>NC_084485.1:123628820-123931786 GCF_030035675.1 Rhineura floridana | reverse complement strand
GCTAAACGGGCGCTGGGTGGCATACAAAGTATCCGGGTAAAACCCGGCTAACCGGGCAATATGGCAACCCTACTTGCATGTTGCATGGGTGGTGATGCACAGGGCCAGCACCAGACATGAGTGGGCCCTTGGGCACCAGACTTCATGGGACCCTTGTCACAGGGTTGTGATACTCCCCAACATCCCCTCATGCAGCCGGTGTGGCCTTAAATAGGCCCGGCCACCCCACCTCCCATGTTGCCACTTCAATGCACCAGTGAATTGTGTGCATGCCTGTCATCACCCAAGATGGCAGTGGGTGCGTCAACCCCTTACCCCAGGCTTCAAATCACATCCTGTGACCCAAAACTGGTGTGGATTGCAGAGCTCCACCTTCCCATTTGCAGCTTATAGATTTAGGAGGGCCCTTCTGAGCTGCAAGAGCCCTTGGGCCCGTGCCCAGCCTGGCTGTCCGCTGACACTGGGTCTGGTGATGCAGGGTGTGTACTGGGGGCAAGTCCCCATTGTTATGAGTTCATTGGCTCTTTCCACACATGGGTAGCATTAACAGGACAGTGAGCGCTGGTGAGCGTTGGTGGCATTTCCAGGGATGCTATGGGAGTGTCTGTTAATTAGTTTTACACCATTTCTGCAATTCCTGGTTGTGCATTTGACCCTTCCCCTCCTCAGCTAAACATTTGTTGGATTTGGCGGCCATTCTGCCAGCGTAGTGTTGGTGTACACTCAGTTCTGGCGTAATGCGAGTATAGGTTGCCCATTAGTAGACTGGCGAGTTTAAATCACTTTTTTTTCCAGAGCTGCAAGCTTTGTTTAATTTAATGGCAAGATTAATCAACTGAAGCAGGGTGAGTGGGGGACTTTGTCAGCCTGAGGGCTACATTCCCTTCTGGGCCACCTGCTGGGGACCACATACAGAACCAAAGGCAAAAGTGGGCAGTGCAATAAATGTGGACTTTCCCATTTTACAGTTGGCTGGCGTCTGCACACACTCCTCTATATCCTCCATCCAGGCAAGCAAGAGGCATGATTAGCATTCAAGGACACATTCCAGCCAGGCAAAAACTCAAAGGGGGGGTACGAAGCAAGGATAGTGAAGGGTTTAGTTGAGGAAGGTGTGTGGGCTGCGGAGAGTTCCAAGAGCCAGTTAGAGAGGCCTGGGGGCTGCAATTGGCCCCCAAGCCTGAGGGTCCCTATGCCTGAATGAATGCCATGCAGTGCAATCCTATGTGCATTTACTTTGAAGTCAGCCCCCATCTGTTCACTGTGGCTTACCTGAAGGAAAGTAAGCATAGGATTGCAGCCTTTGTTGAGTAACTGGCTGAAGCCAATTTTAATAACTCGGAACAAATTTTGCATGGCAAGGCTTGCTTGTTTTTGCAGGCTGTTCTGCTTTTGCTGTAGTATGGGAGTCAAAAGAAAACGAGAAAGATGGGTTTTCTTTCCAACAATGAATGGTTTGTTGTTATAGGCCTTCAAGTCAAGACTTATGGCGACCCTATGAATCAGTGACCTCCAATAGCATCTGTCATGATCCACCCTGTTCAGATATTGTAAGTTCTAGCTTTATTAATTTCTAAGTTATCTCACACTTTGTTCAATGTCATCAACAGGCACCTATCCTGAGGTTTTGGTAATCAGTTTAAAGATAAATGCTTGATCAACCAAGGGCATTATTTGGTGGACAACCCTCCTTAATCATTGCAAGCTATTTGCCTCAGAAGAATTCTGGGGGAACAAATTATGCTGGAGAATTTTCATATTTCATTTGAGTTCAATGAACATGTTTTCCATCACATTTACATACACACAACTACTTGGAGGCAGGGGCACATCTTCTGTTATGCTAACTAAGTGATTTAATTTCGTCTGTGGGATTAAAAAGAATAAGCAATTCTTAAGTTTGACCATGGTAGTGCCTCCCTCCCTCCCTCCCTCCCTCTCTCTCATTCTCTCTCTCTCTCTCTCTCTCTCTCTCTCACACACACACACACACACACACACACACACACACACACGAGTGACAAGCAAAATTTATGTAATCGTATTTATTTATTATTGGATTTATATCCTGCCCTTCCTCCCAGCTGGAGCACAGGGCGGCAAACAAAAGCACTAAAAACACTTTTAAAATCATAAAAACAGACTTTAAAATACATTAGAACAAAACATCTTTTAAAACATTTTTTTTAAAAAAGGTTAAAAACATATTTATTTATTTATTTATTTAAAAGGTTTAAAAACATATTAAAAAGCAATTCTAACACAGATGCAGACTGGGATAAGATATCAACTTAAAAGGGTTGTTGAAAGAGTAAGGTCTTCAATAGGCGCCGAAGATAACAGAGATGGCGTCTGTCTAATAGTTAAGGGGAGGGAATTCCATAGAGTAGGTGCCGCCACACTAAAGGTCTGTTTCCTATGTTGTGCAGAATGACCTCCTGATAAGATGGTATCTGCAGAAGGCCCTCACCTGCAGAGCACAGTGATCAACTGGGTATGTAAAGGATAAGACGGTCTTTCAGGTATCCTGGTCCCGAGCTGTATAGGGCTTTGAACACCAAAACTAGAACCTTGAACTTGGCCCGGTAGCTAATGGGCAGCCTGTGCAATTCTTTCAGCAGCAGTCTCGCCACCACATTTTGCACCAGCTGCAGCTTCTGGACCAACCTCAAGGGCAGCCCCACATAGAGCACATTACAGCGATCCAGCCTGGAGGTTACCAGTGCATGGACAACAGTGGTCAGGCTATCCTGGTCCAGAAATGGCTGCAGCTGTCTTACCAGCCGAAGCTGGTAAAAGACACTCCTACCCACTGAGGTCACCTGGGCCTCTAGCGACAAAGATGGATCCAGGAGCACCCTCAGACTACGGACCTGCTCTTTCAGAGGGCGTACAACCCCATCCAAAGCAGGCAACTGACCAATTATCTGAACTCGGGAACCACAACCCACAGCACCTCCATGTTTCTAGGATTCAGAGTCAGTTTATTGGCCCGCATCCAGCCCACCACCAAGTCCAGGCAGCGGTTCAGGCCTTGCACGGCCTCTCCCGATTCAGATGTTACAGGGAAATAGAGCTGGGTATCAACAGCTTACTGCTGACACCTCGCCACAAATCTCCTGATGACCACTCCCAAGGGCTTCATATAGATGTTAAACAGCGTGGGGGAGAAGATGGTACCCTGCAGCAACCCAGAGCACAACCGCCAGGGAGCCGAAAGATAATTACCCAATGCTATTATCTGAAAACGACTTTGGTGATAGGATCGGAACCACTGTAAAACAGTGCCTCCAATATCCATCTCACCAAGTCGGCCCAGAAGGATACCATGGTCAATGGTATCAAAAGCTACTGAGAGATCAAGTAAGAGTAACAGGGTCGCACCCCCCCGTCCTTCTCCCAATATTATCAGGGCGACCAAGGCCAATTCAGTCTCATAACCAGGACTGAACCCAGACTGGAATGGGTCAAGATAATCTGTTTCATCCAAGAGTACTTGCAATTGCTGTGCCACAATCCTCTCAATCACCTTCCCTAAGAAGGGGGTATTTGTGACCATTCGGTACTTGTCGCATACCAATGGGTCCAGGGTGGGCTTTTTCAGGAGCAGTCGGATTACCACTTCTTTCAGGGTGGCTGGAATCACTCCCTCCTGCAATGATGCATTGACCACAGCCTGGATCCACTCGGTCAAACCCCCTTGGCAAGCTTTAGTAAGCCAAGAAGGGCAAGGGTTGAGAGGACACGTTGCTGACCACATCATTGCAAGCAACCTGGCTACATCATCAGGCCACATCAACTGAAACCATTACCAAGAAGTTGCAGCAGACGTTGCACTGGACACCTCATTGGGGACTACAGTAGATGTGGATGGGGCATCAAGACTGCTACGAAGGCGAGCAATTTTACCTTCAAAGTGCCTTACAAACAATTCACAGTGGGCCTCCGAAGGGTCTAAAACTCCATTTCCTGATGTTGATGTCAACAGACCCGGGTCAATACAGAAAAGCTCCACTGGATGGCTACTTGAGGATGTGATGGAGGCAGAGAAGTGGGCCTTCTTCGCTGCCCTCACTGCCACATAGTAGGCATGGTTATGATGTTTTACTCGTGCCTGATCAGCCTCACAGCACATCTTTCTCCACTTGCGCTCTAGCTGTCGTCCAGCCTGTTTCATTGCCCTTAACTCACTGGTTTACAAAGGTGCAAACTGGGCTCCACAATGCCGGAGAGGGCTCTTGGGGACAACTGTGTCAAGACCCCGATGCACCTCGCTGTTCCACAGCATGGCAAGGGCTTCAACAGGGTTACCTGCTCTATCTACTGGGAACTCCCCAAGGGCATTCAGGAATCCAGTGGATTCCATTAGTCTCTGGGGGTGGACCATCTTATTGTGATATAGCTAGCACAAAAACATCAATCGACTTTTGTCAGGCCAGTGGGCCACCATGGAACAGGGCATGTACACCACCTTGAGCTCCTTGGAAGAACAAGTGGTATATAAATGTTAGAAATAAATAAACTATCACAAATAAATGCCCCTAGATACTCATGTTGCAGGTGCATTTGCAGTTTAGGGAGACCTTAGGGCAGCTATTTTCAGCACATTTACCAGAAATCAAACCCCTCTGAATGCAGTAGAACAATTCCAAGCAAACATGCATAGGTTCAGGCTGAATATATTTATTCGGACATAGTCGAAATCTAGTTTCAAAAGTGCACAACTGATTTTAAAAAGTATGGAAACTATTTTTTTTAAGCTACCAGGACAACACAAAGGACATATTATTTCCAAATGTATTGTATGTAAATTTGACACTATTTTAGTGTGTGATTTATTTTATATATATAATATATAATATGTATTATATATAATATTATATTTATATATAATATTTTAAATGCTGGTTATATATATATATATATTAGGTCAACTTGTTTTTAACATATGGTTTTATTGGTAACATTAATGTAGATTTTATATTTTTTGTAAACCGCTTAGAGGCTTTCATAGTTAAGCGGTATATAAATCCTGTTAAATAAAATAAAATCAATGTCATTGCATTTTCCCTCCTACTATGAGGGCTAGAACTTTATTAAAAATTGTGATACCCAGATGACTAAAAAGAGCATGTGGACCTCTTACGCCGTATAGGTTTCCTGTGGCTCACTGCCTGTAAGTTATTCACACTCTTGATGAACAATAGTGATTGGAATTACATAGAAGATATGCACCATCAGTCTCAGGTTTTAGGTTTCACTTGCAGTAGGAAAAGATAGGGATCACAGGGAAAGTTAGTGACATTAACTTGCACAGAATATCTTCTGTAAGACAGAATTACAAGGGAAGTGCCCTAGAGTATACCATTCTCTCGCAAATGTGACACCACGGCATATGATTTTCATATGCTTTGGGTATAAGACAGCAGAGTACAACTGCCAGGCTGAAAAGACTACAACTCTCCTGGTTTCCCAAGTTAGACCTTGACATGTGTGTCACATCACAATAGTTCTCCTTTTTGTCTAGAGTGTGGTCTGGATTTCATAAAAAAAGATATTCTGTTTCACTTCCACCTCACAGTGCAAAGAAATTCTTGTTCAAGTTTAGATTATAGGGTCTGTTGGCAGCTTTCCTATAATGTGTCTTTGATGGAAAGAGAAATTCCATAATAAGCCCATGATGAAAAGCCCATCAATTGAGTTGGTATCACATTGCCATGGCAACAACATAGTGCTAATGAAATTGTAACTGGCAGTCATTGTATAAGGAGCATCTCAAAATGGGCTGCATAGAAGGATGGGTTTGATTGGTCACCAGACCTTTCAAGCCTTGGCAAATAACTTCATGAATACATGTATTATTTATTTTATCATTTATTTATTTATTTCATTTTTAAACCGCCCATAGCGAATAGCTCTCTGCGACTTGCCACATCAGCATCATCCCTTAAAATAACACCTTTCTGTTTCTCAGAGTAGCCTCACTCTCAGAAGGAGAATTATATAACATACCTGCCTACACATCTAAATGTCTAGTGATACTTGCATAATGATGGTGTCCACACTTCATACACCAGTGCATAGGAAATTATAGTTAAGGCTGGGGTTCAAAGAACTGCGCATGGCGTTTCTGTGCTTTTCAGCTTCTCTTCCTGATGGCAACTCCCCTGACAAGGCCTCTTCAAGATCTGAGGGAGCTCCTAGAGCAGCACTGCTTGTGGTGTGACACCAGAAGAAATAATTACTGACAGATCTGGGTGCCCAAGGAAACACTTTACATTCACACAAGGGTGGGATGGAGGGCCTCTCTGGACCCCGGTCAATAATCATAAATTTAGGCAGCATGCTGTCTCAGAATGAAGTAAATTACACTGTATTCCGTTACTGTCTATTAAGTGTGTTTAGGTTTGCGGCTCTGCTATGGTTATGGCTGCTGGCCAGCCATTCCTACTGTGACTTTATTGAAAATGGCCCAGGTTGGTTGGTAGATGCTACCTCAATGGGAGCAGGTGTTTAGGAAACAGGTAGAGCTGTTTGTTGAGTCTTTGAATGGGAGAGTTCTCAGAGCTTGGAAGGTGACACATCCCAGCTGAAAGAAGGCTGATGGTGTGTGCATGTGCCTACAGTGGCCAGATGGAAAAAAAGACAAGGATCCTGTACCTTTAATAGTTGTGCAGAAGAGGGAAAGGGCCATAGCTCATTGGTAGAGCATCTGCTTTCCACGCAGAAGGTCCCAGGTTCAGTCCTCAGCAACAACCATCCCACCCCCACCCCCTGAGCTGGGAAAGGCTGACTGGCTGAAAGCCTGGAGAGCCACTGCCAATCAGTGGTGATAATACTGAGCTAGTTGGCCTAATGATCTGACTCAGTATAAGGCAATGTCCCATGTCCCTATGGAAGAGGGAATTTCAGCGGGTGTAGCTTGTCATGCAATCGGCACCTGTTGAAATTCTCTTTTCTACACAACTGTGCAAAGATGCAGGGCCGCCCGTAGCCCTGGTACATATGCATCGAGGCAAAATAATCTGTTTTGGACAGAGACAGAGAGAGGCAGTGAGCTAAGAGAGTTAAAGGATGAAAAAATATTTTTTGGCAGATTTGCCATCTGGTAGGAATTAGGTTTTGGTGGGTCCCCTTCTCCATTCGTAGACATATCTGGCAGTGGTAGCGAGCAGCCACAGTACTTTGAACAGGGCTTTGAGCAGCACTGGGTGGCTGCTCTTGTTGCCATTTTGAATTCCTGTTATTTATTCATTTATCCCTTTGGTATAGAGGGCCCACTTACCCACTAGATCTTACTGAACTACAACTCCCATCAGCCCCAGCATGCATGGCCAGTGGCTAGGGATGATGGGAGTTGTAGTTCACCAACATCTGAAGGGACAACGCTTCCCCACGCCTGCTCTACATTGTAGGAAATTGAAATATCAGCTGGGGCAAATGATTTAGTGCTACTTGAAGCACCAGGCCAGGAAAAAAATGTTTAGAGTAGAGCCCAGGGCAGGCATCATCAGTGGCAGTTCCTGCTGAGCTCAGAGCTTGGAAAAGTTACTTTTTTAAACTACAACTCCCATCAGCGCCAGCCAGCATTGCCACTGGATTGGGCTGATGGGAGTTGTAGTTCAAAAAAGTAACTTTTCCAAGCTCTGGCTGAGCCACAGCAGTTGCCTGAGGAAGCTGTGTGCTGACCACTGCAGGGGGGACATCCAGCCTGTGGGCCTGATTAGGTCGAGGGGTCCTAATCTGGCCTGCAAGGCTGTTTTCCCCAACCCCCTGCCTACCTGCTCTATCCCTGAAGCCGTATGTGCCATTGGGTGTGGGACAGGTAAAGATGTAGATGCTAAGCAAGAACTGGGAGCTTAAAGTGTTCCCTGATTGATCCTTGGCAAGTGGGGCTCACTCACAGTGCCAGTCAGCTGAGCCCCTTTGAAGTCCATTTGCAGGCATGGCTTGACATTTGCCAATGTTCCCCTCTCCTTCAGATCACTTGTTATTTGAGTGCCAACATTTTCTGATGCCCAGCTTGTTTGGAGGGAAAAAATATCCCTTACTTTCCCTACATCTTCCATCGGCTTAATTGTTACTGTTGTAACTTTAAATGATGTATTGATTTCTGACAGAATTGTGGGACCATTTAAACAAAGGTTACTGAAGCACAGGAGATTTTTCTACAGAACGTAGGTGTTTCTTGCTTTCATTACAGTGATCTCGATTTTGTCTCTTACATGCATGAAATCAAGCATACTTGTTTTGCTCTAGGATGAAGCAATTGCTTTTCTCCTGATTTTCTCTTAAATATACACATTTGGAGAGGAAAGCGGCTGTCCAGAAATGTTGCTTCAAGACATTCTGAGCTCCTGTGTATCAACTCTGGGCAATGGGAAGCTGTGCACACTGGGAGTCCTGGCAGGATTGTGACTGGATCTGGATGGAACACTGGAGCCAGAGCATCAGTCCAGGCACAGAGTGAACCACAGACCAGATCCTGAGCCAAGAAATCAATCCAATGTGTTTCTGAAGCTTGGATGGAGGCCAAGCAAATAGATTTGGAGACTTTATTTATTTATTTATATCCCACTTTTCCCCCAAGGAGCTCAAAGTGCCATACATGGTTCTCCCTCTCCTAATTTAATCCCCACAACAACCCTGTGAGGTAGGTTAGGTTGAGAGGCAGTGACTGGCCCAAGGCCACCCAGTGTGCTTCATGGCTGAATGGGGATTTGAACCCTGGTCTTCCAGGTCCTGGTCCAATACTCTAACCACTGCACCACACTGGCTTTCTCTCAATAGCTTGGAAAGAGGCAGGGAGGCAGGGGGATAGGTCGGGTACAGGCAGTCTGGCAGGCTAGAGACACCTGGACCCACACCAGCAAGGAGCCTGCCTACCTGCCTGTCACCCAAGCAACGGTCCAGATCTTATCAAGAAGCATTTACAGCCATTGGTTTATGCTAATGTTGCAGATGGCTCAGAGTAGCTCTAAGTGATCCTTCTTCCATAGTTGGTTGTTACGCCGTCAGATGTAGTGGGAAGCTTTTGCAGTGGCTGTACTTCTGAAAAAGACACTTTACTATTTTAATTATGTTTTCCTCAGAAGCATTGTCAAAACCTTGAAACACATTGGTTGCTCAGTATATTTGTGCTTGTACTCCGTTTACTACCTTTGCACCCCCTTGATATGTGTTGATTGGGTTCTGCATTCTTGCTGTGCTATACTGGCTTAAATAAAGCACTATGCAACACTGCTTTGCACTTGTGTATGTGTTGAGGTGCAAAAGAAGTAGGCTGTGTAACAAAGTGCTTTCCTGTGATCTCCCAAGCTTTTATGTGCATATGTGTGTGTGAAAGAGAAAGAAGGGAGGGTGTTGTTCATGCACTAATCAGGGCAAAATGCTTCTGCTTTTAGCATATTTGTAGAAACATGGGCTTATTTTTTTTACATTCCTACATTGATTTTTTACCAGCTTTATTTTAATTATGGTTCAGTTTGTGATGATACTGAGGTAAGGATGAGCAGCTTGTATTTATTTATTAATGAAAATAATTATATCATACCTTTCCATGTACAGTCCAAGGCAGCTAACTCAAGAATACGATAAAACCAGTAGACATCTCCTGGGAGTTGCTGCAATAGTCTCCACTCCTCAGTTAACAATGTCACATTTGTATTCTCTGATCATTATAATTAGCGTGACAGCTAAGCAGTAAAAAAAACTTGTCTGCAGTAATTAAAAATAATATGAGATTCAATATATTAATTAGAAATAATATTTCATGGTTTTGCTGTACCTTTCAGTTAAAGAATTTAGATTCACAGGAGCTCCATTACCGACATAAAATATGATTGCTGTTGGAGTTATCACAAATGTAACCATTAACATGAAAATGCTGTCCGTTGTTTGGGTTATTTTGTTTTAGAAGGCTATCTGCAGGATTCGTCCCTGTGAAACACCAGCAGCCATGACCTAGAGATTCTGGCAGTGGGATCCAGGCTCCTTTCTCATTGTACCACTGTATCAAGTTGCCAACAGGTGTCCTGCCATTGGCTGCACTTCAGTGCCACCACTCCAGGTGGCTAAATGGTGGTATTGCAGCTATCAACCCAACAAGAATCAGGTGACACAAGGAACCAACACAATTCTACCTGATCCTGTGAAGCTACACCATGCATTTGAAGCACTATTATGCCTAAGTAGCTCTGGTTTCCCCTAAAGAATCCTGGGAACTTTAGTTTGTGAAGGATGTGGAGAGTTGTTAGGACACCCCTATTTCCCTCACTGAGCTACAAATTCCAGATTGGTTTAACAATCAATCCTTCTTCCCATGGAACTCAGGATTCTTTGGGGGAAGCCATGACATTATAGTGCTTTAAATGTATAGTGTGGATGTGCCCTTAGAATCCACAGAGAACCGCCCACAATATTAGCATGCACATACATATACAGCCATGACAAGAAGTAGTCCTTGTCCAGAATAAGCAAGAATGTAACAGCTTGAACAAATGTTCCCAAACTGTGGCCCATGGACCACCAGTGGTCTGCAAGCTTCATTCAGGTGTATCTATGAATTTGTGGGTTGAACATGGGAGTCAGCAGACCTATCTCATATTCACATTGTGATACTGTTGACCACGGTATCCTTCTGGAGTGTCTCAGGGAGGTGGGGATTTGGACACTGCTTCAGTGGTTCTGCTCATATCTCCAGAGCGGCTTCCAAAAAGTTGTTATGGAAGGTCATTGTTCAGCACCATGGGAACTGTCATGTGGTGTTCCGCATGATTTTCCCATCTTGTCCCTCATGCTATTTAACATCTATATGAAGTCACTGGAAGCTGGAGGTATTGGGTGAGGTGCCATGAATATGCAGATAATACCCACCTGTACCTCTCTACTCCATCTGAATCAGGAGAGGTGATCACCAAGATGGGAGAACTGGAGTGCTTGGTCTTAGAGGAGAGCATTGATATAGTGAGCATAACAGAGACCTGGTGGAATGGAGAAAACCAGTGGGATACGGTTATCCCTGGATATAAACTATATCGGAAGGACAGGGAAGGACGTATTGGTGGTGGAGTCGCTCTATACGTGAAAGAAGGCATTGAATCCAGCAAGCTCAAAACCCCAAAAGAGGCAGACTCCTCCACAGAATCGTTGTGGGTGGTGATACCGTGCCCCAAGAGGGACTTAATACTGGGAACGATCTATCGTCCCTCTGATCAAAATGCTCAGGGAGACCTTGAGATGAGATATGAAGTTGAGGAAGCATCCAAACTAGGAAAGGTGGTAGTAATGGGTGACTTCAACTACCCGGACATAGACTGGCTGCATATGTGTTCCAGTCATGACAAAGAAGCAAAGTTTCTAGATATTCTAAATGACTATTCCCTAGATCAGTTGGTCATGGAACCGACCAGAGGGACGGCAACCCTGGACTTAATCCTCAGTGGGGACCGGGACCTGGTGCGAGATGTAAGTGTTGTTGAACCGATTGGGAGCAATGACCACAGTGCTATTAAATTAAACATACATGTAACTGGCCAATTGCCAAGAAAATCCAACACGGTCACATTTGACTTCAAAAGAGGAAACTTCACAAAAATGAGGGGATTGGTAAAAAGAAAGCTGAAAAACAAAATCCAGAGGGTCACATCACTCGAAAATGCTTGGAAGTTGTTTAAAAACACTATATTAGAAGCTCAACTGGAGTGCATACCGCAGATCAGAAAAGGTACCGCCAGGGCCAAGAAGATGCCAGCATGGTTAACGAGCAAAGTCAAGGAAGCTCTTAGAGGCAAAAAGTCTTCCTTCAGAAAATGGAAGTCTTGTCTGAATGAAGAAAATAAAAAAGAACACAAACTCTGGCAAAAGAAATGCAAGAAGACAATAAGGAATGCTAAAAAAGAATTTGAGGAGCACATTGCTAAGAACATAAAAACCAACAACAAAAAATTCTATAAATACATTCAAAGCAGGAGACCATCTAGGGAGACAATTGGACCCTTGGATGATAAGGGAGTCAAAGGTGTACTAAAGAACGATAAGGAGATTGCAGAGAAGCTAAATGAATTCTTTGCATCTGTATTCACAGTGGAAGATATAGGGCAGATCCCTGAACCTGAACTAACATTTGCAGGAAGGGATTCTGAGGAACTGAGATAAATAGTGGTAACGAGAGAGGAAGTTCTAAGCTTAATGGACAATATAAAAACTGACAAATCACCGGGCCCGGATGGCATCCACCCGAGAGTTCTCAAAGAACTCAAAGGTGAAATTGCTGATCTGCTAACTAAAATATGTAACTTGTCCCTCGGGTCCTCCTCCGTGCCTGAGGACTGGAAAGTGGCAAATGTAACACCAATCTTCAAAAAGGGATCCAGAGGGGATCCCGGAAATTACAGGCCAGTTAGCTTAACTTCTGTCCCTGGAAAACTGGTAGAAAGTATTATTAAAGCTAGATTAACTAAGCACATAGAAGAACAAGCCTTGCTGAAGCAGAGTCACCATGGCTTCTGCAAGGGAAAGTCCTGTCTCAGTAACCTATTAGAATTCTTTGAGAGTGTCAACAAGCATATAGATAGAGGTGATCCAGTGGACATAGTGTACTTAGACTTTCAAAAAGCGTTTGACAAGGTACCTCACCAAAGGCTTCTGAGGAAGCTTAGCAGTCATGGAATAAGAGGAGAGGTCCTCTTGTGGATAAGGAATTGGTTAAGAAGCAGAAAGCAGAGAGTAGGAATAAACGGACAGTTCTCCCAATGGAGGGCTGTAGAAAGTGGAGTCCCTCAAGGAACGGTATTGGGACCTGTACTTTTCAACTTGTTCATTAATGACCTAGAATTAGGACTGAGCAGTGAAGTGGCCAAGTTTGCTGACGACACTAAATTGTTCAGGGTTGTTAAAACAAAAAGGGATTGCGAAGAGCTCCAAAAAGACCTCTCCAAACTGAGTGAATGGGCGGAAAAATGGCAAATGCAATTCAATATAAACAAGTGTAAAATTATGCATATTGGAGCAAAAAATCTGAATTTCACATATATGCTCATGGGGTCTGAACTGGCGGTGACCGACCAGGAGAGAGACCTCGGGGTTGTAGTGGACAGCACGATGAAAATGTCGACCCAGTGTGCGGCAGCTGTGAAAAAGGCAAATTCCATGCTAGCAATAATTAGGAAAGGTATTGAAAATAAAACAGCCGATATCATAATGCCGTTGTATAAATCTATGGTGCGGCCGCATTTGGAATACTGTGTACAGTTCTGGTCGCCTCATCTCAAAAAGGATATTATAGAGTTGGAAAAGGTTCAGAAGAGGGCAACCAGAATGATCAAGGGGATGGACCGACTCCCTTACGAGGAAAGGTTGCAGCATTTGGGGCTTTTTAGTTTAGAGAAAAGGCGGGTCAGAGGAGACATGATAGAAGTGTATAAAATTATGCATGGCATTGAAAAAGTGGATAGAGAAAAGTTCTTCTCCCTCTCTCATAATACTAGAACTCGTGGACATTCCAAGAAGCTGAATGTTGGAAGATTCAGGACAGACAAAAGGAAGTACTTCTTTACTCAGCGCATAGTTAAACTATGGAATTTGCTCCCACAAGATGCAGTAATGGCCACCAGCTTGGATGGCTTTAAAAGAAGATTAGACAAATTCATGGAGGACAGGGCTATCAATGGCTACTAGCCATGATGGCTGTGCTCTGCCACCCTAGTCAGAGGCAGCATGCTTCTGAAAACCAGTTGCCGGAAGCCTCAGGAGGGGAGAGTGTTCTTGCACTCGGGTCCTGCTTGCGGGCTTCCCCCAGGCACCTGGTTGGCCACTGTGAGGACAGGATGCTGGACTAGATGGGCCACTGGTCTGATCCAGCAGGCTCTTCTTATGTTCTTATGAGAGGTGGTTGAGGTGTTGAACTTGTGCTTGGAGGAGGTGATGGGATGGATGTGGGCCAAGATACTGTGGCTGAATCCTGAAAAGACAGAGGTGTTATGTATCTAGAGTTCTCATGTCCAGGACATTGGGAGACAGCCTGTTCTGGATGGGGTTGCTTTCCCCTGGAAGGGGCAGATCCTCAGCTTGGGAGAACTCCTGGATCCAAAATTGTCACTGGAGGGTCAGGTGGCCTCAGTGGCTATGAGTGCCTTTTTCCAGCTCCAGCTGTCTCATCAGCTTTGGCCTCTTTTGGACAGAGATTACTTGGCCACTATGCTCTGGTTACTTCCAGACTGGATTATTGCAATGTGCTTGAAGGGCTGCCCTTGAAGATGACTCAGAAACTTCAACTGCTCCAAAATGCAGCATGCAGATGACTGGTTGGGGTTCCCTTCAGAACGCATATGGCCCGTGTTTTAAAACAACTGCATTGGTTGCCAGTTCATTTCTGGACCTGCCTTATCTCATGTGTGCCCACTCGAGCACTTCTTTCTGTTATAGGTGCCGCATGATACTTGTTCCACATTTGTAAGAAATTGTTCTTTTAGTATGGCAGCACCTACTCTTTGGAACTCCCTGCCGATTGACAGCATGCAGGCATCTTCGCTGTATTCTTTTCGGCATCTGCTTAAAACTTTTCTGTTTAAGCAAACCTTTCCAAACACATAGATGTTGATCTGTTCTAATTTTTTTAGTTGAAAAATGGAAATGGACTGCCTTCAAGTCAGTCCCAACTTATGGCTACCCTATGAATAGGGTTTTCATGGTAAGCGGTATTCAGAGGGGGGTTACCACTGCCTCCCTCTGAGGCTAGTCCTCCCCAGCTGGCTAGGCCCTGCTCAGCTTGCCACAGCTGTACAAGCCAGCCCCTTCCTTGTATGCAACTGCCAGCCGGGGGGCACCTGGGCTCCTTGGGACTATGCAGCTTGCCCACAGCTGCACAGGTGGCAGGGCACGTAATCCCTGAGCCGCTCACTGTGGGGGTGATCTTTAGCTGGCCGTTGACACTCAGGAGACATGAGCAGGGATTTGAACTCACAGACTCTAGACTCCAAGCCAGGCTCTCCTCCCCACTGTGCTATACCAGCTGTTAATTTTTTTAGTGAGTAGCTGTTTAATTGTTTTAAATTATTTATTAGATTTATATCCCACCCTTCCTCCGAGCAGGAGCCCAGGGCCGCAATTTAAAACAATTAAAATATATTTTAATTACTTGTTTTTAGAGAGCCAGTATGGTGTAGTGGTCAAGGTGCTGGACTACAACCGGGAGACCAGGGTTCGAATCCCCACACAGCCATGGAGCTCACTGGGTGACCTTGGGCCAGTCACTGCCTCTCAGCCTTAGATGAAGGCAATGGTAAACCTCCTCTGAATACCACTTACCGTGAAAACCCTATTCATAGGGTCGCCCATAAGTCGGAATTGACTTGAAGGCAATCCATTTCATTTTTTTTCTCGTGTTTTTAATTGTTTTATTGATAATGTTAATGTTTTATGTAAATCACTTAGAGTTCTTTATATGAAAGCAGTATATAAACAGTGTAAATAAATTCAAGGAGCTCATGTTAGTGTTTAAAGCCCCAAATGACGTATTTAGTTACTAAATTTATATCCTGCCCTTCCTCTCAGAAGAAGCTCAGAGTGGCAAACAGGCAATAAAGCACTAAACACATATTAAAAACAAAAACATCTTAAAAAATCTTTAAAATAAAACATCTTTAATTTTTTTTTTAAAACACAACCTTGTTTAAAAGCACCTTAAAAACAATTCTAACACAGATGCAGACTGGGATAAGGTTTCTGCTTAAAAGAATTGTTGAAAGAGGAAGGTCTTCAATATGTGCCAAAAAGACAACAGAGACAGTGCCAGCCTACTATTTATTCAAGGAGACTTAATTCCAAAAGGCTACACCAAAACCAACACCTTAAACTTAGCCTGGTATGTCCCAGATATCTGAAACACCACTTCCTTCCCTACAGACTCTATTCGGTGCCGAGATCAGCAGAGGGCGCCCTGTTGGTAGTTTGGCCACCATCAGAACCTCAGGGTGGTGGTGGTGGTGGCCCAGGAGAGGGAATTCTCTGTGGCACCCCCTAAGCTGTGGAACTCCCCACAGAGGTGTGCCTGGCAACTTCACTGTGCAGTTTTTGGTGAACACTGAAGACATACCTCTTTTTAGGACCCACCCTATTTTTGGGGATGTTGTGAGTTTAAATTGTTTTTAACTGTTTTTAATGAGGTATTTTGAAACTGTTGTGACCCACCCTGGAACCTTTGGATTAAGGGCAGGCAGCAAATTTAAATAATAGTAACAAGAACAAGAATAATTTGTAATTGTATCTCAATTGCTTCTTTTATTTTATATATTGTATTTTATTGTATTGCAATTTGAATTCTATGGAAAACAAAATACAAGAATAAAAATAAAAGAAGCAATAGAAATGCAATTAAAATTCATACAGCCTCTAGCACAGCACATCACAGCTGCTACGGCAGGAAAATAAGTAAGCGATCTGCCAAGACCCTCAGCAATTTTCAAGTAGTCCACAGGGGAAAAAAGTTTGGGAACCAATGAATTCAGACATGATTTTCAGGGTGAAATTTGCAGACCATCTCGTGGCAAGTCCTGCAGAACTAGGCTTGGTTTCTTCAACCACCAAAGGAAAGGCAGTCTGAGGTTCTGCTGATAGTACCACGACTGCACCTGTAACAGTGGTGGTACTATCAGAGACTGCCTTGGTGCTCTGTTGCCACATCTAGTCTTCCTACACACAGAGTGCTGTGCTCTGACACAGCTGCAGCAACATCCCCAGCAAGGCAATCAAGTTGTCACATTACGTGACACTTGCAATTCATTTCAAATATTAAGCACAGCAGTTTGAATGAATATAGACAGTGAGTGGAATACATTTAGAAAAGCATGGAGGCAACCTACCCTAGAACTTAAGGTTGAAGCAAAAACAATCATTTCTTTTTTATCAAAAAGAACCAAAAGGTGCCTTCCCTGTTCAGTTATTTTTTGCAAACACACTGAGAGAGTTTTGATTCTCTGCTTTTCAGCACCATTCCCCTTCTTCTCCTTCTCCTTCTTTGTCTTCACAATCCTCAGCCTCATTTGCCTGCACTCTTGTCCAGTCCTATTGGCTGTGGGGTACAATGTAAAATCATGTTGGTCACCATCATAGCTAATGAAGAAGGAAAGTGGTAACAAGAAGCAATAGCAGCCAGGAAAACGCTAAAACAGCATCAAAATAACATGAAGTTTTGTGTAGGTGAATATTTGATTAGCTGTGTCGAATGTGCCAATTTTAAGCAAATGCCCAAATCAGAGTAGATTTGGCACTGTTCTAGTGAGTTCTCCGTAGGAACATAGATACTATGACTCAGACCATTGGTCTATCTAGCAGAACAATCCTAACGATAGAAAGCTGACAAAAATTAGGTCGGCATAACGTCCCCCTATTCTAAACTTCTTTGAGGTGCTTCTGGAAGAGGCTACTGCTGGCTGAGTGTGTAAGTTTTGAGGATTGGGCCCTAGGTCACATGATTGAGCTGAACAGGGTTTGGAATATGGGTAAGTCTCTCCTTCCCCATTCTACCCTTGCCATGCCCCTTTTTGGGGACTCTTGACAGCTTAAGTTCCATTGGCAGAGCCAGGGTGAGGGGGTTATACCAGCGTATCTTCAGCTCAGCTGGGGGGAGGGACTTATGCCAGCATAGGCCCATCATAGCCCCAGCTCAGCCAGGAAAGCCCAAGATCCACAAATCCATACATTCTCATCGCAGTGGATCTTGGGTTTGGATTGTGCTATAGCCCAGCATTGTCTACACTGGCAGGCAACGGTTCTCCATGGTTTCAGGAGAGAGTTCTCCCCAGCCCTACATGGAGACACCAGAGAATGAACTCGGTACCTCCTGCATTGCTCTACCAAGAGTTTTAGCCCTTCCTCATCATACTACATCTCTGCATCTTTGCCCCAAACTTGACTTGAAGTTGCTGAAATTATAATTGGGTGTGCTGCCAGCACAATAGGGCCAGTCTGTCCCTTCTATCGTGCCTGCATTATGCTCTTGATGTGTTCAGTAGTGTAGCAGCAAATGCAGGGTCCCTTTATGATAGTCATATCGCACCTCTCACAGCCATGCCTGCTTTCCATTTTCTCTCATCTCCCTTGCTCACCATGCCATCTCCAAGTCCACACTCCACTACAACAGGCGTCCCTAGAAGCCCATCAGCATGAATGGGGAGGCTGTGTGTTAGCTACTGAGAACAGTCTTCTGACAGTGGCTGACTCACTTCCTTTCACTCTGATTGTCTCCAACCAGCATGAGAGGACAAGGACTCTTCTCAGTGGCTAACACACTCCTCTTTCACACTGATTGGCTCATACAGAGGGACCTGGCTGCTCCCCAAAAGGGCCCCCCTGCAACCTTGGACAACTACACCCTTAGATATGTTCATGGGTCAAGTTCAATGCCACATGTCCCAAGATTATGCTGGTATATTTATTGGCTTTTCATTTATTGTTAGAACTTGTATTCTACTTTCCTCCCACACTCAAAGCAGGTTCACAGTAAAAACAGTATCATACAACACATAAAAACATATCTACCATATAATGTACAATAAACTAAATACCACAAAACATAAATCACAGAGGAACTAAAATAACAAAGTAGTTCAGTGGACCTTGGGCTCCATCCTGGTGCTTTCTTACTACTATATAACTCACAGGCTCAGACCTTAACTGCTGTACTTGGCGAAGTTTTATGCAGTTAGTGGTGCCTGACTGAAAAGACACAGGACTATAGGACTGCAGTAGTGCAGAATCTCAGGCTTATCTCTATAGGAGGTCCTGACACAATAGGAAATGTTAATACAGTTCTGCAGAGAATAGTAAATCTGTCATTCTTCTATGAATGGCAAATCTGCTGTTAAGCGAAGCAAGCAGATTAGCAGAATATTGCTTTGTGTTGATCACTGGGTGTATACCATATAAGGCTACTTCCCCCCCCTTCAAACAATATGTTTGCTTGTGTCAAAACATTTAATGCAAAAGGCTTAAATAAAACATAGTCAATCCAAGCAGTGTTGTATAGCAGTACAGGGTTTGGTTAGCTGGAGAGCGGATCACCCATTGCTACAAATTGTACCAGCATCTATGCTAACAAAAGAGCTATAGATTGGCACAATCCTATTATTGTTTGTGCCAGTATTATATTGGCCTCAAAAACAACAACCCCAAACCCTAGTATACCTTTATTGAGCAGAATGTTTGAACCAATTTAAAATTGCTGGGTTGCACATTAATTTGTTAATTACACAGAAAATAAACACTTATCCCAAGTAATGGTTTGAGGATTAGGATGGCAGGATGAAAAAGTCTGGGGCCATGTCTTCCTTGCAGGAAACCTGAAAGCCATCAAAGTGTCTGGAGGAACCAGCTAGATACTGGGAAGGCATGAAAAAAGAGAGCCGTATGATGAAGAACCAGAAATTTTAGAATGTGAGGTGAAAGCTGCTCTTAAAATACTTGGAAGAAACAAATCACCAGGAACAGATGGCATACCAATAGAGTTGCTACAAGCTACTGAGACTGAATCTGTCCAAATTTTGAAGAAATATGGAAAACTAAACAATGGCCCACAGACTGGAAGCATTCAATATACATCCCAATTCCAAAGAAAGGGGATTCCAGGGAATGCAGTAATTATCACATTTCTACAGATTTTATCGAACTATTGCATTAATATCCCATGCAAGTAAAGTAATGCTCAAGATTCTACAACAAAGGTTTTTACCATATATGGAGCGAGAAATGCCAGATGTCGAAGCTGGATTTAGAAAGGGAAGAGGCACCAAAGATCATATTGCAAACATACATTGGATAATGGAACGGACCAAGGAATTTCAGAAGGAAATCACCCTGTGCTTTATAGCTTATAGCAAAACCTTTGATTGTGTAGATCATGAAAAATTATGGAATGCTTTAAAATAAATGGGGCTGCCACAGCATCTAATTGTCTTGATGCACAACCTATGCTCTGGACAAGAGGCTACTGTTAAGACAGAATACGGAGAAACCAATTGGTTCCCAATTGGAAAGGGTGTGAAACAGGGGTGTATTTTATCACCCTAATTGTTTAACCTATATGCAGAACATATCATATGGAAAGCGGGATTGAACCAAGATGAAGGAGGTGTGAAAATTGGAGGGACAAATATCAATAATTTAAGATATGCAGACAATACCATACTACTAGGAGAAACCAGTAATGATTTGAAACGAATGCTGATGAAAGTTAAAGAGGAAAGCACAAAAGCAGGACTACAGCTGAACGTCAAGAAGACTAAAGCAATGACAACAGAAAATTTATGTAACATTGAAGTTGACAACGAGGACATTGAACTTGTAAAGGATTATCAATATCTTGGCACAGTCATTAGTTAAAATGGAGACAATGGTCAAGAAATCAGAAGGCTAGGACTGGGGAGGGCAGCTAGGAGAGAACTAGAAAAGGTCCACATGTGCAAAGATGTATCACTGCACACTAAAGTCAGGATCATTCAGACCATGGTATTTCCAATCTCTATGTATGGATGTGAAAGTTGGACAGTGAAAGAAGTGGCTAAGAGAAAAATAAACTCGTTTGAAATGTGGTGTTGGAGGAGAGCTTTGCACATACTATGGACTGCAAAAAAGACAAATAATTGGGTGTTAGAACAAATTAAACCAGAACTATCATTAGAAGCTAAAATGATGAAACTGAGGTTATCATATTTTGGTCACATAATGAGAAAACATGATTCACTAGAAAAGACAATAATGCTGGGAAAAACAGAAGGGAGTAGAAAAAGAGAAAGGCCAAACAAGAGATGGATTGATTCCATTAAGGAAGCCACAGACCTGAACTTACAAGATCTGAACAGGGTGGTTCATGACAGATGCTATTGGAGGTCACTGATTCATAGGGTCTCCATAAGTTGTAATTGACTTGAAGGCACATAACAAGGGCTAAACAGCCTCAGTGAGGAACAGAAACGTCTTCACTATTGTTCCTGGAATTCACATAGTAGCTTCAGATTAGGCCGGCTTCAGCAGTAGGACTGCCATCTGTTCTTTATATCAGTTAATGGTTTCTTTTTTTAGTATTAATATTTTATCCTACCAAATAAAGGTGCAGTCTTAACCCTGTCTATTCAGATGTAAATCCCACTGAAAGCAATGGGGCTTTCTCACAGGTAAGTGGATTTAGGACTTCCACTTAAGAAACCATCCCTTCTGGTAAGAAAGAACAATGCAGGCTACAGTTCATCAGTGCTGAGTCCTCTCCTGCCACCTTTGAAAATTATTTCACAGAGATGCCTCCAGTGATGTTCTGGTTAAAATCCCGGAATACATGGCTCATGAATATTGAGACATTTACAACTCATTCATCCATTAATATTTTTATGAAACACTCTGGGTGGGGTGGAAGTTGCATAGAACAACAGGATCAAAGGATTTTGAAAACATGGCTACATGGAGTTGGATTCTCTTTTTCTCTGAAAATAACAAAGTGCAGAGTCAGTTTTGAGTTGTCAGCTTCAAAACACCTCCACCCTGAACAAATTTGTTTGGAAACAGAGTTTTCAGTAGATCTTATCTTCATGTACAGGCCCCATTCACATTGCACTGGCAGTCACTGTGGGACGCCCAAGACATTTTGGTTCATTAGACAGAACAGCTAATGGCACATACGCATATTGAGGTTCCAATGTAGGTTAAGTTATTTTGGCACCTGAGGCAGAAAATCCCACAAGGGCCTGTCCTCATTAGCAGTAATAAATCATAAATGAAACAACTAACAATTTGCTTCCATTTCATGATGTCCCAAATCAGCTGCCTCAGGTACAGTTGCCAGGTCAGAAGCATCCCAAACCCTGAGATTTCAGGGGTGGATCTTAATGATGTCATAAGAATGGGCCCTAGTGATGTCACAGGGGCAGGCCCTAGTGATGTTATTAAGCATGATACATTAAGCATCAACCACAGTGGCTTGGAGCATACCACTCAAACAAAAACAATTCTCTGATTGCAAATGAAGATAGAAATCTTAGCTAAATGAGGGTGTTTCCAGGTCCAGCTGAAGTGACGAGATCATTCCTTCTTACCTGCTTAGAGATCCTGGGTAAACAACATTTAATCTAGCCCACTTGCTTCTGACAAGAAGGGTTTAAGTGCCCTCAGGTAAGGCCAGTCACCAGAAAGCCATTGTAGGAAGAAAGCCTAATGTTGTGGAGATGGTAGATGGTATCACTCAGGAGTAAAGTTGGATGACCCTGAAGGCTGCAATTTTAAACACACTTACTAAGGGACTAAGCCCCATAGAACTCAACAGGATTTACTTCTTGGTAGATATTGTTAGGATTGTGCTCTTGGTAAGTCTTGACTAGGGATCCCCTGCAACGATACCCATATCAAAGCAGGATTGGCAACCACCTCCCTGGAATGCCCTGACTACGTTTAACGTGGCTGCTCCAAACTTCTTTACAGACTTCACCCTTCACTGCCGAAAGAGGTTTGAGAAATGAGTAAGAGTTAAGAAGATTCTCTACTTTTTCTTGCTCTGTGGGCTGCTACAAACTCACTTTGATAGCCAACCCAATTCCAATGAGTAATAATTGACAGAGAGAAGACACACTTGATTTGGTCTACCTTCACAGGGAGTAGGTTGAGAACAACAGCAATTGAAGCCACACTTCTCAGTATGTGAATTCTCTTTTACCGCTATTGGGCAAGAAACAAACTATCATGCAAATAACATGGTGCATCATCAGTGGGTTTAGAGGGGTTGAGCTGATCACATGGAACCGCTGTTGTTGCTTCTATGGATGTAAGGGAGTAAGGCCAGAGATAAATGAAATGCAAATAGAAAAAGAAAAGACAGTGATGATTTCCTAAATGCAATACCATACCAACCACAGCAAGATTCCTATTAGTAAGACAGAAAGCTCACCATCCTACAACCAGTCAGGATTCCTAACCTAAACTATAAAAATCCTATCAGCCAGTCAGCCAAGGTCACAGAAATTCCCATGCAGTACAACCTGATCCTGGAGCTGCAGTTGGTGCAGAATGCTGGGTCACAATTGCTGACATGAGTGAGACCCTATCAGCACATAATACCTCTCCTCTGAAATCTGCACTGGTTGCAGATTTGCTATCAGGCCAAGTTCAAGGTGTGGTTTCCATGTTATGGGTTCCACATGGTACTTGTTCTGCTCCTGTAAGAAATCGATCCTTTAGTGCAGCAGTACCTACGCATTGGAACTCCCTGCCTATTTCCATTAGGCAGGCGCCTTCATTGTACTCATTTTGGCACCTGCTAAAAACATTTTTGTTTAGGCAAGGCTATCCAGGCATGTAGAAGCTATTGTTTTTCCCCCTGTTTTTAACTCAGAGTTGGTTTTATTATTTTGAATGTTTTTAAATACCTGTCTTTAACTGTTTTTGCCAATACTTTTATTGTTTTAATTCCTTCTATAAACCTCTTTGGGTTGTTTTTTTTTTACAATAAAGCAGTATAGAAATGTTGTAAATAAAATAAATAAATAAATTTCTGAGTCACTGTGGCCCTTGGGTCTCTTTCCTCTTTTATACTGAGTCAGACCATTTGGTGCCATCTAGCTCAGTACTGCTGACATGAATTAGCATGGGCTCTCCAGGATTCCAGGCAATAGTCTCTTCCAGATATTGAATTTTGGACCTTTGTATGCAAAGCATGTGCCCTACCACTAAGCAACAGCCCTGTTTAAAAAAGTGTATTTTAAAATTGTTCTTTTCATTTCACTAATGAATGCACAGCATTCTAGAGCAGATCCACATAATATATTTAAAACACATGAATTCCACCACAGAATCCTGGGAACTGTAATTTGTTAAAGGTGGTGGGAACTATAACGGTGAGGGGAAAACTACACTTGCCAGGATTCTTTGGGGGAAGTCATGCGCTTTATATGTGAATTGGATGTGCTTTAAATGTATTATGTGGATCTGTATTACTTCATTAACTTTGCCTGCATATAGATCATTTTAATTAAATTTTAAAATGGAAATAAGCTACAAAGTTTACTGGGTGACCATGGGCTACTTGCCATCTCTCAGCCTAATCTGCCCCTCAGGATGAAAACAACAGAGGAGGACCATGACCACCCCAAGGTGCAATCCTATGCATGTTTACTTAGAAGCAAGTTCCAATGTATTCAATTGGGGCTTACTCAGACAGGTAAGCATGCACAGGACTGCAATTCAGTGATAAGGAACTTCACTCACCCAATCCAAAATTCAGAATCATGCTACTTTAAGCTGTTTGGCAACTGTTCTATACTTTTTTATGGTTATTGGATTTTAATGGGATTTATTTTTTGTTGTGAGCTGCCTTGGTTTCTAAGCCTACCTCACAGGGTTGTTGGAAAGACTCTATATCACACACACACACTTTAGATGTAAGAATACATACACCCCCATATAATAGTTTATTGTCAAAACCAGTTAGCCATTGCAGAACATTTTTTAAAAAAAATAAGTATTAGTTTCCTGCCAAATAAAAGCAGTGACACCTAAGTAAGCCCTTCCTGACTGCTTAAAAAAAAGGATCAGAGGGGGAGAGAAAGATTGACAACACAATCCTTTTCTAAGTTCACTCAAAAGTCACATTGATTTTCAGCACAATCCTAACCACATCTACTCAAAAGTAAGTCCTACTGATTTCAATTGAGTTACCACCCAGGTATGTGGGATTAGCATTGCAGCTTTTCTCCCAGAAAAGCTTCATATTGGAAAGGTTTTCAAAACAGGTTATGAATAAGACAAATAAACTACCCTTCCAGTAAAATTTAAACTTGTTTGACTCCTTAATTAGAAAAGTATAACACTGTAGCATGTACACTTTTTAAAACTTCTGTTCAAAAATATTTGAAAGATAAAATGTATAATATGCCATTTTTGCAAGTAATTAAAAAAACTCTGCATGTATACTTTTATGCCTACCAAGATCCTGCTGTGACCTTTTGTTGTTGTGTAATCCCATGCATGTTTACTCAGAAGTAAGTCCCAATCCTGTTCAGAGAAAGTACTCTTTATGCTGCTGAGAGCTATATATTTATTGAATTCCTGATGTGAGACAAGCAGGAAAAGGAAACTGAGTTTAGCACAGGGGTCAACAAATCTTGTCAATCACAACCCTGACTTCACTTATTGGCTAAAAACCTGAAAGTGCAGGGATTAGAGCAGCTGGTAGTAACAGAAGTTGGGGAGGAAGCTGACATTTTGTTTATATCTTTTGAACCAGACCACCTAGAAACTTAATCTTTTTAAAAATGAAAGCAAAGAGTCTGAAGATTAAGCTGACTCACCTGAAGACCCGGAAAGGACCCCCAAAAACTGGAGTCTTTAGGCAAAAACCGGACATCTGGCAACCCTATGCCTCAGGCAGCTGCCTTAGTCTCCCTAATTGTAGGGTCAACCCCATGTGCCTAATGGTAGGACTGGCACAGCTGCTTCTCTCATCGTTGGATAATGTAAGGACTAGGTAAAGTCATTATGTGGCCCCTCCCCCTGCCAGTATCACCTGTCCAGGAAACTGAAATAGTGCTAGTATGGAAACGAAATGTAACATGAGTTCCTCCCATGTGGGCTGGTCTTCTGACAGTACCATCTGATTATTTGAGAAGAGGTCCCTAAATATGCATAAATGTGAATCTCAGGCATTTATGATTTAAGGGTTAGTTAACATATGATTATTAGAATTCTCCCATATATACAGTATATCACTTAGGAGAGCATGCATTTACTATACAAATGAAATAAGCTGTTATGCATAATTAATTGCTAATAAAAAGCATTACTACATATAATCCATTCCAAGCCAATTTTCTGTGCTGTAAGCTGCTGTCCCAAATGAGGTCTTTCCCCCCTCTTTTTTCTGGCCCTAATTTTCCAGCCTGCTCATCCACATTACCCCTCATACATTGGAATAGATCTTCTTGCTAATCATTCTCCTGGGTTCCATCCAACATTTTACCCTCGTCTACTTCCCCATCTTCTCAAAGTTCTCAAAAGTTCCGTTCTACAGCTCTGTAAAGCCTTATCAGTGACCCATCGTCTGAAAGTCCCCTAAATGTCCTAATCGGAAAGGTTAAAATATCATTAATATTCTTGCTTGAACTTTGAAGAGCCATGACATTCAGACTAAGAATACCCTTTGCATGGTTAATTTGGCCAATTGTGCTTGAACGCTGAGGACATTTCCCAGCAAATGGAATAGATTTGGAAATATAGCATAATGAGACAGAAGAGAGACAATGTGAGCCACAAACTGTTTAAGCCATACAGATAAAGGTGCAGTTCACAATGCTTAAGTAGTGCTCTGATGATGTTGGGTTGGGAAGATCCATGCTGTCATGTGATAGCTTCATTAGGAGCCTAGCTTGTAATTCAACATACATTTCCCATGCTCAGCTTACTTTTAATTATGTAACTAATTTATGAAGTGTAGTGCCACCCACAAGAGGAGCTGTACACCAACTCACATGGCTTTGGAAAAGGATTTGAACTACTTTGGTGCAGTAAAAATAGAATCATGTGGCACCCTAACAAGTAACAAAGTTATTATGGCATGCATCAGGTACATGAAGTGTTATCTTCAGTTGGCAGGGGTGTGTGTGTGTACATGGATGTGTGCGCGCGCACACACACATATGTACATATATATATTCTCTACAATACATGGGTATAGAAAGAAAACGTTGGGGTGAAATGGTAACAAATTGCAAAAAGTCCGATGTGTGAAAATTCAATTAAAATTTAAATGCATACAAAACAAGCACATCGACCAATCACAACAGAGATCATGGAGCTAACACAATTTTGCTAAGTTAATTAACATCCATTAATCATTGTAAACAGGAAATCATTGTTTCTATTCATGCCCAAGTGAACAGAATCAAACTTCTTGAAATGCCCTAATTCAGTAATTTCACGAAGGAATCCCCTTCAAAATTTCTTTCTTGAAGAATACAAACACTGAGGTTAGACAAGATGATGGTGGATAGATTCATCAATGGCCATTAGTCATGAAAGCAAAATGGAACCTCTTTGGGGGCTGGAACTCGTCTAGTTTTGTCTATGAAAATATGTAATGTGCCATATACATTGACGGCAGTGTATTAATCATACTGATGGCGCTGTCTTTGAATATGATATGCTGGGACAAACAAAAGGGGCCTTGCTGTTCACCATGTTCTGCTTGTGATCTTCCAGAGGCATCTGATGCCTTTTGGAAATAGAATACTGGGGTCTGATATCGATGAGATTCCAAGTGCTTCTTTGTCTAGCTCTTTACCTTAAGTACCTTCAAAATCCTGTTAGGAAGATTGTGCAGGTTGGGAACTGCATGTGCAGAACTTGGAAGAAAACTTTTAAAAAGTAATAAATTACAGTTACAATTGCATGGCCCCAAAAAAGTAGTAATTACCGTTACAATTAAAATTGCTCTGAATTACTCTGAACTGATTACTCACTACAATTACATTTCAGTTGATTTTTTTTAAAAAAATGCCTACAAGGTGCTGTCCTTGGCTGCTGTACATCTAAGTAGCCTAAAACAACATTAAAAATAAACATGCACATATAGAGGTAGTAGAATAAGTCTTTTTATCCATAAGATAGCAATGGTGGTCTCTCCGCTGGTAACGGAGGTGGGGAGGGAGGCAGAGGCCACTACTCAGATCTTTGCACGTCAAACCAAGTGCGACGCCCCCCCCCTCAGCCAGCAAGCATGATCTCTCTCACTTAACCACCTCCTGGACCCTGCCCTGCCACCAGCTAAGGGACACTCACCCAAGCAAACATTTTCCCCTGAGATGCAAAAAAGTTAAAATACTGCAAATGCAGCACAGTAGCCAGAGAGGGTGGTGGAGGCCACTTTGTGTGCCAAGTGCAAACACAGTATTCACACACACACACATACGTTGTCATCTTTCACCTCCACAGTTCTTTATCTCCATTCTGCTGCTGTCTCCTTCTCCTCCTTTATCCATGTTCTTGCCCTCCGGCTCCTTTTCCCCTCCACTCCATTCTTCACCATCACCATCCATTTTTTAAAACAATTGTTTTCTCCACTCCACCCCATCTCACTCTCCACCTCCTCCCTCAACGCCTCCTACCCACCCACAGAGTATGAGGGAAGAACGACGCTGCACAGAAGCCCACTTTGAGGCACATTATTTTCATCCACAAATCGGAGGAGCAGAAGACTTCCCCTGCTTCCCCCCCCCAAGTAATGTCCCAAAGTAATGCTGGAAACATTACAATTACTCCACAAAAGTAATAAAATTACTCCTAGTTCTATTACAATCAAAATGTAAAGGAATTACCCACTCAATCCTCAAAAAAGTAAAGAATTACAAGTAATTTGTTACTTGTAATGAATTACTTCCAAGCTCTGTGCATGTGACACAAAACAATGCTCTGGATATCAGAAGTTCATTTCATGCTAATGTCAAGGGCCCAGATGTGAAAGATCCACAATTTGGGAGCTTAAGAAGGTTTGGGGGTTATGGATTCATTGGGTAGCATTTTGCAAGCCATTGGCCTAGTTTGGACATCACGGTTTAGTACCCTGGATACATCTGGAAGGCATCTTTTGCTCCTCTCTGCTTGTATCAAAGCCAAGGGATTGTGGTTTATTTCTCTACAACAAACCACAACAACTAAGCCAAACAACAAGTAAGTGTGTTTTACTTGCGAAACAAACCATGATCCCTTGTTCAGATGTAACACTAAGTGAGGAATCATGGTCTGCTTTCTCTGAGTATTAGCAGGGATGACCAAAACACACCAAAAAAGGCATGATCATGGCAATCCATGAACTATGGTTTACTGCAACGGTCCAAGCCATTATCACTCAGCTTCAGCCTTCAGTAAAATGGAAGGAAGACTAATGTAGCAAATGTGTCTGTTGTGATGATAAGCAAGCTAAAAGTTTGTAAGACACTCCTCAAATCAGAAGTGCTTCATAACAAATTAATAATGCAGGATGCTTGCTGTATTTCCGGTGGTGGCAGCTCAACCACTTCCATCAGGATTGCTATTATATTTTTAATTGATTTCTAGCAGCTCAATTTGACTTTTTCACTCAAACACATCCATTTTTGCAAGGCGATTGTCATTCTACATATCTTCATAGATGTTTACAATACAGTGGAATTTTTGTGTTGATTGATGTGTATTGATAGTGCTTAAGTTTCTTGGTGTTAGAAACCAGGGTGTACTGCTTAGCATTTTACAATGGGCTTCACAGTGACAGGAGGCATGTAATATTCTCTCTGGGATATGTAAGTACCCATCTCCTGGATAAATAATTTAAGAAATTGTTGGGAAATCATACCCATTATTAGGATCTGTGCTCAACAAGTGCCATTTTCTCTGAATTGTATTTGTATTTTGATAGGTATTGATTTTATGAGTAGAAGTGATGAATAATACATTTCATCTCCCTCCACTGTTCATAACAATAAGCTTAGAGAAATAATGAAAGGAGGGTTTTGTTTTAATGGAAATGCTCCTTTTGAAGACCACAGACTGTTTTCTCCTAAGTACAGGGTGGAATGTGGGAAATTCACAAGAAGGCTGAAAGAAATCTGAAGTCCAAAGCAAGCAGCGAGTGTCCGTGGAGCTCAAGTGATGGAAATCTATGCTTTTGCTTTGCAGTGGACCAGGGAGGCACTCCTGACCATGCTCCTCCTCAGTGTTTACTCCTAGCATTTTTGCTCTCGGATTGAAAAGTCAGCATGATGCCCCTACTCTGGACTAAGGCTACATTCACACTGTACATTTATTCCACTGTTATTCCACTTTAAACAGTCATGGTTTCCCCCAAAGAATCCTGGGAAGTGTAGTTTGTGAAGGGTGCTGAGAGTTGCTAGGAGATCCCTACTCTCCTCACAGAGCTACAATTGCCAGAGTCAGTCAGTCCTTCTTCCCAGAAAACTCTGGGAATTGCAGGTCTGTAAGGGGGAATATGGCTTTCATAACAACTCTCAGCACTCTTCACAGACTACACATCCCAGGATTCTTTGGGGGAAACCATGACTGTTTAAAGTGGAATAATAGTGGAATAAATGTACAGCGTGCATGTCATGCCCCCCTCAGAGGACTCATCCGAGGAAGAACAGGAATGGGAGACCACAGACCCAGGGGAGGGGACAAGCAGGGAGACAGCTCGGGATTCTTCACCAGACCAGGGGCAAGCCCCTGAGGGAACCCACCTCTCAGAGTTGGAAAGCGATCAGGAGGCTGCCCCCCAGCAGAGAGAAGATGCCAACAGATGTTGCAGCAACAAAGGCAATCAGCTCGATTAAGGAGCAGGAGAGCTTGCAAGAACACAGGCTGATTGTAAGCACCTGGCCTTGAATGCCAAGCATAAAAGACTGGAAGGAAAGGGAGACTTCTTGCTAGAGTCAACGTCAAGCCTTGCTGCAGACATTGCTCCTGCTCCCCTGTTGACCCATGCCTTGGACCCTACTCTGCCTGATCGGATCTCTTGGTTTCTGGACCTTTGAACTACCTTAAGGACTCGACTTCCCTGCATTCTCCTTCAGCACTTCCCAAATGGTAAACATGCTGGCTGGTCCCCTAGTTCCTCCTGCCTAGCAGATTTATGGTCTGGCCAGCAGCTGGTATCTGTTAATTAGTTGCTGGCCGCTGTGAACCCACCATGTTTGACAGTGCATGTGGCTTAGAGCTCTTTTTTTAAAAAAATTGACTCATAGCATGATGGTGCTGTTACACTAGAATTAAGGTTCATGCCGCTGGATGAAGGCCCCAATATCAAACAACAGAGACTCAGAATTGCCAGCCAAGGCCTTTATTAACTATACGTTTGCAAACGGAGAGCTCACATAGACTCATGTCATTTTGTGAGGTCTGAAGCTGTCATGATTCTTTACAGGCAGTTATACACTCTGAGTTCCAAACAGTTGGCAATACATGAACATTCCAAAGGGGGGGGTTAGTCATGCTCTGTGCTTTTACACTGTGCCCAAGGCTACAAGATAAGCAAACTGCAACCTCTGAATGGACATTCCTCAGTTGTGCTGACTTCTAGCAAATGGTCAATGACCTACTGTTGCCAACTAACCAGAGGTCATTGTCATTATTCTACATGTATTGTCAGTATTTCTATCAATACAGAAAAACTTCCAATTTCTCAGTATAACGGTGCCCCTTCTAGAAGTGACTGTAACTGCTGGAAGCATCTGTCCTCTAGAAGTAATGGCCAATGTTCATCCCTGACAACAAATTTTGGTTTACTTACTTACTGGCGTGGTTGAAAAGTCAAGTGTCTTGATGGCCAGTTCTCAGAGGATGAATTCTCAGGTCACTGTAGGCATTCCCCTCCAGAAATTCTCATGTGCCAGCCCCGTTGAAAGGAATGGAAGAGGTCCAAGAGCACAAAATGGTCTTGAACAGCTGATAGGAAACTGATCCCTGACCAATCACTAAATACAGATAAACAAATGAAGTCAAGGTCTGAGAACCAGTGTGGGGTAGTGGTGAGAGTGTTGGACTAAGACCTGGGAGACCAGGGTTCGAAACCCCACTCAGCCACAAAGTTCAGTGGGTGACCTTTGGACAGCCACAGCCTCTCAGCTGATCCTACCTCACAGGGTTGTTGCAAGGATAAAAGCAGGAGGGGAAGAACCATTTATGCCACTTTGAGCTCCTTGGAGAAAAGGTGGGATATAAATGCAATAAATAAATAAATAAATGTAATATGTTTCTTTAACATATGTATGCAAGAATTCAAAACTATACCAAAATGTGTTCTGTGGCCAATAGCCAAAAGAATATACAATAACAACTGAATGATCTTATATGGCTGTACAACATTTCCACACAAGCACAGTGTGTTGTCTCACATGAAATGATTTTGAGCTCTAGCTGTGCTAGCAAAATATGTCTTGTAACTCCCAATTACACCACAGCAGTAGAATACACAGATATTATTGTCCAATGTCTTGAGATAACAAAAATAAACAAAGAATACAAAAAAAGCATTCGATATTACTTGCCAGATGGGTTTCAACTTTGGAAAATCTTCAGTGGCATCTACAGCTCATGTTCGTTTCAATATGATGCACGCAAGAGAATCTTGATAAGGCTATCAGTGGCTACTAGCCATGATGGCTATTCTCCATTTCCGTGGTTGAAGGCAATATGGCCCTGAATGCCAGTTGCTGGCAATCACAACAAGTAGGGAGAGTGCTGTTCTGTCCAGGTCCTGCATTTCGGCTTCCCATAGGCAGCTGTTTGGCCCCTGTGAGAACAGAATGCTGAATTAGATGGGCCATTGGCCTGATCCAGCAGGACTCTTCCTATGTTCTTATGTTATCATAAGATCATGCCCCTTCTTGGCTAATCATCACAGAGGCTTTATAGTCTCTCTCGCTCTCCCCCTCCCCCTCCCCCTCCCCCTCCCCCTCGTGAATGAACTGATAACTTTTACAAAATAAAACAGCAACCATAAATATATTCCTGGTGCCTGAATAGGGTGGTTATTGAATGTTTTCATTTTTCACATGAGAATACAGGTACCCTTGCTACAACACAAACGCAGCAAAATATTGAGCTTGAACATAAATGTGTTTGTGTGAACTTGTGAAGAGGAAATGAAAAGAAGGCAGGAGCACCACTGAGCTGGAGAGCAATTTCAAATTCAGACCAATGTTTGCAAACACCGTGTTGCAGCGTCCAGCCAGCTGTAGCTATTATGAAGCACACAAGATAGTGATTTTTTTGAAGGAAGGTGCATAAAGCGTTGTTCCCCCATCCCCAATACGCCATTTTCGATTAGAAGGGGAAATGAGATCCAACATTGTGCCACATCATAAATCACGGGCATCAGAGTAAGCACCAAAGTGAAAGGGCAGCTGGCTGACTTGACTCCCTCTCAGACAAAACAGACAGTAAAGGAATATATATAACCAGCCTTTCAACAGCATAAATACCCAGGCATAAATACCTCCCTGCTTAAAAAAAAAAATCAAGATACACAGGCTCAGCCACAATGGGAGATTTAAAACTGGCTGTATATGAGTGGTAAACATGTATGGACTTATACTCAGCCAAAAGCACAAATGAGTTAAGAGGTTTCATTTTAAAAATGGAGCGAAGTCTTAGGGAATCGTACAGCCTAATAGCTGATACTTTTTATCATCTCTGTCTCAGATACTATATATTTGAAAAACTCTATTAAAGCCTTTCTGTTTTGCTGTTTCAAACTGGAGAAAGACAGACAGCAGCCATTGCCCATTTAAAATACAACTGATCCTTAGGCTCTTCTAATTATGATTTGAGGATGCATTCTTTCTTCCTATCTACATTTCAGAAAGGGTTAGCCAGGAGTGAAGACACTGAATCCTATAACCGGGAGCATTTGCACGAGGAAGGACAAATATTTCAGTATGCATTCTTAGTCCTCTGGGGTTTTCTTCTCTTTAAATGCTGCAGGGCAGGCTCTTTCATGGTGTGTTTTCCTCTTTGGCGTGCATTTTACATTTTTTTAAAAACAAACAAACAAACTCAAACAGCTGCCTTAAAATGAATCACACAATCAGTCACTAAGCCCAGTATTGGCAACTCTGACTAAGAGCAGCTGCCAGGTACCTTAGGTGCAGATGTCTTCTGGCCCCTTGGTTTGAGATCAAATTCAGAGGTACTAGAGATTGAACTTGGGCCCTTATAATTAGAGTTGCCACGTCTCCAATTTTCACCCCGAGACTCTGGATTGTGGGGGTCCACTCTGGGTCCCTGAATGAGTCACCCCAATCTCCATACTCTCAGCTTTTATTCTTTTTCCTAAGTAATCTGGTTCAAGAGATATACATCAAAGCATCAGTCCCCCCAACTTCCGTTAAATGATCCCAGTGTGACGTAGTGGTTACAGTGCTGGACTACAGCCTGAGAGACCAGGGATCGAATCTCCACAGAACCATGAAGCTCACTGGGTGACCTTGGGCCAGTCACTGCCTCTCAGCCTCAGAGGAAGGCAATGGTAAACCACCTCTGAATATCGCTTACCATGAAAACCCTATTCATAGGGTCACCATAAGTCGGAATCGACTTGAAGGCAGTCCAATTCATTCAATTCAGCTGGCAGCTCTAACCCCACTCTTTCAGGTTTATAGCCAATAAATGAAGTCAGAATTGTGATTGACAAGGGATTTGTTGACCTCCAGACAACAGCTAGAACCTATTGTGAGTCCAGAAAATGGTTGCCTCCTCCTGCTTGTATGAAAATCTCATAAATTCAGTAAGTTTACAGCTTTTAGCAGTAGAAAAAGTCCCTTTCTGTCTCTGTGTAGGAGAACTAGAACAAAAGATCACAGCAGGATCTTGGTAGGCATGCACAGTAAACAATTTCAGTTATGATTGTAATAAAAGTGTACATGCAGTGTTTTTTAAATTACTTGCAAAAATAGAGCATATTATACATTTTCTTTCAAATAATTTTTGAACAGAAATTTAAAAGAAGTGTACATACAGCTTCTCATGCCATTACAATGTTATACTTTTCTAATTATGTGTCAGCTCTTCACTGAGACAGCAGTGTCAGTGGGGGTGCAGGCAGGGCTGGAGATTCCTTGGTAATTGCCAGGCCGTAAGTCCTCAGCTGGCAGCTTGGCTATAAATCTGCCAGGCTAGCAAGGAGGAAGCAAGATAAGGGCAGAGGCCATTCGAAGCTTACGTGCCAAGCCAGAAATCCAGAAGAGATGCCAGTGAAGGTCCAGGTCTAGTTTGCCGAGAGATCAGTCCAAGTCAAGGTTCAGGGAATAGGAAGACACACCGTGGTCACGCCTGACGTTGTAGTCAGCAACAAGCTGAAGCCAAGGTTTGACTTTTAAGGAGCAGGTTTGTCAGCAAGTGTGAGCCCTCAGCGTTTTGGCCTTAAGTGGACAGGCCTGCCCCTCTTCTGCCTGACCTTCTGCTGTCTACGTTCTGCAGGTGAGGGGGAGTATCCTGTTCACTGGCTGCGTCTGGCTGAAGGGCTTCAGCTGTGTCTGGGGTGCTCTGCAGCTGAGGGGGAGAAGGAGCTGGGTTCTCAGGAGTCTCCTCCGTGTCTCCTTCTGGGTCTGCTGCTTCTGGGTCTGCTGCTGTTACTCCTGAGTCATCCTCGTCTGATGAGTCCTATGAGGAGTCCAACAACTTTAAATTTTCCTGGGCTGTTGAAGAGGGCAATTTATTTGTCTAATTCATAGCCTGTTTTGAAAACTTTCCCAATATGAAGATATTTAGTCCTATACTCACTTTTCTGGGTGTAAAGCTGCAATGCTAATCCCACAGATCAGGAGTAAACCCCATTGAATTCAATAGGACTTACTTTTGAGTAGACATGGTTAGGTTTGTGCTGTAAATCAATGAGACTTTTGAGTGAACATAGCGAAGGATTGTGTTTGTGTTGTAAATCTCTCTCCCCACTCCAATCCTATTTTTAAAGCAATTGTGCAGGACTTACTTAGGTATCACTGTTTTTATTTGGTAGGAAACTAATACCGCTTTTATTGTTTTTTAAAAAATGTGCTTCAATGACCAACTGGTTTTGACAATAAACTATTATATGGGGTGTGTGTGTGTGTGTGTGTGTGTGTGTGTGTGTGTGTGTGTGTGTGTGTGTGTGTGTGTGTGTGTGTGTGTGTGTGTGTGTGTGTGTGTGTGTGTGTGTGTGTGTGTGTGTGTGTGTGTGTGTGTGTGTGTGTGTGTGTGTGTGTGTGTGTGTGTGTGTGTGTGTGTGTGTGTGTGTGTGTGTGTGTGTGTGTGTGTGTGTGTGTGTGTGTGTGTGTGTGTGTGTGTGTGTGTGTGTGTGTGTGTGTGTGTGTGTGTGTGTGTGTGTGTGTGTGTGTGTGTGTGTGTGTGTGGAGTCTTCCCAACAACCCTGTGAGGTAGGGTTGATGATTCAAAGCCAAGGCAGCTCACGACAACAAAGAAAGTTTCTTATCACTTGAGGTTGCAGTTCTGTGCACACTTCCCTGTTTCAGTAAGCCCCATTGAATACATTGGGATTTGCTTCTGAGTAAACAAACATTGGATTGCACTATAAATATCTTTACAGGTTGTGTAAATAATAAACATCTTTGACAGTCCTGCTTATATAAATATTCATTAATAGGCAAAAAAACTTACGGTTTAAGAACGTACCTATAGCCCACAGATATTTCTATCAAACTGTAAAAAGCAGGGAAACTGGGCAGCTATAGTGAATGCACCAGGGGAGCAGGAGACCTGACTTCCTCTCTGAGATATTGGACTGCCCTACAAATTTGTCAAACTGCAAACACAATTTGGGTTGGTCTTTCACAGTCCAATCCATTTGCTGTGTAGCTTGCAAGAATTTGGTAACATGTGCCTCTGAGCATATGGGGAATGGTGGCAACACCTGCCATCTCCAAAGATGGAGAATTATATTTTTGTATGTTTGTTGGTGTTCTTCTTACTTTGCTTCTTTCCTGTGCTACTAATGTTTCTACAGAGAATCTAAAGTAGAACATTTTATTTCCCTTATTATTCATCCTAGAAATCTGTGTCAAATTTATTTATATTAATTTCAAAGCCTTTTTATTGGTCATTGTCATATGATGTGTTTCAAATTGGACATTATGTTCTATTTCTATTCTGAGTGCATTAACAGTTGAATCTGAAACTGCAGTTTAATGTAAAATCAGACTGATTACAATATGTTGCTACTTCAGTAATGACTCTAGCTGTTGGAAAAAAGAGGATGAATGTTTTCAGCCTGCTATGTTTAAACCACTTAAGGCAAGGTGGGCACAGGTCAATTAAAAACATAGAGCACACCTAGAATGTTTCTAGAATATATTTCACATCCCACTGTTTTATCTTGTGGAAATTGAGACACTCCTGAGGTCAACTGGAGACTATTCTGCAGAATAGTCAGCGCCATTACTCCATAATTATGTTTGGAGATTTTTTTGTGTAAATTTTGCCAAGTGTTGCTGTACTTTACATATTCCACAATTAAGTTGGGGTTATTTTTAGTGTAATTTTTGCCAAGAAATAGAAACAAAAGAAAATGATTTCCTATAGGAAACTTCACTAAAATTGCAAAGGAAATCAGACATATTTAAAGTGACCATCTGAACTGTATCAACTGTCTTAATAATGTTGCTTCCTCCCTGCTAAAACAAGATCAGCATAGCACATGTCTTCTTTCTATTCTTTGGGCCAATTGCAGGTGTTGCCACCGCTCACCATATGCTCAGAGGCACATGTTACCAAATTCTTCCAAGCTACATAGCAAGTGGATTGGACTGTGAAAGATCAACCCAAATGGTGTTTGCATTTTGACCAATTTGTAGGGCAGTCCAATATCTCAGAGAGGAGGTCAGGCAGAGGGGAGAACTGGGAGGGGAGCAGGCAGGAGGGGGAGGGGAGCAGGCAGGAGGGGGAGGGGAGCAGGCAGGAGGGGGAGGGGAGGAGAAGGACAGGTTTGATCATTTGCATGTTTATTGAGTTCAATGCGATTTACTCCTGTGCAATCATGCTTAGGATAGGTAAAACTGACTGGGGGTAGGGAGGGAGGGCTGGAGTGGGCAGGGAGGAGATAGAAGGAAGAGGGGAAGGGAGGAGGAAGGGAGAGGAGAGGAAAAGGAGGGGGAAAGCAGTTCTGAACATTTGCATGCTTATTAAGTTCAATGGGATTTACTCCTATGCAATCATCCTTAAGATAGGAAAAACTGACCATGGGGGAGGAGGAGGAGGAAGGAGCGTATTGGAGGGGGCAAAGGAAGGGGGAGGGGAGGGAAGGTTTGATCATTTGCATGCTTATAGAATTCAGTGGGATTTACTCCCATGCAATCATTCTTAGGATAGGTAAAACTGACCGGGGGGTAGGGGGGAAGGGCTGGAGTGGGCAGAGGAGGAGAAAGAAGGAAGAGGGGACGGGAGGAGGAAGGGGGAGGAGGGGGAAAGCAGGTCTGATCATTTGCATGCTTATTGAGTTCAATGGGATTTATGAAATCATACAATCATGCTTAAGATAGGAAAAACTGACCATGGAGGAGGAGAAGGAGGAGGAGGAGGAGGGGGAAGGGGAAGGAGCATATTGGAGGGGGGCAAAGGAAGGGGGAGGGGAGGGGAGGGGAGGGCAGGTTTGATCATTTGCATGCTTATAGAGTTCAATGGTATTTATTTCCATGCAATCCTGCTTAAGATAGGTTAAACTGACCATGGGGAGGAGGAAAGGGAGGGGAGGAGGGGGAAGGGGAAGGAGGGTATTGGAAGGGAATGGGGATGGGGAAGGAAGGGGCAAGAGGGAGGGGATAGGAGGGAGGAGGAGGGAGGGTGGGTTTAATCATTTGCATACTTTTTTAATTCTATGGGATTTATTTCTGTGCAATCATGTTTGAAAATGGTAATGGACTGCATTCAAGTCAACTGGACTTATGGTGACCCTTTGAATAGGGTTTTCATGGTAAATGGTATTCAGAGGTGGTTTTACCATTGCCTTCCTCTGAGGCTGAGAGGCAGTGACTGGCCCAAGGTCACCCAGTCAGCTTCATGGCTGTGTGGGGATTCAAACCCTGACCTCCCAGGTCATAATCTAACACTGACCTGGGGGAGTAGTGGGGAGGGGGAGGGGAGGAGATTGGGTGGGTGGGCACTGGGCAGAACGGAAAACACTTTCCTTTCCAAAAGGAAAACATAGTGAACAGTATCATTGCTTTTCAGTGTTTCCCCCACCTTTTTATTCTACAGCAGGCACATGTAGCCTCCGACCCAAATTTAAACCAAAGCTTTCCCTGGCCACATCCACACCAGACCTTTATTTCACTTTGGACAGTCATGGCTTCTCTCAAAGAATCCTGGGAAGTGTAGTTAGTGAAGGGTGCTGAGAGTTGCTAGGAGACGCCCTGTTCCCCTCACAGACCTTCAATCAGAGTGGCTGCCTGTTAAACCACTCTGGCCACTGGAGCTCTGTCAGTGGAATAGGAGTCTCCTCTCAGCACCCTTCACAAACCACACTACCTAGGATTCTCTGAGGGAAGCATTACTGACTCACATGAAATCAAAGTCTGGTGTGGGTGTGGCCCCCTGATTAGCCAAGTCAAGCAGCTGTGAGTCAGGCATTTAGAACACTGACAGTTAGTTCTTACTGAGCATGCCCCGCGTTATCATTGGGTTCCAGTCAAAATTTCTTAAATTCATTAAAAATCAGCCAGGCATTTTTTTTAACTTTTAAACTGCAGAAGATTAAGGTCAGAGTATGGGGCAAGGTCAGTATTAGGATTACAGGTACTCTGTGAACATGGCTGATTTTTAATGAATTTCAACAGATTATGAGAACTCTGACAGAAAAGTCCAAAAGGGCTCTGGGTTTTTTTTCTCTCTGTTTAGAATTTGAACTCTCTATTCTATCTGACTGGTTTGTGTATTGCCATGAAAATTGACAGGGTTGTTAAGCGAGCATTTTTGAGTTCAGGACTATAGGTTTTGTAAGGTTTTGTTTTGAAATGAGCTTATGGGAAGCATCAGAATGGCATGGGAGTATTTTCAATTTAACATTGAGGAATGTGAAAAATCCACACTGGCTACAGTATACAGCCACTCTCGTGGCTGTATAATTTCTTCATGCTATGACCTGGTAATATCTGATTTCACACTATGGTCGTACATTATTATTTCCTCTACATTTTAAGTGTGTCCTTATTCCTTGGAGTGGTCATGGTCCCCCTCTGTTGTTTTCATCCTATGGGGCAAATTAGGCTAAGAGATGGTGAGTATCCCATGGTCATCCAGTAAACCTTATAGCTCATTTCCATTTTTAAAAAATAATTAAAAGGATTTACATGCAGGCAAAGTTTATTAAGTAGATCCACACAATACATTTAAAGCACATTCAAGCTGCATTTAGAATGCATGGCTTCCCCTAAACAATCCTGGGAAGTGTAGTTTCCCTCTCACTGTTATTTTCCCCACCACCCTTAACAAGCCACAGTTCCCATGATTCTGTGATGCAATTCATATGCTTCAAATGTGTTTTGGATGTGCTTTAAATGAATGGTGTGCATCACCCTAGCTATGCTGTGCATTCATTAGTGAATTGAAAAGAATAATTTTAAAAGATACTTTTTTAAACAGGGGAGGGCTGTAGCTCAGTGGCATGCTTTGCATGTAAAAGTCCAAAATCCAATCTCTGGAAGAGATTATTGCCTGGAATCCTGGAGAGCCAATGCCAGTCCATGTCATAAGTACTGAGCTAGATGGCATGCAGAGGCTTGAGGAGGTATAAGGCAGATTCCTTTTTTCCTAAAAGAGGTAAGAGACCCAAGGGCCAAAATCACTCTGAAATTTGTTTATGTAGTTTATTTACAACATGCGGGAGTTGCAATGCATAGGTGCTGCCACACGAAAGGATTGATTTCTTACAAGAGCAGAACAAGTACTAAGTGGCACCCGTAACATGGAAAGCATACCTTGAACTTGGCCTTCTAGCAAATCAGTAACCAGCGCAGATTTCAGAGCAGAGGTATTATGTGCTGATAGGGTCTCACTTATGTTACCAATCCCGCCGCAGCATTCTGCACTAACTGCAGCCCCCGGGTCAGGTTGTGATGCATAGGGATTTCTGTGGCCTTAGCTGACTGGCTTCTAGGATTTTTTTAGTTTTGGTTTTTGGTTATGAATCCTGACTGGTTGTGAGATGCTGAGTTTCCTGCTTTACTCATAGGAATCTTGTTGTTTTTGGTATGCTATTCCATTTAGGAAATCATCACTGTCTTTTCTTTTTCTATTTGCATTTCCTTTACCTTTAACCTCATTCCCTTACATCCATAGAAGCACTCAGCTCAATCATCCTAAACCCACTGATATACCTTGTTGGTTGCATGATGGTTTGTTTCTTGCCCAATAGTGGTAAAAGAGAATTCACATACTAGGAAGTGTGGCTTCAATTACTGTTGTTTCCAACCTGTGAAGGTAGATTAAAACATGTGTTTTCTCTATATCAATTATTACTCACTGGAATTGGGTTGGCTGTTTATAGAAGCCCACAGGATAGGCAGAAAAGGGTAAAGAATCTTCTTACTCTTACTCATTTCTCAAACCTTATCCGGAAGTGAAGGGTCAAGGCCGTAAAGAAGTTTGGAGCAACCACGTTTTAAAGCAGGGGCAGGACATTCCAGGCAGATGGTTGCCAACCTTGCTTGGATATGGATATCTTTGCAGAGGATCCCTAGTCAAGCCTTACCATACTACTGAGAAGTAATTCCTATTGAGTTCTATGGGGCTTAATCCCTTAGTAAGTGTGTTTAGAATTGCAGCCTTCAGGGGCATCCATCTTTACTCCTGAGTGCTCTAACTTCTCCACAACACTACACTCCATTCTTCCTACAGTGGCCTCCTGGTGACTGGCCTGAGGGCACAAACCCTTCTTGCCAGAAGCAAGTAGGCTAGATGAAATGTTCCCTCCGCAGGCTGTCTAAGCAGATGAGAAGGAATGATTCCATCACTTCAGCTGGACCCGGGAACACCATCTTTTAGCAAAGATTTATATGTTGCAATCTGATAAATGTTTTTGTTTGAGTGGTATGCTCCAAGCAACTGTGATTGATGCGTAATGTATCATACCTAATGACTTCACTAGAGCCTGCCCCATGACATCACTAGGGCCCACCCCTGAAATCTCTGGGTTTTGGATGCTTCTGACCTGGCAACCCTACTTGTAATTGAAAGTACAGTTGTGACCCAAGACAAGGCTTTTCCAGTTATGGCATCATGCCACTGGAATACCCCATCCATGGAGACTTACCTGGCACCAAGTTTGATATCCTTTCAGAATCAGAAAGATCTCAAATCTCTTAGATCTTGAAGTTTTAGGTTCTTATTTTAATCTGGTCTGATACTCGATTATTTTTTAAACTTTTTGTTGGATGCTGTATTTGTTTTTATGATGTTGTTTTATTGTATTTTAAATAACTGTTTGCTACCCAAAGAGCCTCTAGGCTCCATAGCGAAATAGAAATTGCTTATAAACAAACACACAGACAAACCAATCAATCAATCAAATACTTTATTAATGAACTACACTCCCTCCTCTAAAGTTTTATGCTTTCCTTTTACAGCAAGAGAAGTTATTTGGACTTGCATGGACAACTAGCCAACCACGTGACCAGCAATCAACATCTGGCCATTCAGGACCATATTCATCTCTTAAAATAAGAGGCTTGCTTGGAGACATTTGTGCATATATAATTTTCAATGCCAGCCAGATTTCATCAGGAGCTGATTAATTATTATTATTATTATTATCTTTATTTATACCCCGCCCTTTTTCCAAACTGGAACTCAAGGCGGCTTCCAGATAAAAACAAGTACACATCATTAAGAACCTATAAAAATATAAAACATATAAACATATAAAATCAGCATTAAAACAGGATTAAACTATTAAGATGTTAAAACCAATTACTCTTAAAATACTGCAACCCAGTTTAGGAGCATACAGGCAAAACAATAACATACAGCATCCTCTTCAGTCACTACCCTTAAAACCTTCAGTTCCAAAGGCCTGCCGGAAGAAAAAAGTCTTTAGCTGTCGGCGGAAAGACTGCACAGAGGAGGCCATTCTTGCCTCCCTAGGGAGGGAGTTCCAGAGCCTAGGGGCAGCCACCGAAAAGGCCCTATCTCGTGTCCCCACCAGTCGCACTTGTGAAGGTGTTGGGATCATGAGAAGGGTCTCTCCTGAAGATCTCAGGGCCCGGGCAGGTTCATATAGGGAGATACGGTCTGACAGATAGCCTGGACCTAAGCCGTATAGGGCTTTATAGGCCATAACCAGCACTTTGAATTGTGTCCGGAAACAGACTGGCAGCCAGTGGAGCTGTTGCAGCAGGGGAGTTGTATGGTCCCTGTAACCAGCCCCAGTTAACATTCTGGCTGCAGCTCGTTGCACCAGCTGAAGTTTCCGAACAGTCTTCAAAGGCAGCCCCACGTAGAGCGCGTTACAGTAGTCTAAGTGGGATGTAACTAAGGCATGTGTCACCATAGCCAGATCAGACGACTCCAGAAAGATTAAGACTTGATTAAGACTCAAAAATGAGGACGAATACATACCTGCCAACTTTTTTTTTAATCAACGTTTCAAAGGCTTTGGGCCCCTCTTGACTTGGTTACATGGTTTTAGCAGGAAGTTACAGGACACGCACTGATTGGAAACAAAGATGTACGACCTCAAAACAGCACAAATAGTATTGAAAGCAGGATTGTGTGTGACTGCCCTAATATCGTCATGAGCATAAATCATCATGTACAATAAAAAGGACATCTCTGGGGGACATCTCTGGAGGGCCCTTTGAGTGCCTTTCCACTGATCTGAAACATTCTTCTGTGTGCCTTCTGCAGTTGTTATTTTTTATTTTCCAAATGGGAACAAAAGTCATTTCCCACACTAGCCTTATCTCTGGAATTGCCATCCTTTGTCCTCTCACTTTTTATGGAGCATTTGCATGATGTCATTGTCAACCCACTATTAACCCAAGTGTTTTCAGAGTAAACTTTTTTCAGTCCTGACCCAGCAAATACAAAGCACTATTAAAGCTTTGCAGAGCTCTTGTCCTTAACTTGAATACTTCCTCTTTGCCAGCTCAGCCTATTCTATAGCTTTCTGTTGAACTGGACTGAAGGATTAGCCTCTGATTTGCCCTTTCAATAGCCTCTCTGAATTATCCTTATGTCAGTTACTCATTCCATGGTGTGTGTGTGTGTGTGGTGGGACAGGGCAGAGCAGGGATCTAATTACTGATTCTCTCACAACTGTTTTAAAAAGTGCATTATTTTCTTTTTAAAAAGAGGAAAAGAAAAAAAATAAAATGGGTTGAACCTGCAAACTGAGGGCTTTCTATTAGCACTGGAGAAGAACTTTGCTGAATGGAACTTCTGACTAGAAAGCAGAGAAAGATCTTGACCAGGGCCATCCTAAGATATTTTGGTACCTGAGGTGAAGGAAGATGTGCCCAACATCCCACATAAATAAATCAACTGTTCTGGAAGTTGAATCTTCCTACAACAGTTATGATGGAACAATGTCCATCATCACACAATAGGACAACATGTTAGCTTCAGGGGCACAGGTAAGGACATGTGGCATTCACAGCACTATCCAACACCTTACCACTTCTCTGTTCTTCCCTCTAGCATCTACCACCTGAAGTGTCCATCTCACTCTGCCTAATGGTAGGGCTGGCCCTGATCTTGGCCATAAAAAGGGCATTGGTGGAAAATAAAGTTCTATTAAGTGCACTTTATAGACTTTATGGAATGTCCATTTTAAGTCCACTTTGAGCTAATTGTGTGTGTGTGTTTGGGGGATACTGCAGAGCACTAAAGGGCTCTAGTGTGGAAGTGCAAACAACCCAAATGCAGAGTAGAAAAATTGGAGTGAGACCACAATTCAGTAGTAGCTTATGTGGTTTTCATACAAAAAGCTCCATGTCAGATCCCTGGCACATTCAGTTAAACAGATCCCATATTTCAGAGCTGGGAAATACTTCTGCCTGAGACTCTGGAGAAATGCTGCCAGCCAGAGTTGATTGAACTGGGACAGTAAACCAACATTCTGAAGTGATACAAGGCAGATTTATATGTTCATATATAAAGGGATCACTCATTGCTTTGAAATCCGGAACTAATAATAAGGAGGAAATGGTTGGTTGGCTCACATACTCAGCATATGTCTTCTGAACAAAATAAAAAATGAATTTTGGTGTGTTTTTGTTTAAAGTTTGCTCCAAAATAATCAGACAATAAGGTTTTGCTCTCGTAGCATTCACTAGAAGGACAGCACTGGAATAATAATTGCCTATGTTTTTATACAGGAATGCACTGTGAATTCCAAATATTTTAAATGTGTGTTGTTCACCAGTCTTGCCACCTTCACCTTCTGCTGTATAAATGTTTGATGCGTTTTTGTTCAATAAGTGCATCCGCTTTCCCCCTTGAAGCACTGAATCAGTTCTTTTTTTCCCCAGCTGCACATCATAATGGGAAAGTCTTATTGTGCAGCTAAAAAAAGAGAGGTAAAAAAACAACATAACGAAAAAGGAAAGGATATATTTCATCATGAAATATTTGCTTGATGTATATTATAACCTCTATTAGTTTCTATAGCATCTGAATCCTGCATATTTTTTTGCAGAGGACGCCTGGACTATTGACAAACCGTTGGTTTTATACGTCCCAAGATGCATGAATTATTTCTGTCATTCACCATTGTATATTTCTAGTTCCATAGCCTATAGCAACACTTTACTGTTAGCTGTTGGAGACTATAAGGGACCTCTGGCAATGCTGGTTATTGATCAAGCAGTGTTCAGTGTTTGCCTGGCCAGTAATGCAAAGATGAGCTAATTCTCCAAAATACCATAAAACCCTCAAGTTATTGTGATGATGATTTCTTGTCTTTTTAGTGATGCCAGGTGGGAAGCCAGAATTGGCAAAATGTCCATGAAGCTGTCCTGCTGCATGTGGAATAAAACTGGCGCCTGAATTCTGAGATTGATGTTGTATTATAAATGCAAAGTACACTATGCAGAAATGAAAACAGGCTACACATTATTAACAAATATGTTGCCCCAAAGGAAAGTTATTAATAAGTGATACATTGAGAAGGAGAACGAAAGACGGAATGTGTAATCCGCTAAGCACTGCCACCGGGCAACGTTCATTTATTTTCCCATAGTCGCGTTGAAACAAATGGAGGATGCATGGTGGATTGGTCCCAAAGCAGCAGCCATGTTGATGAATTCTTGTGATAATCCTTTATGCCGTCTTCTTTTTTTAAAAAAGGACAAAACATTTTTATTTTATTGGGGGGAAGGCTTCTAATGGCAGGAAAAAGCCTGAGAAATGGATGTATCCTTTTATGAGCTTAGGAAATGAAAATTTGTTTCATTTTTATTTGGATCACTTTGCCAAGAGACAATAAGAGCACAGGGATTGTGCTTTTAATGTATAAAGCTGGAAGCATTAAAATGATGCCACTAATTAGCACTTAAGAGCTCTGGCCTAAATGCATTCTCTGTTCACATAATACTTAAAGGTCTCATCCAAAGACAACTAGCAAATCAATGAAGAGACTCCCATTGGGACTTGGATTTAGCTCTGCCAAAGACTATACCCAGGAGAATGTTTGCAAGCATAACCCTTTGTCTGTAGGAATTATCCTTTTGCACCATACTATTGTTTTTCTCCCTTTGGCTTTTATTCCCCATTTCAACCCTATTTTCTTCCCCATTCTTCCTTTTCAGCTAGATCTTCAGGAGCATGTACGGCAGAAACCCTGTATCTAGATTCTTTTCCTGTGGTGCCTCAAAGTGACTGGTTTTCTTCTATGAAAAAGGGTCTTTCAGTTCTATAGTAATAATGAGAGTACAGTTACTGCAGAGAAGCTAGGGAAACTGTATATGTGGTCTGCTGAAGATGTGGCAGCTGTTATTGTCATGACCCCTGAATTCAGTAGCAAACCAGAGCCAGAGGCTGCAGAGACACCAGCTAAGGTGCCCGATCAAGTTCAGGTTTCTAAGCCAGCTGCCGGAGATCAGGGAACCACTGTAACTGAAGCTGTCACATAGGAGACCCCTGGGAGAACCTCCCAGACCATCAGAACCTCTAGGGTTGGAGCCTGGACCCTCGCAAGGGCCTTCCCCTGAGCCTGAGGAACCAGACACCTCCAATGGCACTTAACTGGTCCAGCAGCACAGGGGGCACACCAGGAGGGAGGCTATGGAACAAAAGAAGAGTGCCCATCTTCAGGGCAGAAGGTTGGCCCCTTAAGGCTCTGAAGGTATCCACAAGGGGGTGGGGCCTGGAAGAGTTGTACTGGTGACAGAGGCTTAAAAGGCCTCAGTCTGCTCCGACTCTTTATTGGAGCAAGTTACTCACTTGGAGTTATCCATGGTCCCACAACCCTTGCCTCGCCTCACCTCCATGGGATCCAGCATCAAACTGGAACATGATGGTTAAGTGCATACAATGCTCTCATGCCTGCAATAGGAGAGGCACTGTTCATGAATTTGTTTGCTTATGTCAGGGGTGGGGAAATCCTTTCAGTCTGAGGGCCACATTTCATCATGGGCAATCTTTCAGGGGTCACAAGCCAGTGGTGGGCAGGGCCAGAGACCAAAGTGGATAGAGCAATAGGTGTGACTCTTACCTTTGTATGGTAGAAGTCAGAGGTTTCTTCACACAGCCACACCTCACATGTACTTCCCTATCCTCCATCCAGCCAAGCAAAAGGCATTGTCACAGTTCAAGCAAGGACACATTCCAGCCAGGCAAAAGCACTTGAGGAGGGTGCAGGGAAAACCATTGAAAGGTGTACCTATGGACTGGGGGTGTGGACTAGGAAGAGTCCTGGGGGGGCAGATAGAGAGGCTTGGAGGGCCACATTCAGTCCCTTAGCCTAAGGTTTCCCCTCTCAGCTCATGTGGAACCAGCCCAACCCATGGAAGTGAATGGGGCAACCATCAGCACACACACTGGCCCTGGGTTCCTTCCAGGATTGGGAACATGCAGTACATGTGGGGTGATCTAAGACCATACAGAGAGAGCAGATGATGAAATGAGAGTCCTGCATATTTAGAACAATGGTATCTCATGTTCCCTGTAACTATGATACACTTTTCCACAGTTACTGGATATCGTACTTTAGTCTACTTTTCTTGTGTAGGTGTGTGCTTGGAACACACTAATGCACCTAGATCAGATATGTGAAACTTGTGGCCCTCCAGATGTTGTTGGACTACAATTCCTATCATCCTTGGCAACTGTCCATGCTGACCAGGGATGGTGGAAGTTGTTCAATAATGTCTCGAAGGCCACAGTTTCCCCACTGCTAACCTAGATCCAGCAAGGGAGATTTGCATGCATGTCTGGATGCAAATGTGCATTTATATGCTCTTCTAGATCCCACTGAGCATGTGGGATAGAGCTCTTGCGGATTTGCATGTGCATTCCCAGTAGGGGCCACTTGTTACATGCAACAAAGCATGATTGCAGCTGGACCAGGGGGATCATGTCTACACTGACTAGCAGGAGCTGTCTAGGATTTCAGATGGGGGACATGCCCAACCTTACCTGGAGATGCTGGGAATTGAGCCAGGGATCTTCCACATGCAAAGCAGGTGCTCTGCCACTGAGGTATGGCCTTTCTGCTTCTGCAGCAAGAGATAACTTTACCCCTCTGTGCCTGCTGTTGATCGCCACACAACCAACCATATTCTGAAAGTGCTAATAAATCTGCATTGTGGTGGGGATCCCTTGCTAGAAAGAAGGCAGCACAGAAAAAGAGAAGGGGGAAGACCATGGAATGATATGCATGGGAGAGAAGAAAAAGCCCCCCTTTTATGACCAAGGACGTAATTTTGTTTGTTTTCTCTAAAAATAACCTGCAACGACTTCAGGTATCATCAACTGCAATATATTGCAATGAATATTTATTTCTTTATATTGCAGTTCATTTTTTTAAAAAAGAAAACATTTGATGTACTGTTTCATTCTGGAACACTCATAAAGACAAGTTAATATTTCATAGATTTATAAGCCCAGGCCCTTATCTGGAGTAACTGGCATGGGACCATTGACTTCAGCAGAGCTATCATGACTGATTGTACCAGCTGAGGACCTGATATGCTGAAAAGTGTGTGTGTATATATAGATCTAGATATCTGGTTTATTTATTTATTGCCTTAAACTATTTGTGCTTGACTGTCAGGAGACAAATATCCTGGCCATGAGCAACGGTGAGTGTGGAACTCTGTCGCCTCTGGTCGAGGCTGGGAATGCAATTGTTGTCTAGTTACAATACCAGGAACTATTTCCATTTGTAACTACCTTAATAACATTTCTTGCAAGGTTGCACCCAATTCTCCTCCATGCAATAACATGGCCGGGACAGCAGAATCTCTATGAAGATTGCATTCCTGTTCCCACCTTAAACTGTGACATCTGAAGGCAAAACACAGAACAGAAGCCTTTGGAGAGATATGTTAAATTTCAATATTGAAGCAGAGATTTATTTTTTTTAATGACTTGACATTATTGAACTGTTGATATTATGTTACAAATGAAATGCTTACTGAATATTTTTATGTGCTGCTGTTATAGTTTGTTTACCTTATAAACGGCTCTGAACAGAACACAATGCCCGTTGTGGAAAGATGGCAAATAAAGTCTAATCTAATTTAAGCTGCTCCTGGACTGCATTGCTGCAATGGAGAAACAAATACTTCAGTGCTTTCCTGTGTTAAACTAATAAAAAATCCTGCATATCAAAAGTGTGAGTTTTGGTTGTTTTAATGTAAGGGGCCCTCAAACCATTCAGCCCCTCCTATCTGCAGCCTGAAGTGGTGCAGTTCAACAATGATGCGCCATAACATGATCATGTGGAGGCCCTACACACAAGCAACAGCTTATATTTTATTTTTATTTATTATTGCTTTTATATCCCACCTTATCTCCAAGGAGCTCACAGAGGCGTACTTACATGCTTCTCCCTATCTCCATTATATCCTCACAACAGGTAGGTTAGGCTGAGAGGCGGTGACTGGCACAGCGTTGGTGTGTGGAGGCAGTCAAGCCTCCGTAGAGCTGGCATTGAGTCTCCTACAAAGACTGGGATCAGAGTGGATGTGCAGAACCACAGGGGAGTCAGTGCAGAAGATTACTCAGGCTTGTATCCAATGAAGTAACTTGTTCCATCAGTGCAAGAGTTTATGCTTGCACAATGGAACTTCCCCCCTCCTACCCCCGCAATCCCCTACATCTGTTCTGGGTTTCCCCCCAACCCTCCAGAGCAGATCTGGGGAGGATGTGGAGTTCATGAGGGGGGGGGAGGAGATCATTCTATCATAGTACTCTTTTGTACCATTCTTTTCACTGCCTTCTGCGGTCTTATTTATTTATTTATTATATTTATATACCGCCCCATAGCTGAAGCTCTCTGGGCGGTTTACAGCAATTAAAACATTATACAAAACATTATACAATATATACAAATTTTAAAACACAAAAACAATTTAAAAACACAATTTAAATGTTTTTAAAAACAATTTAAAAACACATGCTAAAATGCCTGGGAGAAGAGGAAAGTCTTGACCTGACTCCAAAAAGATGACAGTGTTGGCGCCAGGTGCACGTCGTCATTCCATAATCTTCTCATCTTTGTATTCAGCTTCTTATGCTAAATGTTCAGATATATCCATGGCCTTGCCCATATGCCTATCTCTTCTTTTCCTATAATGTCCTTCCTTAGAATCTCCATTCTTATAGTTCAGTTAAGGATGGGCAAATCTGACCATTATGGTTTCTCTCAGTTTCTCATTTTTCCAGTCTGAAGTTCAATTTTCTACATTTCCACATCAGTTTGCAAATTTCCTTTTGAAGTCCTCATGAAAATTCATTAGCCTTTTAGTGCAGATTTCTCCTCATATGCACATTTTTGTATGCAGTTTTGCCTCATGTACACATTTGTGCAAAGCACTTACCCCTGACACGATGCATTTTTGTATGTTATTTTCATTACTATATGCATTTCTATGCACAGTTTTCCCCCAGTACATGCATTTTTTGTACACATTAGTTGACTGGAGAACTGCATTGCAAAATTTGGACAAAAACAAATTTGGAAGAATGGTGTATTTTGGTTTGTGCATGGTTTCAGAAAGTGTCAGTTATCCCTTTAAATGAGAACTGTATTGAGTTTCTTCCCCACACCTAGTTCAGGTTACGATCTCTGTTTCCTGTTTTATGTAGGGATGGGAGAGAAATTAATTTCAGTTTGCATTTAAAGCTGAGTTTACCAAATTTGCACTTTCTGAAACAATATGAGAACTGAAACACAGCCATCCTTGAATTCACACATTCGAATTTTGCTATGCATTGCAGCCCTCATAGCTAGGATTTTTGGGGTCCTCTCCAGATGAGTCACCTTAATCTCCAAACTCTCAGCTTTCAGATGGTCTGGTTCATGAGCTATACACCAAAATGTCACATACACCCCACACAACTTCTGTTAAATGAGCTCGTAGCTGGCTGCTCTAACCCCACCGTTTTGGGTTTGTAGCTAATAAGTGAAGTCAGGGTTACGATTGACAAGGGATTTGCTGACCTCCAGTCAATAGCTAGAACCCATTGCAAATCCTGAAAAGAAGCTTCCTTTTCATGCTTGTCTGCACATCAGAAGTTGAGTGATTGTATAACTTTCAGCAACAGCAAGATTGCATCTCTACAATACTATAGCAGGAAATCTAGAACTGAAAATCACAGCCAGCTCTTGGTAGGCATTGCAAAGTAAACAATTTCAGTTATGATTATAATAAAAGTACATGCAGGGGCTTTTTAAAATTATGTGCAAAAATAGCATATACATTTTATCTTTCAAATAATTTTTGAACAGAAATTTGGGAAAGTGTACATGGTGCAGCTTATGATGGCATTACAATGCATTATTCTTTTCTGATTATAAGGAGTCAAACTAGTTTAAATTTTCCTGGGTGGTTGAAGAGGGCAGTTTATTTGTCTAATTCATAGCCTGTATTGAAAACCTTCCCAATATGAATATTTAATCCTATACTCACTTTCTGGAAGTAAAGTTGCAATGCTAATCCCATGTACCTGGGAGTAAACCCCATTGAATTCAGTAGGACTTACTTTTGAGTAGACATGGTTAGGAGTGTGCTATAAATCAATGGGACTTTTGAGTGAACATAGCAAAGGATTGTGTTGTAAATCTTTCTCTCCCCCTCTAATTTTGTTTTTTTTTAGCAATTGCAGGCTTGCAGGTGTCACTGTTTTTATTTGGCAGGAAACGAATACTAATTTTTTAAAAAAATGTTCTGCAGTTACCAACTGGTTTTGACAATAAACTATTATATGGGGTGTATGTATGTTTACATCTCCAGTGTGTCTGTATATGGAATCTTTCCAACAATCCTGTGAGGTAGGGTTGGAAACCAAGGAAGCTAACAACAAGAACTAAATCCATTTACAGTCCAATAACCATAAAACTATAAAACAGTTGCAAAACAGCTTAAAGTGGCATGATTCTGAATTTTGGGTTGAGTGAGTGAAGTTTCTTATCATTGAGGTTGCAGTCCTCTGCATGCTTCCCTGTTTGAGTAAGCCCCACTGAATACATTGGGACTTGCTTCTGAGTAAACATGCATAGGCTTGCGCTACAAATATCTTTACAGGTTGCATAAATAGTAAACATCTTTGACATTCATGCCTATATAAATGTTTCTTCATACTATGTCTCAGTATGGATCTGATTTCACACTATGGTTGTACATTATTATTTCTTCTACATTTTAAGTATGCCCTTCTTCCTTGGGGTGCTTATGTTCCCCCTCTATTGTTTTCACCCTGAGGGGTAGATTAGGCTGAGACATGGTGAATAGTCCATGGTCACCCAGTAAACATTGTAGCTGATTTCCATTTTAAAAATTAATTAAAATTATTTATATGCAAGTAAAGTTTATGAAGTAGGGTTGCCAGGCTCAGGGCCTGAGAATGATTGTGTATCTTTAAGAGAAGAGAAAATTCAGTCAAGTGCAGGTTTTCTTGCAACACTGTAATGGGAAAAACCACAAGGTGAAATTCTCCCTTCCCCATGCACAACTTTTAAAGATACAGAAGACCTTTTGGAGGCTGGGCGTGGTAACCAAGAGGTCTTCTGTATCTTTAAAAGTTGTGTAGGGGGAAGGGAGAATTTCACCTTGTGGTTTTTCCCATTACAGTGTTGCAAGAAAACCTGCACTTGGCTGAATTTTCTCTTCTCTTAAAGATACACAATCATTCTCAGGCCCTGAGCCTGGCAACCCTATTATGAAGTAATGCAGATCAATAAAATACATTTAAAACACATCTAACGTGCATTTAAAGCACATTATTTACCCCAAAGAATTCTGGGAAGTATAGTTTCCCTCTTACAGTTATAGTTCCCACCACCATTAACAAACCACAGTTCCCATGATTCTGGTGTGATTCATGTGCTTCAAATGTATGTTGAATGTTTCTTTAAATGCATGGTGTGGATCTGCTCCAGGTATGCTATTCATTCATAAGTGAACGGAAAAGAACGTTTTAAAAAATAGTTTGTTTAAGCAGTGGAAGGCCTGTAGCTCAGTAGTAGGGCACATGCTTTGCATGCAAAGGCCCAAAATTCAATCTCTAGACAATACTATTGCCTGTAATCCAGAAGAGTCAATGCTAGTCCATGTCATCAGTTCTGAGCTAGATAGTACCAAATGGCCTGAGTCGGTATAAGGCAGATTCCTTGTTCCTAAAAGAGACCCAAGGGGCACAGTGACTCTGAAAGTTATTTTATGTATTTTACTTAGAATATTTGTATACCACTTTATTTTTTAAAAAACCTCAAAGCAGTTTACAGAAGGAATTAAAACAATAAAATTATTGCCAAAAATAGTTAAAAAGCAGGTAGTTAAAAACCTTCAAAATAATAAAACTAACAATGAGTTAAAAACAGATAAAAGGCATAATAGCTTCTACATGCCTGGGTAGGCGTGCCTAAACAAAAAATGTTTTTAGCAGGTGCTGAAAAGGATACAATGAAGGTACCTGCCTAATGTCAATAGGCAGGAGGTTCAAACATGTAAGTGCTGCCACACTAAAGGATCATTTTCTTACAAGACCAGAACAAGTACTATGTGGCACCTGTAATGTGGAAAGCACACCTTGAACTTAGCCTCACAGCAAATTGGCAACCACTGCAGATTGCAGAGCAGAGGTATTATGTGCTGATAGGGTCTCACTCATGTCAGCAATCGTGCTGCAGCATTCTACACTAACTGCAGCCCATGGGTCAGGTTGTGCTGCATGTGGATTTCTGTGACTTTGGCTACCTGGCTGCCAGGATCTGTTAGTTTTGGTTAGGAACCCTGACTGGTTGTGGAACACTGAGTTTTCTGCCTTATTCTTAGGAATCATGTTGTGGTTGGTATGACATTGCATTTAAGAAATCATCACTGTCTTTTCTTTTTCTGTTTGCATTACCACTGGCCTCTCTCCCTTACATCCATAGAAACAACAACAGTGGTTCCATGTGCTCAGCTCAGTTCCCTTAAACCGACTGATTCACCTTGTTCTTTACATGATGGTTTGTTTCTTGCAGTAAAAGAGAATTCACACACTGGGAAGTATGGCTTCAATTGCTGTTGTTCCCAAGCTACTACCTGTAAAGGTAGACCAAACCATGTGTGTTTTCTCTCTGGCCATTAAAACTCACTGGAATTGAGTCCACTGTCAAAGCAAGTTTATAGCAGCCCACAGGGTAGGCAGGAAAGTACAGAGAGTCTTCTTAACTGTTACTCATTTCTCAAACCTCTCTCTGCAGTGAAGGGTCAAGTCTGTAAAGACATTTGGAGCTGCCACATTAAAAGGCAGTTAGGGTATTCCAGGCAGAGGGTTGCCAACCCTGCTTTGATATGGATATCTTTGCAGAGGATCTCTAGTCAACTGCACAATCCTAACAATATCTACTCAGAAGTAAGTCATTTTGAGTTCTGTGGGGCTTAGCCCCTTAGTAAGTGTGTTTAGAATTGCAGCCATCTTTACTCCTGAGTGCTCCCATCTAACGTTTCCACAACACTAGTTTTCCTTCTTCCTACAATTGCCTTCGGGTGACTGGCCTGACCTGAGGGCACTTAAGCCCTTCTTGCCAGAAGCAAGTAGGCTAGATTAAATATTTCCTACCCAGGCTCCCTAAGCAGGTGAGAAGGAATGATTCCGTCACTTCAGCTGGACCTAGGAACACCCTCATTTAGCTAAGATTTCTATCTTTATTTCCAGAGAAATTTTTTGTTTGAGTGGTATACTCCAGGCAACTGGTTGATGCTTAACATATCATACTTAATGACATCACTAGGGCCCAGCTCATGACATCACTAGGGCCCACCCCTGAAATCTCAGGGTTTGCGATGAGTCTCATCTGGCAACCCTAATAGTGCTACTGTTCTTACTTTAAATGATGCAACCAACATCCTTTCTGAGGTGCAACAACCAAAACTTATAGAGTATTCCAAGAATGTTTGCACCTTAGATTTTTGCATAAAGGCTTATTTGAGGAGTAGCATTATTTTTGATTCTGTCCTAATGATCCCTAGTGTGGAACTCATTTTTTCCCCCTGTGGCTGCACACTGATTCAATGTTTTCATTGACCTCAGTATCCCTTTTCCTGGACAGTAACAGCCTGATCAGTTCCCATCAGTGTATATGTGCATAACTTTGTATTTACACTGAACAATAGCTACTATTTCATTAGACATTGACACAGCTTGGAGGAATCTTTTCAGGACTCTTCACAATCCCTTTTTGGTTTTACCACTAATTTGGTCATCAGCAAACTAGGCCACTTCACTGCTCACCCCACCCAATAAAAGTTTTTTTTAAAGGCTAGAATTCATGAAGGTGGCATGAAACCTTTCACACTTCCAAACGTTCCTAACAGTAGGACCAAAGCAAGACCTTTTCTCTCAGTTTCATCTTTGACATTGTTTTTTCTTCATTCTTCAAAAAGGAGAAATACCTTGAGGGTTTTGACATGATGAGGCCTGTTAGAAAACAATGTTGATGTTGAGTGGTAAAAGTTAGGTTGTAACAACTTAGGCCAGGGCTTGTTGCTATCGTTGGCAAATTGTCAAGCCTTGTGGTCTCAGCTTCCCTTGAGAAAATGCAGACCTCCAGACCTGACATATTCAGTCAACATCAAGCAGCCATGGACTTGATGATCGGTAGCTTGATCCTTGCTTTCCACTTCAGAGACAGAAAGCTATAATTCCCTCCTCAAGAGCTTTGAAGTGCTCCACTGCTCCCTGTTAAGGAGATCTCTCCCCATCTGCTGTTCCAGTGCCTGTTGCTCTGAAGTCTAACACTCCGGACTAAGATGAAGGTAAACGAATTCTCTCCTTGGGCAGTGTTGCCTGACATTATACCCTAATAGTGTCTGAGCCCTAACTATCTATTTCCTTGCCATATCCCTTGGAAGCACTGGGTCATCATTTCATGCTCTCTGTCAGAGATTTCCTTTTGGGAGCTAACCAGACTGAAAGCCGGTTCCAGTAAAATGTTGTCTGTCATTGATTCCTCCCTGCCCCACACACAGTCATATGATTTTTTAAATATATGGACTGAAAATCCATATATGTTTCTGTAGTAAAGTACATGTAACAGTGCTGGGACAGTAAAGAGTTAATTGTTATTTATTTATTATTTGATTTATAGCCCACCCTTCCTCCCAGCAGGAGCCCAGGGTGGAAAACAAAAACACTAAAAACACTTTAAACATCATAAAAACAGACTTTAAAATACATGAAAACAAAACATCTTTAAAAACTTTTTTAAAAAAGCTTTCAAGACTTTTTTTAAACAACAGTTAAAAACATTGGGTTTTAAAAAAAAAAAAGTTTAAAAAATATAATAAAAAGCAATTCCAACACAGATGCAGACATTGTAGGAGAGGCTACCCAGAGGCAGCTTGGGAAGAAGAACCCCTGGTGCTTGCTTGTGTTATTGATGGCTGGCTTGTTCAGGGCTCTAGGCCTGGCCTCAAGCCACATCTGCAACATGTATTTCAAGTGCTATGATAGCCCTTCAAACAGACATGGCTTCCCCTCCAAATTTTGGAACTTTAGTTTATTAAGACTGCTGAGAGTTGTTAGGAGCCCCCTCTTTCCCCACACAGCTACAATTCCCAGAGTTCTCTGGGAAGAGGGATTGATTGTCAAACCACTGTGGAAATTGTAGCTTTGTGATGGGGATAAAAATGTAAATGTACTGCCTTCAAGTCGATTCCGACTTATGGTGACCCTATGAACAGGGTTTTCATGAGGCTGAGAGGCAATGACTGGCCCAAGGTCACCCAGTGAGCTTCATGGCTATGTGGGGATTCGAACCCTGGTCTCCCAGGTCGTAGTCCAACACCCTAACCACTACACCACAGATAGGGGTCTCCTAACAAGTCTCAACGCCCTTAACAAACTACAGTTCCCAGGATTTTTTGGACGAAGTCATGACTGTTAAAGTGGTATCAGAGTGCGTTACATGTATGGTGTGTATGTGCTCACAATTGTTTTATAGTAAAATCAATTAGGGGCAGAGCAATCCACCACCTTCCTCTGATCTACCATGCTGGAAAGGGTTTGGATGGGGTGGAGGTATACCTTCACCGAGCTCTGCTGGTGGGGGCACTCCAGCAGCAGCAGCAGCGAAGCCCTGCCTATGAGGAGCATCCTAATGCACCTGCCCAAATGATGGGCAGGTGGAGTTTACTGCTGATGTCACCCCTGCCAGCAGTAGCCAACAGAAAGCTCCACAACAGGGCATTTCAGGGGAGGGTGTGTATGCTGTGCCATCCCTGCTGCCATCATATGATGGCAACAGGCCTGATCCAGACCTCTTTGTTATGCCAATCTAAAAATGATACAGTGAAGGGTCATTTTTTTCTTGCTAGCACAAATGCCAGGGCAGTAGATGAGCTGCTGGCTGCACCATTCTATCAAGCCCTGTCACTGCTGGCCAGGAGTTAGACTTGTGCCCCAAGTTCTGACTTTCTACCACAGCTGTTTCCAACTGTGTTGCATGTGAGGTCACCATTAAAATGTTTGCCCAAATATGAGGGATATATGTGAGACAACTAGTCAAGCTTCCATATCATCTGAGTCCTGCAGAATAATGATGACAACCCACTTTCAGTGCGGACCCTGAAGGCCAATGGGATCACTCCTGGGATGGGGGAGGCAATTCAAGCACATGGTCAGAAGCATCGAGGAGCTGATGTCAGAATAGGCAGAGCTGTGGAGAAAAGTGACCTTGCTTTTCATAAGTTTGCAACTGCAGGATGTTACCCAAGAAGTTGCCTTGCTGTATGTTCTAACATGGTCACATTCGTGATTCCTCCCTTCTGCTATTGCTCCATGCAAACCTAGTGAGAATCTTTGATGATATGTTTTATTTTAATTAATTTTTTTGAAGGACCTTTTGAACCAGGGTTGCCCTGTCCCCCGTTTTTGCCTGGAGACTCTGTTTTTGGGGGATCCTCTCCAGGTCTCTGGGTAAGTCAGCTTAATCTCTGGACTCTTAGCTTTCATTTTCTAAAAAATTATGTTTCTAAGTGGTTTGGTTCAAAATATATAAATCAAAATGTCACTGCCCCCCTGGCAACTTCTGTTAGTTCTCACTGCTCTAATCCCTGCCTTTTCAGATTTTTAGCCAATAAGTGAAATCAAGGTTGTGATTGACAAGATTTGTTGGCAATAGTTAAACTCACCGTTTCCTTTTCCTGCTTGTCTCAAATCAGGAATGAAGTAAATATATAGCTTTCCGCAGCATAAAGAGTACCTTCTCTGTACAGGATTGGGACTTGCCTCTGAGTACATGTGCATAGGATTGCTCTACAACAGAAGATCACAGCAGGATCTTGGTAGGCATAAAAGTGTACATGCATGTTTTTTTTAATTACTTGCAAAAATGGCGTATTATATATTTTATCTTTCAAATAACTTGAACAGAAGTTATGAAAAGTGTACATGCTGCAGTGCTATACTTTTCTAATTAAGGAGTCAAACAACTTTAAATTATACTAGACTGTTAAAGAGGCCAGTTTGTCTTACTCATGACCTATTTTGAAAACCTTCCCAGCATGAAGCTTTACTGGGAGTAAAGCTGCAATGCTAATTCCACATACCTGGGAGTTAACCCCATTGAATTCAGTAGGACTTACTTTTGAGTAGACATGGTTAGGATTGTGCTGAAAATCAATGGGACTTTTGAGTGAACATAGCGAAGTATTGTGTTGTAAATCTCTCCTCCTTCAATCCTTTTCTTTTTAAGCAGTTAGGCAGGGCTTACCTAGGTGTCACTGTTTTTATTTGGCAGGAAATTAATACTTAAAAAAATGGCCAACTGGTTTTGACAATAAACTATTATATGGGGTGTATGTATTTTTACATCTCCAGTGTGTGTGTATATGGAATATTCCCTCCCCTTGAATATTAGGCAGGCACCATCTCTGCTATGTTTTCGGTGCCTTTTGAAGACTTTCATCTTTCAACAAGCCTTTTAAGTTGAGACCTATCCCAGTCTGTGTCTGTGTTAGGCATGTTAATATGTGTTCTTTTTAATAATATGTTTTTAACCCTTTTTAAAAAGTTGTTTTTAAAGCTTTTTTTAAAAAAAATGTTTCTAATGTTTTGTTTTAATGTATTTTAAGGTCTGTCTTTATGGTGTTTTAAAGTGTTTTTAGTGTTTCTGTTTGCCGCCCTGGGCTCCTGCTGGGAGGAAGGGCGGGATATAAATCAAATAATAAATAAATAAAATATTTCCAACAACCCTGTGAGGTAGGGTTGGAAACCAAGGCAGCTCACTACAATAAATAAAGCCATTTAAAATCCAATAACCATAAAACAAGTATAAAACAGTTGCAAAACAGCTTAAAGTGGCATGATCCTGAATTTTGGATTGGGTGAGTGAAGTTCCTTATCACTGAATTGCAGTCCTCTGCATGCTTCCCTGTCTGAATAAGCCTCAGTGAATACATTGGGACTTGCTTCTGAGTAAACATGCATAGGATTGCACTATGAATATCTTTATAGGTTGTGTAAATAATAAACAATTTGACATTCATGCTTATATAAATATTCCTTCATACTGTGTCTTGATATGTATCTGATTTCACACTATGGTTGTAAATTATTTACAAATTATTATTTCCTCTACATTTTTAGTGTGCCCTTCTTCCTTGGGATAGTCATGGTCCCCCTCTGTTGGTTTCAACCTGAGGGCCAGATTAGGCTGGAGATGGGGCGTAGCCCATGGTCACCCAGTAAGCTTTGTAGCTTATTTCAATGGGGTTCAATGGGGTAAGATTACCCCTGAAGGACCAGGTCCGCAGCCTTGGGGTCGTTCTTGACTCCCAGCTGTCCATGGAGGCTCAGGTCTCGGCAGTGAGCCGGGCAGCTTGGTATCAACTCCATCTGATACAGAAGCTGCAACCCTACCTTCCTGTCCATCTTCTCCCACGGGTGATACATGCCCTGGTCTCCTCTCGCTTAGACTACTGTAATGCGCTCTACGTGGGGCTGCCCTTGAAAACGGTCTGGCAATTACAGCTGATACAGAATGCGGCGGCACGCTTGATTAAGAACAGCCGTCGCCGTGATCATATCACTCCAGTGCTAGTAGATCTACACTGGTTACCAGTTGTTTACCGGGCCCAATTCAAGGTGCTGGTGTTGACCTTTAAAGCCCTATACGATTTCGGCCCAGTTTATCTGAAGGAGCACCTCCAGCATCACCAATTATGCCGCCTGACAATATCAGCCACACGAGACCTTCTCTCGGTCCCACCAGCTAAAACAGCTAGGCTGGTGCGGACCAGAGAGAGGGCATTTTCGATTGTGGCCCCCACCCTCTGGAATTCCCTTCCTTTCGACCTTCGCCATGCCCCCTCCTTGATAGGTTTCCGCTGAGCCTTGAAGACGTGGCTGTTCAGGCAGGCCTACGGGACCGCTGGGTTGGGTTAGTTTTTAATGCTGTTGATTAAATGTAAGAGGGGTGATTAGTTTAATTTATTGAGTGTGGTTGTATTGCTTTTATATTGTATTTTATTTTATTGTATTAATGTACGTCACCTAGAGTGGCCGTTAATTCGGCCAGATAGGCGACTCACAAATAAAATTTTATTATTTTATTATTATTATTTATTATTTCCATTTTAAAATTTAATTAAAATTATCTATATGCCGGAAAAGTTTATGAAGTAATGCAGATCCCACATAATACATTTAAAGCACATCCAACTCGCATTTAAAGTGCATGACATCCCCCCCCTCAAATCCTGGGAAGCATATTTTCCTTCTCACAGTTATAGTTCCCACCACCCTTAACAAACTACAGTTCCTATGATTCTGTTGTCATTCATATGCTTCAAATGTGTGTTGAATGTGCTTTAAATGAATGGTGTGGACCTGCCCTAGTATGCTGTGCATTCATAAGTGAATTGAAATGAACAATGTTAAAATAATACTTTTTTAAAAGGGCTGTAGCTCAGTGGTAGGGCACATGCTTTGTATGCAAAGGTCCAAAATTCAATCTCTGGAAGAGACTATTGCCTGGAATCCTGGACAGCCAATGCTAGTCCATGTCATCAGTACTGAGCTAGATGGTACCAAATGGCCTAACTCGATATAAAACAGGAAAGAGACCCAAGGGCCACAGTGACTCTGAAATTTATTTATGTATTTTATTTACAACATTTATATACCACTTTATTTTAAAAAATATCAAAGTGGTTTATAGAAGAAATTAAAACAATAAAATTATTGGCAAAAACAGTTACAGACAGGTATTTTAAAACATTGAAAATAATAAAACCAACAATGAGTTAAAAACAGATAAACAACACAATAGCTTCTACATGCCTCGGTAGGCTTGCCTAAACAAAAATGTTTTTAGCAGGTGCCAAAATGCGTACAATAAAGGCACCTGCCTAATGTCAATAAGCAGGAAGTTCCAAAGCGTAGGTGCTGCCACTAAAGGATCGATTTCTTACAAGAGCAGAACAAGTACCATGCGGAACGCATATCATGGAAAGCACACCTTGTACTTCACCTGGTAGCAAATTGGCAACCAGTTTAGATTCAGAGCAGAGCTATTATGTGCTGATAGGGTCTCACTGATATCAGCAATTGTGACCCAGCATTCTGCACTAACTGCAGTCCCCAGGTCATGTGCCGTATGGGGATTTCTGTGACCTTAGCTGACTGGCTGCCAGGATTTTTTTAGTTTTGGTTAGGAACCCTGACTGGTTGTCGGATGCTGAGTTTTCTGTCTTATTCATTGGAACTTGTTGTAGTTAGTATGTCATTAAAATTAGGAAACCAACACTGTCTTTTCTTTTACTTTTTCCTTTTCTATTTGCATCTGATTTACCTCTGATCTTACTCTGTTACATCCATAGAAGCAACAACAGTGGTTTCATGTGGTCAGCTCAACCCTTTTAAACCCACTGATGATGCAAATTATTATTTGCATGATGGTTTGTCTCTTGCCCAATAGTGGTAAAAGAGAATTCACACACTGTGAAGTGTGGCTTCAGTTGCTGTTGTTCCCAAGTGACAGCCTGTGAAGGTAGACCAAACCATGTGTGTTTTCTCTCTGTCAATTATTACTCACTGGAATTGGGTTGGCTGTCAAAGTGAGTTTATAGCAGCCCACGGGGTAGGCAGGAAAGAGTAGAGAATCTTCTTAACTCTTATTCATTTTCAAATCTCTCTCTGCAGTGAAGGGTCAAGTCTGTAAAGACATTTGGAGCAGCCATGTTAAAAGGCAGGCAGGGCATTCCAGGCAGGGGGTTGCCAGCCCTGCTTCGATATGGATATCATTTCAGAGGATCCCTGGTCAAGCCTTACCAATCTCACAATCCTAACAATATCTTCTCAGAAGTAAGTCCTGTTGAGTTCTATGGGGCATATTCCCTTAGTAAGTGTGTTTAGAATTGCAGCCTCCAGGGGCATTAATCTTTACTCCTGAGTGCTCCCATCTAACATCTCCACAACACTAGGCTTTCTTCCTACATTGGCCTTCTGGTGACTGGCCTGGCCTGAGGGCACTTAAACCCTTCTTGTCAGAAGCAATTAGGCTAGATTAAATGTTCTTTACCCAGGATCTCTAAGCAGGTGAGAAGAAATGATCATGTCACTTCTGCTGAACCTGGAAACACCCTCATTTAGCTAATATTTCTATCTCCATTTCCAATCAGATAATTTTTTTGTTTGAGTGGTATGCTCTAAGCCACTGTGGTTGATGCTTAATGTATCATGCTTAATGTCATCACTAGGGCTTGTCCCCTATGACATCACTAGGGTACGCCCCCATAACTTCACTAGGGTCCACCCCTGAAATCTCAGGGTTTGGGATGCTTCTGACCTGGCAACCCTATTTCAAACACATATAGCAATAAAAATAAACTTGGAAGTAAAGGTGGAAATGTTTCTTAGTTCAGGTGTGGGCAGCCTAAGGCCTTCAGCCTAATTCCAAAAGGTCTCAGCAAGTGATCTGTTGAGACCTCTGACAAGAGCAGTCTGTCCCTTTCCAAATTGCTAGGACAAAGGAGAAAAGGGAGTGTTGGAGAGAGAGACAGAAAGAGTGGGAAAATGAGAGAGAAAATGAGTGGCCCTGCCCACTTTGGGGCTGCCCAGTACTGGATTCTGCCCCACCCACTACCAGTATGTGGCTCTGGACAGATTACACCTGAAAGAAGGCAGCCTTGACAAAAAAAAAAAATCCCCACCCATGTCCTGCTTGTATCTCTGATGATTCAGGACCAGATACCCAGTGATGAATTTTCAGCATTCTTTTTTATAGTTTTGGTGCATGGATGTGATCATCATGGGGCATGCAGCAACTGAGAGACAGAGGTCAGGCCAAAGATGCACAGATGAGGAATGTAGGAATACAGGAATCTCCCTTATATGGTGTCAGTCAACCTAGTTTACTGCTGGCTACACCGACTGATGGAGGCTCTCTAGGATTTCAATAGGAGTCTTTCCCAAGCCTACCTGGAGATGCCAGGGATGGAAGCTGGGACCTTCTGCATACAAAGCAGGTGCTTGACTGCTCAGCTTTTAAATGTCTATTCAGAAGTAAGGCCTGTTGTGTTCAGCGGGGCTTACTCCTAGGTAAGTGGGTATATAAACACCTGAAACACATATCCCATGCCTTTTTCATCCTTGGCCATAGCTGAATAGCAGCTGGAAAATGAAGCTGGCAGGCATGCATACATGGGCCACAACTACCTACTCAACCATTTCCATGACTAACAGAAGAAGATCAAATGGTGCAAAATATGAAAATATATATGTAAATCTGTTGAACTGATTCAGAGAATTTGGCCATTTTCAGTAACAGTGTACTGTACATATAGAGTAAGGATGAGAAATCTCAGGCCTGGGGGCCCAAATGCAGTCTTCCACACTCTCTATGTGGCCCTCAGGACACCCTGCGCACCACATCCCCTCTCCCCAAGCTGTACTGCTGTGTGGCCCTGCTTTGCATCCTCTTTGAGTGTTTCTGGCTGACTGCAATGTGAAACTTGTAATGCCTTTTGCTTGCCTGTGTGAGGGTGTGTAGAAATCAGCATTTGTGTAAAATTTATGTTTGTTGCTCCACCCACTTTTGCTTCTGGCCCTGCCCACCCCTAGTAAGTGGCCCCTGGAAGGTTTCCCAGAAGGGAATGTGGCCCCCAGGCTCAAAAAATTTCCCTCCCCGATATAGAGCCAAGTGAAAAGCCATGTATTCCATCAGGCTCTTATGTGAGGCCTGGCTAAATTTTGATTATTAGTAATATAAATACTGCTGCTCTTGCTATGATTTTATCTGTTCCTTTTCTTTTATCCCTTTATAATTGTATTGGTTCGTTTAAATTTATATTGTTACTTCCCGCATTGCGATGAAAGGCAGGTTAGAAATATTAGCTCTTCTTTCTTTTCTTTTCTTTTCTTTTCTGAAAATATTTATAGAAGTCTATATACCATATAAAACATATTTAATATATTAGGAAAACAGAGAAACAGCAACCATGTACCACCCTATTAAGTTAGGGGAAAAAATAAGTAAATAAAACAGCCCTGAATGCATCCCTCCACCCTTGTTGTTAGGCTTACATCCCAATAGATCTGTTAAAAAAAGTATTTCTAACTGATTGTAATTTAGAGATGCACACAGCCTTGAATTTGCATGCTAAAAGTTTGCATGTGAATTGTATTCATATCAGTGGAGGTAATCTGATTTTCTCTAGTGGGAGGCTGAGAAGAATTGGCAAACAACATGTCTTAGTAGCTCCTAATTTTAATGCTTCATTTAAAACTTGTCACTTCTGAGTAAATGCATTTGAATTTTTTTTTAATCCATTATGAAAGATTAAAACATCCCATCATAGTGAAAGCATATTAAAAGCCTACAGTGTGATATAATTTGAAAGCAGGAACACTCCCCCCCATTAGATGGAAATTAATTCAACTTTCTATATGTAATATTGCACATAAACAGCATTTTAGCCTGATGTGCATTTTTGGAACTCAGGCTTTTCACAGTTCGTGACAACAGGGATCCTAAAGATTCAAAGGTCTTCACAATGAAGTAAGTAAGAAAAATACCACTGGGATTTACAAAGGTCTTTATTCAGTACAACCATTTATTTATTGAAATGACAGGATAAAGGAAGTAAAACCTGGATGTAGCTTGCGTAGCTACTGATATGTCACAAACACAGAAGTACAATAATCACACTGAATACTGACAATATTTATCAGAGCAGCCCAAGATCGAACACATTTTATTTTCAAAACAGTCCTACTCAGTAGAGAGAGATAGGGACTGCTTCAAGTAAGGCTCATAGCTGCATGGGTCTGAACTGAGGTTTCCCTGATCCCAGATTCCCAGTCCACTACACCACAACTGGTATTTGTCAACATCTGTTTGAGTGTGCACAATATGATCCACAATGTATTAAAACAGCGAGACAGGATAGACTGAGCGTTGCCCACTCTGCCTTTGCACTTCCCGAATCCTTTTTTTGAGTGTTTTCTTCTGATCCTGTCTGTTTGCTTCTCTGCCTTTGTGCCCAGCTCCTTCATTTCTCATCATAGTTCCCCCGGCTTCCTATTATTTCTGCCTTAAATCAATTTGGGTTAAACAATAATCACTGCTCATGACAACTCCACTTTATTTCTGTCTCTCTTCTGCTCATTTGGAAGCAGACTTTGTGGTGCCATTCTAACAAATGAGGGTTGTTTAAAGAGTGGCCCAAACCCTTTAAAAACCAGTGCCTTGATCCTGCAGCCCGATAATCCAACCAGCCCCCCAGGATCAGTCACAATAAAGAAGTATGGCTAACACAGCGACTTCACATAGCCTAGTATAGTGCTGTGCATACAGTTGCCTTGCTGTCCAATCTTAAAGGGTCCCTTTAGTGCTTGTGGCACAGACAAAAAAAGTGTTCACTGCAGCTGATGAAGCATCATCCTAAACACGGCAATCGGAGTGCAAATGGGGCTGATCCTACTACAAAATAAGATTAGGAGAACTGTTAGGGCTGGCAAAGCAGGACACAGATAAATCTGACCCACTAGACAGAATTTGCCAGGAAATTATTGCTTGATTTTCATTGAAATGAACTGTAAGCTGTGCTGGCTGGGGCTGATGGGAGTCTAAAATATCTGGAGGGCGTCAGGTTGGGGGCAGCTGGTCTACAGCAACAAAGGAAACTGTGTTTTATTAGGCTGGAATATTGTCAACTCTCTCTGATTGGCAGCAGCGCTTTAGAGTCTCAGGCTGTCTCTAGAGTCCCCTTCCCTGATCCTTAAAATAAAACCAGAAACCAGGGATTGGTTCTGTGATTTTCTGTATATAAAGCATGTGTTCTTTCCTTGAGCTATGACCCTTTCCACAATACCTGGTAGGTTGCACCCCCAAATTACTTACTGGAAAGGTAGGAGTCATTTAAATTATCTGCATCAGGCACCCTCTAAATCACTTGGGCATCTCTAAGCATGGCCATGGTGTCTTTCCTTCTTAGCCAATTAAAGTGTTCCGGCACAGAACAAAGGCACCAGTTCTTGAGGCTCTGAACCTGTTGACAGGATGCAAGTCAAGTAGGTATCTGTCCAATTAGAGCTGAACAAGCTCACTTTGTATGCCACCATTGGATCAAATTAGCAAATTATCATCATGGTTTTATGCTGGTGCAGGGGGCATACCCGTCTTCTACAGAGCAGACCTGTATGTACAAGTCTGCACCAGTTCAGAATTTTAGATCTGCCACAAGAGGCACTATTCATTTTTAAAGCACATTTCTACCCTTTATGGGTGCACAGATAAAAGTTGAAAATATCTGGGCTGATCTCTCACAAGCCGGCAGCAGTTATAGAACTTCCAGTACTCAAGAGGAGGGTGTTCCAGTGCTTTGTGTGGCTGCCTAGACCTACTTGATACCTAACATAGAAAACCACTGATGCACCCAAATCTGCTTACTTTGCCTAATGAATTCACATTGCAGAATTTTGCTTTTCTTGGTGAAGAAATTTGGTGGGGAAGTTTGCAGATTTGCATATTATCTTGCGTATGCATCACGTGTCAGTACAATATATCTCAGGATCAAGCCATCAATGTCCAAAATGCAGGTTATTTCTCAGATTCTTCCATCCCTTTGGTCTCACCAGGAAAAAAAAATCACCTCTTGGCTTCCTTCCCCCAGCAATGTTATCTTACCGCTCCTGCTCTCCATCATTTCCCTCCAGCCCCATCTGAGCTTGTTGTTTTATGGGCTCCCCAAAGTAAACTCCATAAGCTCCAACTTGTGCTTTGAAAATGTTGCATCTCTAAAAGCCAGCTCAAAGTATGTAACTTCAGAGCCCAGAATGAACTGACATTGCCTCTCAGATGAACACTACGATTGATTTTAAAATTGCCTTGATGATTTGGAAGCGGTGAAGCGCAGTTTGAGATTGGTGTGTTTATTGGGGCCTTCTCCTGTTGTGGAACGTTGATGGTTTCAGAAGATCAGGGAGGCACCCTATTGACTGCGAGAAAAGACAGGCCAAATATTTCATGCAATGCAATGCATTTATTTATTTGTTTGTTTATTTATTATTCACCCCACATCTGGTATTCAGGTTTAGAAAAGCTAAGTCAATAAGTTCTTTCAGATATGATCTTAAATCTTGTCTTTTTAACTCAGGCCTATTCATATTGATCTGGCCTTTCTTGCACACACACACACACACACACACACCTCTCTCTTGGTAGCCAGGGACGGAATGTTCTCTACAATGGTTTTCACTTTTTCTTTCCCAAAAGGACCCTTTATTAGCTTACTATGTACTGAGCTTTGCTTAGTCTTCAGCTAGATAGTGATGAATGAATGGCACAGTATTATTAGTTTCTCCATTTATTGCTTGCATTTGAAAAAAAGAAGGTTGAATGAGAGCACAGGGAAAATATCTGAAAATGCTTGAGGAATAAAATCCAGAAACAGACAGCTTTTGTAGAGATGTATATTGATTTCATCACACTGAATTTGCAATTCAGGCATTGGGATCAGAATATGATTATGTTACATGTTAAAGGGAAAGTAAAACACCTCTAAATAAAAATACCAAGCAAATTGCACATTATTATATATCTCAGGTGGTTTAATCTCCCCCAGCTTTTGTAGATCTAATAAACAGAGCTTGGAAAAGTTACTTTTTTGAACTACAATTCCCATCAGCCCAATCCAGTGGCCATGTTGGCTGGGGCTGATGGGAGTTGTAGTTCAAAAAAGTAACTTTTCCAAGCTCTGCTAATAAATATCTATAAAACACATCATCTCACGTGATGTAAAAAAAGCCCACATTCCTAGGTCTTCTGCATTGGTTTTATAAAGGGGGAACTGATAAACAAGAACTTGTGTAGTAAGTTCTTTGGGAGCTAGCTTGAACAGAAAAGATTCTGAATTCCCTCTCTTGAATCACAGAAAAATAATGTGTTTGTCATGTTACTTGTAAAAGAATTAAAACAAGTATTCTACTGAATGCTTTTTGAACATCTGCCCAGATATACCTAGACAAAAAGGAAACACAAGGTATATTGCCCCACTTTTCAGCAGAGCTTGGAAAAGTTACTTTTTTGAACTACAACTCTCATCAGCCCCAGCCAGCATGGCCACTGGATTGGACTGATGGGAGTTGTAGTTCAAAAAAGTAACTTTTCCAAGCTCTGCTTTTCAGACATATTGAGGTGGATGCTAATCAACATTCACTGTTGTATCAGTGGCCTGATCAAGATGATGCCCTAAAGCAGGACTGCAGAACCTCTGGCCCTCCAAATGTTGCTGGACTCCAACTCCCGTTAGCCATGCTGGCTGGAGTGATGGGAGTTGGAGTCCAACAAAATCTGGAGGGCCACACATTCATCACACATGGCTTAAACCATATAAACCATGGTTTCATTCAGAAGTAGCCAACATGGTACTCTCCAGTTGTTAACAACTCCCAGCATCTGTGACAATTGGCCATGCTAGCTGGAGATGATGGGAGTAGTAGGCAATCATCTGATCTGGGACATTTTTGGAATACACAAAGTTGGAAATTGTCAAATGAATATCAATAATCAACAACATTCATATACATTAAGGCTGCAACCTTTACTTTGCTTAATTTCTCGATAAATTTAGGGAATTAATCTGCAGGGGGCAATTGTAATAATTGAAGTGCAGGGGCGGAGGAGAAATTTGATTCAGATCACATTTAAAGCAAAATTTATCAAATTTGCACTTTCCAAAACAAAATGAGAACCAAAACATAGCCATCCTTCGAAATTCATACTTACTCAAATTTTGGGATGCAGTTATCAAACCAAGCTATATTTACAAAAATGCATATATCAGAAGAAAGTGTCCATAAAAACAATATACTAATGAAAATAACGCAAAAATGCATTATATTAGGAGAAACCGCTTGCAAACATGTGTATATTAGTAAAAACTACATACAAAATGTATATATTAGAAGTTTGCACTAAGATGCTGAAGAATTTTCATGAGGATTTTAAAAAAATTGCAAATTTCTACAGAAAGGTGGAGGACCAAATTTAAGACTGAAAAGACTAGAACCTGGGAGAATAGAAGTGGACAGATCCTTCCCTTCCCAGTGAGGAATGGATTAATTTCAATTGGTGGAGCTGTTAATAAAAGGCACACTTGTTTATTTTTGGAAGGTGTTTTCGTTCTGGTATATTGTTCAAGAAAATGAAATCAGAACTATGAAAGAGGGTAATTTATTTTGACAATAAATTGTAGTTTTTATTAACTTGTATGGGTTCTCATACTTCCTTCAATATCCTCAAGAAGACACCTATTTTGGTTTTGGTAAAATGAAGAGAAGCCTAATCCTATGTCTTGCTAATTTCACTGATTTCATTGACTAGAACAAGATAAACTAACTAAAAATACTATAATAGTATATACTATAATATATGCATGAATGCATATAAACACATAAAAGTTTATAAATTCTAAAAGTGCATTTCATATATCCTTAGCAATTTACTTGGCACAAGATCCATTCAGATAAAAAATCCATACATCATATAAATGTCATAAACTCAACCTGTTCTTTATTTCATTTTCATTTTAGTTTTCACTATTAATTTTTCTTTTTCTGCTTTCCCTGTCTCAGACCTTCCATCTGCTGCCTTTGATTTCCTCCTTTTAATTTTTACTACAACTCAACCTTCCTTTTGTACTTCTTTGTGTTCCTGTCCCCTCTCTTTGCCCCCCTCCCATTCTTTTCCACCTCTGGTGAGTCAAGCCAAAGAGTAGAGGGATGGCAATTTACTTCAGCCAGAACAAGCAGGACAGAACCTCAACATTGTTAAGCATTTTATTGTCATTATAAAAACTAGAATAGTATGTGCTGTGTTTTAAAGGAACCCTGTCAAACTGATCAGATCATGCATATGAAACATACTTTTCTACAAAGTCAGGGATGGGAAACCTACGGTCCTCCAGATGTTGCTGAATACAACTCCCATGATTATCCTTGCCAATTGGCCATGTTGGCTGGGACTGATGGGAGGTGTAATCCAGCAACATCTGGTGGGCCACAGGTTCTATCCCTGTGCTAAATCATAGACCCCTGAGTTTTAATGATGTAAGGCTGCTCAGTTTATGACCAAGAGTCTTGTATAAACATACCAAGCCAAGCACAACCCACCAGGCGCAGATGTTTTCTCATTCATGGTTGCCAATGAGCTTCGAGGCGTAATTCAAGGTGCTCACGCTAGTGTTTAAATCCCTAAACCACTGTTCTTCAACCTTAGGTCCCCAGATGTTGTTGGACTACAACTCCCATCTTCCTTGGCCATTGGCTAAGCTGGCTGGGGTTGATGGGAATTGGACTACAACTCTGGGAACCCAAGGTTGAAGAACAGGGCCCTAAACAACTTAGGTCCCAAACATCTGAGAGACTGCCTTCTTCCCTACAGACCCTCTCAAGTGTTGATCACCAGAAGGGGCCTTCTTGGCAGTTCTGTCACTCTCAGAAGTTTGGGGGATGGTGGCCCGGGAGAGGGCATTCTCTGTGGCAGCCCCTAAGTTATGGAATTCCCTCCCCCTGGAGGTGCGCCTTGCACCTTTGCTGTACAGTTTTTTGGCAAATGCTAAGGTCACACCTCTTTACCTTAACCTTTGGCACTTGAGATGTATGTTTTCAGGACGCACTCTATTCCTTTGATTGTAATTTGTTTTAATACTGAATTTTAAACTGCCGTAGCCCGCCCTATGGCCTGCTGGTGAAGGGTGGCTAATATTTATTTAAATTATATTTCACCCTTCCTTCTAGAAGGAGCCCATAATAATAATAATTCAGTGAGCACAACACACCAACACCCACCATTTTTAAAAAGAAAAGAAAAACATTAAAGATCACTGTGCATGTCTAATCAATGATCAAACTAGCATGGTTTATTTCAAAATAACATTTTTTTTAGTAGAGCAGTGCAAAAAGCACCTGGCTGCCCTTATAAAATAGCACTGAGCAGCGTGGTAGATGAGGGGCTAGTGATGGAGGTTGACTGGAAATCAGGGCACTGATGGCTGGCTCACGATTGGTAAGCACTGCCCATTTTAAATTGTGTGTCATTTTTCTTTCACCTGGAGGCAGAACTGGGCTGATGGGGGACAGAGTTCAGTACTCTTCCAAAGATGGAGCAGTTGTTATTCAGAGCAAGGTTGCTCAAGAAGGTAAGCACCACTGCTCAAATTAGAGCAGCCCCTATTTGAAGCGAGCTTAGCCCCCTCCCTTATGCAGGCCTTTCCTCAAACTGAGGCTTGCAGCCTGCTTTTGTTGCTCCAAGCCACTCTTCCAATCCCCTTCCCCATGCTTCCCCCTGAAGCCTTATATTTAGAGAAGACAGGACAGTAGCAGGCTTAAAGTCAAGCCCCAGGATTCCTAACATTTTAGCTAGAAAATGTGGGGTAGCCGGGAAGGGTGGCTGGTGGCTAAAGTAGCATTTTCAAGTGCATATCAATCACTCAAAGCTTTTTGAGTGATCAACATGTCACATTTAAATAAATAAATAAAATTGTAATGTAGCTCCTTAAACCAGCAAGCAAGCAAACAAAAAGACCACATATTTGGTGCACAATCACTGGATGTGAGCAAAATCCCTTCTCTGTTTCCAATAGTGGATAGCTAGATGTCACTGAGAGAAACATACAAGCAGAATGCGAGGGCAAACGTCTTCGCCTGTTTCTTGTTCAATACACAACCTGACATTCAGGCTCCATTCAGCTATCATGGAACATAGGCAGTGTTTCCATAGGCAGGACTGGGGTGGAGCTGGAGGGAGGAGCTTAGAGTGGAAGGTGTGTGAGTGGCTTGACAGGCTGATTGCGCTTGCAGATGGTAGATTTTTTTGGAGGCACCGGCCATGTGTGATGGCCACCAAGGGCTCAATAAACCTGATTTTGTTGCCTGCCTGGAATGGAAAAAGAAGAGGTGGATTGTCAAATGCCTGGAAAGCCACAATCCAGGATTGGTAAACTGCTTTTGGCTTTATAATTGGCGGTGGTGGGGAAGCCCAGCAGCACTTAAGAGAAGAACGCCCTAAATGCCGTTAGTGTAATCTGTATACTGTCAGATTGCACCCACCCTCAAATGGTAGTCCAGCATTGCAAAGTTCCTTTTTCTTAGACAGGAAAATCTCTCTGCAAGGTCATGGCAGCCTTCCACATTTTATCACCTCTGTAATACCATGTAACATTATTTATCTGTAGATTTAATGCAAGTTCAGTGATCTTTAGAGATTAACATTGAGAAGTGTGATATTAAAAAATACCCAAAGGCTTTCTGAACATTGCTTGGAGCACAGAATGCAGTCGTCTTTTTGCTGTCCAATTCCTTTGTCTGGGAAAGTGGTGTGGATGGCACTAATAAATCAAAAATTTGTTTTCAGATTCATATCAAGGGCTGTGAAATAGGGATTACATTTACAATACCCTTCTATTTCATAATTGTTTCTACACATGAGTGGAATACAGAATCATCACCGCAGTCACATTTCCTCCCCTTGATTGTTTAGAGCAGCTTTGTTTTGATCCTTTGCTGTTTGCTAGGATCGCCGGAGATCACGGTTTTGATTCATTTAGAAGAAACCTGTGTACAACATAAGGCCTGCAGGCTGAATGCAACCCTCTCTCACTCCACTTTAATGCCCTCTGGGGAGATTCCAAGCACCGATTGTTTGCAGCTGCCTCCCACATTTTTGTGGGAACATCTAATAATGTCAGTGTTAATGACGGGATTAGGAATTACATCTCTCTCTTCTCCTTTTTTGTTTTATAGGGAAAGCTCTACCATTAGGTACAGTGAGGCAGCTAACTCATGTGGCAGCTGCTGGGAATGGCAGCAGCAGCTCTCAACCATTCCCCCCCCCCAGTACCCTAAACTCAGAGCTTGGAAAAGTTACTTTTTTGAACTACAACTCCCATCAGCCCCAGCCAGCGTGATGCTGGCTGGGGCTGATGGGAGTTGTAGTTCAAAAAAGTAACTTTTCCAAGCTCTGCCTAAACTAACCTGCTGCCCTCAGATATAGTGGGAGATGTTTCATTGCCAGCATTGAGGTAAAATTAAACTGCTGGTCCTGTTGGATTTGATGCACAGAAAGGCGGGGCACCATATTTGCCTCAAGCAACAAAACGGCTTGAGCTAGCTTTTTAAAAATGAAAGAGCAGGGCTTGTAATGTATTCAACTGATTTTTTTCCAGAACAAACCCATTCAAATTTAACAGACCTAAGTTAGTCATGTTCATTAATTTAAGTGGGTCTACTCTGAGTAGGACGAGCATTGGCTAGAACTCCGGTGTGGGGTGGCAGGGTGAGATTGTCTTCAGGGACTAGCACACTGGTAGGGGAAGTTTACTTCTTGTCTCCCCAGATGCTGGGGAGCTTTTTCCTCATTACTGAGGGAATTTTCACCAATATCACCACTGGGGAGGGGAGACTTAAATCTTCCCCCATGTTCTCTTCCTGAGGGAAATTGAAGCCCCCCTCTCAGCCTGATATTTATTTTTTTAAAACCCACAAGTTGATTATATTATTGTTGTTGTTGTTGTTATTAAATGCATTAACCTTTCTTCACCAGTAGGTCCCAGGGCAAGTCACAACAATATAAAATACATTATTAAAAACAATTTAAAACAAATTGTAATCCCTATGATTATTAAATTTATTACCCATAGTGTAACGGGTAGTTAGGCCCTAAGGCCTGTTCACATCCATCAAATGTTGTGGGGTGGGTGGGAATGGAGGAATGCCTGCCCTGCCGCGAGTACTTTTTCTTTTTTAGTACAAAGGTGGGGTATACATAATCTTAACTAAAGAAAATCAAATCATGACATCTTAGAATTCTATTTTGGCATGAAGCGCTATATAAACAAACATATAAATCACTATCTTCTGCATTGCTGCTCCTGCCTCTTGTATTCAGAAGTGCACTGAGGAGCTGGAACCAGTTTTTCCAATGGAGTTGAATGGCTCACTTTGTGTGCTGTGCTGTTGCCTGTCAAGCTGTGCTGCAGAAATAAGGATTAGGTGTGGGCAAAAACAGCAAAAGCAGAGTTGAAGGCTGCAGTCCTATACTCACTTACCTGGGAGTAAGTCCCATTGAACTCAGCAAGGCTTACTTCTGAGTAAAATACATATGATTGCACTGTAAAGCAAGAAAAGGGGGAAACATTTTAATGCAAAGCTGCCTATTGTGTACTTCCTGAGGCAAAATGTGAACCGGCTACCCATTGAAATTCTCTAAAAGTAACAATGCAATTCCCCAACCAAAAAAGCACACAGACAATTGCATATTAGGTATAAGGGCACACAAGTGTACAAAAATGCATTATATTACAGAAAATCACTTGCAAACTATGTATAATGGGGAAAATTGCATAAAACTGTGTGAAATATGCACAAAAATATATACAAATTTGAAATATGAAAATTGGGAGAACTGAATTTAAGATTGGAAAAATGAGAAACTGAAATTAACATGATTCATCCAGCCCTAATTACTACAACCACTTAATGTTTAAAGTTCAGTCTACATAAGTAACATAAACCAGGCCAAGAAGAGCCTGTAGCAATATGAAATAGCAGTAGGTGTGAGTGGCTGAAGATAGTGATCCTTGATGTAAGAGTAGGCATTAAACAAAAACACAAAAGTGTGTGTAGCTTAATCTGTGAAATGGATTAAGTGGGGGGAGAGACACAAGATAAATGGATATAAAATGTTTTTCTGTGTGTAGCAAGCCTGTCAGTGTCATTTAAGTTATGTACTCATAAAGTATGTGTTAAACAAATACTCTTCTACAAAGTCAGTAAAATATAAAATTTCAAATAATATATTGAAAAGCTATTTAGTAGTATAGAAGACAATGTCTTATGATAAGTGTTTTTTCTTTTTTTACTGGTACATCATTTAAGAAGATAATAAAATTTTGAAATCTCACCATACTCCAGCTTGCTTGCAGCTAGAGCTGCTTTGGAATTAACACTTTGACAATATTTAAAAAAAGGAAATCTTGTATTAGTCTGTGATATTAAGACACATTTAAAGAAATTCATTTCTATGGCGAAGCACACTTAGCTTCTCTTGCCCTCCCCTGATTCTTCATACAGTGTACAGTATTGTGTTTTGGTGACACTTAGGAAACAGAATTTGAATTTCATTTCTGATGGCGCTCAAGTCTTTTGCATTTGCTCACTACAGTTTGGAAGGGGCCATGTGAGCTGTCCAAGAGGAGCAGAGACAGAGGACAAGTGTGTGTGTAAGCAAGTTGCTCCTGTTCTCCAACGCCACATCAATATGTGTTTGTCGCAGACAACTGTTTCTGGAAACTGGGCTGAATGAACAAGAGGGCCGAAGCAAGGGAGTCATCTTTTGAAAAGCGATTTGTGAAAATTGAGTAAATGCAATTTTGACAGCCATTTTTCTACTCCTTGTAAAATAATACTTTGATGCCCAGAGTGCAGGACTGGCTCTTCAAAGTTAATGGGAAGGTATCAATAAAAATCAAATAAGTCTAAGAGTATACAGTCAGCGGCATAAAGTGAAAGTGCTGAATCAAAGGTGCTTAGATCAGTATCTGTCTTTAAGCTTGCTTTGTCTACCGAGCATCTTGATCAGCCTTGTTACCTTTAAGATCGCTTCCACATGCAATGCTAAGAATGTATTTTTATCTTCAACATGTTAAAAACATAAGAACATCAGTCCAGCATCCTGTTCTCACATTGGCCAACTGGGAAGCCTGAAAGCAGGATCTGAGGACAAAGGCACTCTCCCTTCCTGCGTTTTCTAGCAACTGGCATTCAGATGCATACTGCTTCCAACAGCGGAGGCAGAACACAGCCATTGTGGCTAGTAGCCATTGAGAGCCTTATCCTTCATGAATTGTCTAACCCTCTTTGGAACCCATCCAAATTGGTGACCATCGCTTACTTTTGTGGAAGCAAATTCCAGAGTTTAACTATGTACTCTGTGCAGAAGTACCTTCTTTTGTCTGTCCTGAATTTTTTCAACATTCATTGGATGTCCCCAAGTCCTGGTGTTATGAGAGAGAAAGAGAGGGAGAGAGAGAGAAGCTTTTCTCTATCCACTTTCTCCATACCATGCATAATGTTTACACCCTATACTCACCTCTTACTTGCTTTTTTCTGAACTAAAAACCCCCAAATTTTGTAACCTTTCCTCATAGGGGAGCTGCTGTATCCCCTTGATCATTTTGGTTGCCCTTTTCTGAACCTTTTCCAGCTCTAAGTTCTTTATGGAACTTCTCAGTGTATGTAAAGCAGCAGTTAACATGGGGAAAATAGTCACCTAATATTTTTTTTAAAAAAATGTGACTATTTAACTTGAATGATCTAGAAGACAGATATATTTTCTAGTTCCTGAGAACAGATGTGGTCTTAAAAATTGACACCTTACAATTTTTTGGGAGGGTACAAAGCAACATACTATCTGTGTGCTATCAATACTAGATAACAGTAAGTATTGCTACAAGTAGGAAAACTAAATGGATCCATATAAAATGAAAATACAGGCTGGAAGGACTCATCATGCAATCTGAAGAAATACATGAACTAATTAATGTCACTTGTAAAAGTAGACATAAGCCAGGACCACGCTTTTAGACACAAAGTAACATCTATTTAAATGCTGTGGACTTCCCATAGGGATCTGGTTGGCCACTGTAAGGACAGGATGCTGGACTAGATGGGCCCTTGGCCTGATCCAGAAGGGTCCTTTTATGTTCTTAAGCCATATTTTTAAACATTTTAAACAATTCTGACTTGAGGCTCTTGGACAGACTTTTTAAGGCAATCCCTCTAATATCCCCCATGGGACAAGAAACATATGGAATGCACAGCCTGATCCTATATATGTTTACTGGGAAGTGAGCCCCACAGACTGACTCCCATGCCAGCATGCAGAGAATTGTAGCTTTAAGTCATCCAACATTTTCAGGACCTGAAAACAGATCCCGATTCCATTCACAGATAATGTCACATGGCAGGCCCTACTCCCATTATCACTTTAAAAGTTTATGCACAAGCACCTGATGTTTCTCTGTAACTGCTTTGTTTTCTATGTTTCAGAATAAAACTGTATTAAAATGTATTTTATTTTAAAAAGTACAAAAATCAAATGTTGCATATTTGTTCACTGTAACTCTATTACTCCCCCAGACTCAAAGGGCTATTCACTAAATGATATTCTATATGGAAAAAGTTTTTTTTAAAGTCAAATGTGTGACATGGCCCTGAGAAGAAGCCCAAACACTGCATTTCTGCTGGGATCTGGGAGCAAAGCTACAACTCCCTTTGAATTCCACTTGTGTTGTAGCTTGTCATATGGAAGTAAGAATCCTAGAAAGGAGGGAGGGGACAATTACATCCACAAACAGCAAGGATATTTTTAAACTTCTAAACTATAATCTTGTGATGTGGGGACTAACAGATGGACAAGAAAAGTGGATCCCGGATGGAAGGACAAAGCATCTACTATTACTCAGTGGTCAGAAGATTTCATTACCCATTCAACATTTGAAGATATGGCTTATATTCGTCAGTCTCATTTAGATACTTATTTGGACATACGGACTGTTGATAGTCTTTATGTTTAAATTAGGATCGATTAAATATTTTTATTGCTAACATCACCTGGCAATGTTTTTCTTTTTTTTTAATTGCAGAAAAATCTGTTGATGAAAGGGGTTAAATAAATAATGGTGTTGGAAAGAAAGAAAGAAAGAAAGAAAGAAAGAAAGAAAGAAAGAAAGAAAGAAAGAAAGAAAGAAAGAAAGAAAGCTGCAAGTCCTTATAGCTGCAAAGAGACTTACCCTTCACCAACCATTACTCAGTGATCTGAGGATCTTGCTGCCCTTTCCACATTTGAATGTATACCTTGATAATTGACAGTCTCATGCGGTTAGCTATTTGGGCATATGGATGGCTTATAGGATCATAGAATAGTAGAAGTGGAAGGGGCCTATAAGGCCATCGAGTCCAACCCCCTGCTTAATGCAGGAATCCAACTTAAAGCCTAGCCAGCAGGAGGCTGTCCAGCTGCCTCTTGAGTGCCTCCAGTGCTGGAGAGCCCACCATCTCCCTGGGTCATTGGTTCCAATGTCGTACTGCTCTAACAGTATATATCATATATATTATATTAATATATATGTTTAAATAAAATAAATAATTAAATATAAAAATGTGTGTGTGTGTGCTTATAGGGCATCTAGTAGTCCAATCCTCTGTTTGAGGTGGGAAATCCAAAGCTAGAGCATCCACATCTGTTCTGCTTGTGCTTGAAGACTTCCAGCACCTCTGGGTGATTCGTTCTATGGCTGAACTGCTATTACAATCAAGATAAACTCCCCTAACATTCAACTGAAAGGGTAGGCAAGCATGGGAACAAAAGTGGAAGAAGAATCCCATGTGGCTGAAGAGCAGTATATACATTACAATAATATATTTATTATTACTTGTATTGTTACCACCACCGCCACCAGCAACAGTAGTAGTAGTGCTTAATATATATTTTACAGGCCAGATTCTTGAGTGGAATATGAACAGTCTGAGATGCACTTGTACTGGGCTCTGTACCTATCCAAAATCATGCTCCCTAGCTCTCTCCCATCAGATCTTTCCGACATCCAGATCAGGTAATGATTTAAAGTAGTCTCACAACCACAACATGCCCTATATGCCCTGCATCTACAGAAGGGAATCCTGTCCTCAGTGGCTGCATTTCCTGAGCACCACTGCCTCAGCCTAAGTAGCATTCATGTTTCCCACTAATTGGCACAAAAGTATCAGATAGGTAGGCCTCCACCCTTCCGTTTCCTCCAATAGCTACAAAGGAGCTAAGCCGTATACAGCCTGTCAAGGATGCCTTAATTCAAGGGTGACTAACCCATCACTCTCTGGATGCTGTGGGACTCCAACTCCCATCAGCCTTGGCCAGCATGGCCAATGGGCAGGAATGATGAGAGTGGTACTCCAATAACATCTGTAGGGTAATTGACACATATCTTCCATGTACTGACTCTGCAATTCTAAAAGGCACAGTTTAAAAATGCTTTGGCTTGCAGTGACTAAATTTATCCATCTGCTGTGCTAGAGTGTTCACAGCCCAGCTCTCTGGATTTGGCATCCTTTTTTGGGGCGGTTGGGGGGAGAGGGAGTAGCAAAGCAACATTTGGGTCACTGTGCATTGTTATTAAGGACCTGCTTGCTCTTATAGCTTGCCTGCCTCTGAGCAATGGATCTGCCATTCATTTACAGTAATATCAGGAAAAGCAAATAAATGTAAGAAGGGATGGCGATGTAAGAGTCCAGTTCGCTCTCAATTCTATGACTGGGAACAAACTCCTATGTATAGCTTATGAAGTCTCTTGGTCATGGTTGTTAACTGAGCCATAGGGAAACAGAGCACCAGAGAATAGGACCGCACACACACCATACATTTCAAGCACATTATTTTCCCCAAAGAATGATGGTAACTGTAGTTTACCTGTACCAAGCTACCATTCCTAGCATCCTTAACAAACTATAGTTCCCATGATTCTTTGGGGTAAACAAGGCCCTTTAAATGTATGGTGTGTAGGCAGCCTAGGTAGGCATGACTAATTTAAAAACAAAGTTTCGGCATAATGCAGATAAGGGAAGTGCTTTTAAGTCCCAAAAAAATCAGTGGGGAAGGTTTAAATAAGTGGTTAGCTCACCAACCCATGGAAATAGACCTAAAAGTTCTGAACTTTTTACTGGATTTTGACTGAAAGTTCTTAACTTTCCTTTATAGCTCCAGATAGAATTATTACATGGTAGAAACTGTATTACATAGTAGCAATTGCTGCACGAAATATGGTTACACAAATGTCCCTTATATCTATGGTGTACTGTTTGTGACATACAGTAACTAGTGGCCAGTAACACACATTTTGGAAATTAAAATAAAATAAAGATGAATAAGCATTCATTTCAGTGCAATCCTATGCATATTTACACAGAAGTAAATCTTACTGAGTATCAACCTGCCTGTGCATTAAGACAGTGGATGAGGTTGTCCTGTCAGTCCCTGCATTAAAAAAGGTGTGCTGTGGGGGACAGGGCTGTGAAAGAGCCTTTTCAGTAGTGGCTCTGCTTCTGTGGAACAACCACCCCACTTAAGTGCGTCTTTCTCTCACTTTATATTCATTTAGACACTAGGTAAAAACTCATTTAATAAATAATAATAAAATTTTATTTATGAGTCGCCTATCTGGCCGAATTAACGGTCACTCTAGGCGACGTACATTTGTTTTAATAAGGCTGATGGGAGAAGCCATTTTTAAGTTACGATGCTAATTATGTTATTTATATATTTTATGAGAACTATTAATGTTCTTGCTTATGTTTTGTGACCACAGAAATATCTTAATGATATAAATAAATAAGCATAAGACTGAAGCCTAGGAGACTCCTTCAAGACCCAAAGCTAGCATGGGAGCACCATCTAGTCAGATTTATTTATTAACAGTGTTGTTATTTCGTTGTAATGGCCTGTGATTAAATACAATAAACATGACTTGATTTGTTAAAAAAAACAAAACCAGTGTTAGTCATAATTCAGAAATGTGTCCATCACAGCACCTCCAACTTCCCCCGTCTCTTTTGTGTGAGGCACACTTCATTTTGTGACTCTTTTGTTCCAGGTTTATTTTAAGCAAGGTGGAGGGTTTAAAAAAACTTATTTTGAAGCTGTTGAGTGTTTGCACAGAAGTGCACATCCAGCCAGATTCTAAAATAAGCAAACAGTGGTGAAGCTGTATTCTCTACAGTATGAATATTATAGATGCAACACAACACAACCCATGACATGCAGATGGGATATAATGCTGCTGTCACTTGAAAATCAATTAGGGAAGTATTGTGCAATGGCTAAAATTGCTCTTGCATCAAAAGGTCCAAAATTACATGAGAATCACTTCTTGATTTTAACCTAACCGTCTGTCTTAAGAAGTAACGTCTTACAGTAGAATGCCTCAGTATAACCAGGGCTGGTACCAGACTGCTGCAGGCTCTCAAGCACCAGCCCAACGTGGGGCCCCACCTCCCCTGTGTGTGTGTGCCCATGTGCACACACACTTAAATAAACCCTGGTTGTGCCACCTCATGTATCAACGTGTATGCCTGCCATCATCCAAGATGGTGGCAGGAGCGCATTGATGTCCCACCGCTATCTTGGGTGATGGCAGGCATGTGCGCAGATGCTCTGACATGTGAGGTGAAGCAACTGGGTTTATTTAAACACTTACCAGCTGTGCATGCATATGGGGTGATGTTGGCTTAGAGAGCAGAACTCCTGTGACCCAGTGCTGGTAAGGACTGCAGAATGGGAGCCCCACTCCCCCTCCCCAGCTACAGGCGCCTGTGGCTAGTGGCAGCAACCCTCAGCCAGCCACAGGGTCCCTGGCCAGTGCCTGACCTGGCAACCTGCTGGCTCTGGGCCTGATTATAATACTAAGTTGACAACTTCATGAAATTTTGCCTTTGATTCAATAGGTACGTGTGTATGCTACTCTGAATAATGTCCAAAAGGAGTTACTGTTGATGATCACTTGCGAATGTTGGCAAATCCAGGCACATTTTGAGAATGTCTGAAATCAGTTAATTTTGACAGTAACCTAAAATATAATTATGATAATTCACTGGTGTATATCTCAAAAGAGGTCTCTCTCTCTCTCTCTCTCTCTCTCTCTCTGTATATATATATGACAATAAAAAAACACATCTGAGGTTGTCATTATTCACATGAATGCCAATAGCCACAGTCACCACCCTATTTCAGATATTCACTGTCACCTAAGGTTAGTCAGTCACAGGACCCAAATCCAGCTCTTAAAGCAGTGATTGGGAACCTGTGGCTGGACTACAACTCCCAACAGTTCTGAGCATTGACCATGCTGGTGGTGATCGGAGTCGGGAACTGATTTATAACCTGCCTGATAGATTTCTCAAACTAAATTTGTGCAAGGCGTGGCATTAATTGGTGTCTAAGAGAATTCTTTCCAGAAAATAACATCTGGAGGGCCACATGTTTCCCATGTTGCAGTACAGGCTCCCCATCTGGTTTCATTCAGGTATTGGCTTACAATTTAAAGTGCTGGCTTTAACCTACAAAGCCTTCCACAGCTCAGGACCCCAATATCTCACAGAACACATCCTTCTGTATGAGCCTACAAGGACCTTGAAGGCACTGTGGGTGGGTGGTTCCAGCATCCAGGAGATTGGCTGTTCTGGATGAGGTTATTCTCCCTCTGAAAAAACAGGTGTGTTGTTTGGAGGTGCTCATGGATCTATCTTTCAGTTGTGGCTCAGGTAGCATCAGTGGTTAGGAGTACTTTTTACCAGCTGCGACTGGTGAGCCAACTATAGCCATTTTTGGTCAGGGATAGCCTGACTGAAGTGATTCATGCATTGGTAATCTCAAGACTTGATTACAGCAATGCACTCTATGTGGGCTACCCTTGTGCCTCGTCCAGAAGCTCCAACTGGTGCAAAATGCTTCATTGAGCGAGATTGGTGATGGGGTCAAACTCGCCAGCACTGTACAGGTCAGGTTCAAGGTTCTTGTATTAATTTAAAAGGCCCTTAAGCAACATGGGTCCATGATATCTTAAGGACCACCTGATCCTTTAAATCCTGGCCTAAAACATGCAATCTTTGGGGGAGGCTTGTTTGGTGGCCCTCATGGCTCAGATGCATGGCTCATAACTGCTAGAAGCCGTGTATCAGTGCTGTGGGCCTGAGCCTGTGGAGCTCCCTTCCAACTGAGATTAGATTTGCCCCCTTCTTGCTCAACTTTAGGTACACAAGACTTCCTTGTTCCTGCCAGCGTTTTAAGGTAGTGTTCAGTTTTATGATACATTTGTATTGTTTTATTTTCTGTATGGTTTATTTTTATGTACACCGCTTAGAAATGCTAATGATTACAAGGTATATAAGTGTCTTAAATAAATAAATAAATAAATAAATAAATAAATAATCAGAGGCTCTCCTCTAAGTGCTGCCTCAGAGAGGGCCTTTTCTGTGGTGTCCCTGTTTGTGGAATATTTTCCCCGAGGAGACTCATCTGGCACCTACATTTACATCTTTTTGTCACCAGGGGAAGAATTTTGACTGCTGAACTTTTTCTGCTGCTTTGGAGGGAATTGGTATTTTTTTCTGGTGATTATACTGACATGGTGGGGGGAGATAGACTTTTTTATTCTTGTTCTGTGGTATAATGCATGCTCACTCTTAGTGTTTTGCTGTTTGTGGTGTTTTCAAATATTATGTAATTTCTTTATTCATATTTCATCTTTTCACTATAAGTTGCCTAGAGACTCTTCTGTATAAGGTGATGGATTATGATAGTGATAAGCAGGATCTACTTTCTGCATTACCTTACAAATGCAGGAGTCAGGCCAAAGGCAAGTTGTGACCAGTAAAGAAACATAAATAAGTGGTTTTATTTTATAATGCAATTATAAGATTTTTCCTTGGATCATTCCAGAGTCTATGATGTTTAATCACAGAAATGCATCAGATTCTTCTTCTATTCTTACAATAGTTACAGCCTAAATGCGAACACAGATCTCAGGGGCCAGTGACAGTTGTAATTCTGATTCAATGAGCTGACAGAGTGGTTTAACAATCAATCCCTTTTCTCAGGGAACTCTTAGAATTATAGCTCGGGGGTGATGGTGAAAGGGTCTTCTCCTAACAACCCTCAGTCCCTTAACAAACTATAGATCCCAAGAGTCTTTGGGAGAAGCCATGGAAGTTCCAGTGGTATACCACTGTTTTAAACATATAGTGCTGATATGGCCACCAACTGCATGCAAGTTGCAAGAGCATGTTGCACAACTTGTGGCCCACCAAGCCAAATGAAGCCGAGCAGCCACATACTGAAGTTCACCAGGAACTCAATAAACCTCCTGCAATTTTAACTGCCTGTGTAGCCTGTGTAGAACTGTAACAATGAGAGGGGGTTGGCAAGCACTTGGCAGGTCATGATATATGGCAAGTAAGCCACCTTTGGAATGTACTGGATGTTTCACAAGTTGTGCTGTACACAAGTTCTTATGCTGGAGGAAACTGTCTGCCAAAATCTCCATTTGGCTGAGAAATCATCAACAGACCACCGTCCCCATCCCTCCTCAGCAGTTTCCTCCCTTAGGACTGACTTCCCTTCTGTCCAGTCTCCAAGCTGACCTTCAGTCCCAAGGAGCTCTCCGATGTGAGGCTCTACCAAACAGGCTGACATTTTTATTACTCCATAGGAAAGCAGGAAGCTGCCTTATACCAAGCCAAACCACTAGGCCACCTAACTTAGTATTGTCAACACTGACTGACGGTGGCTCTCCAGCATTTCAGACAGAGTCCTTCCCAGCTCTACCTTAAGATGCCATGGATTGAACATGGAACTATTTCCACACAAAGCATTTGCTCTGCCGCTGAGCTACAGGCCTTACTATTTAATTATTTAGAGGATTTCTAGATCCTGCCTTTCACTGCAAAGGATCTTGGTGCCTCCTTTTCTTCTCAGGGCCTGTGGTCCGCGATGTGCTTAGAAGACAACAGTTATGGGCAAAACTCTATTGCAACCCTAGCATAACATATACAATGGAACAGCCTTTCCCAACCTTTGGTTCTCCAGATGTTGCTGGACTACAACTCCCATCAGCCCCAGCTAGCATGGCCAATGGCCAGGAATTATAGTCCAGCAACATCTGCTGGCCCAAAGGTTGGGAAAGGCTGCACTAGAGCACAACTGAGCACCCGGCGACTCTCCAAGTTTTGCAGCATAGGAGTATGGGAAGCATCTGAGATAGGAAGTCAGACTCTTGGCCCATCTAGCTCAGTATTGTCTATGCTGAGTGGTGGCAGATCACAGAGGTTTCAGGCAGGGGATATTCCCGACCCTACCTAGGAATTGAACCTGGGACCTTCTGCATGCAAGACAGATGCTCTCCGACTGAGCTACATTCTTTTCCCAAAGGCAAGCTGAAGGCACCATGTTTGGCTTCTCCCATCACTGTGGAGAGGAAAGCCATACCTAGGGAGAGACAAATCGGTCAATTTTGGTTTCTCTCAGGCGACATTCACACTATACATTTCTTCCAGTATTATTCCACTTTAAACAGTGATGGCTTCCCCAAAAGAACCCTGGGAAGTGTAGTTTGTGAAGGGTGCTGAGATTTGTTAGGAGGCTCCTATTCTCCTCCCAGACCTACAATTCTCCCAATAGTTTAACAGTCTATCCCTCTTCCCAGGGAACTCTGGGAATTGCAGGTCTGTGAGAGGTGCCTTGAAAGCACCTTAGACACCTCCCTGAAAGTTTGGACTAAAACCCAGAGTGGATTCACTGCCCCACTGACATTGCAGCCATCAATCTCCACTGGCTTCACCAGATACCAATCCCTGCCTTGACTTATCTTCCTCCTTATCTTCTGCTGCTGGAAACAAGTTGTGTCACCCTGCTGCATGGCAAAGTCGACTCTGCTCCAAGCTACAGAGGCCCTCTCAGGGCTCGGCACTCCTGCATATCCAGGATGGAGGCTGGCTAATCTTTTCGCTACCCTTGCTGCTTTATACTTAAGTCAGACCATCAGTCCATCTAGCCCAGTACTTCTACCCTGACTGGCGAGGTCGGCACGGTGCAAATGCACCTCCCAGTGACGGAAGGTCAGAAAGGTTCTCCAGGATTTCAGGCAGGAGTCTTTGCCAGTGCTATCTGGAGATGCCAGAAACTGAACCTGGCAGTGGGGCAGCGGCGCTTACCTGGCCTCCCATCACTGGCGTTGCTGCAGATTACCAGGAGGGAGAAGGGGAGGGGCTAGGCAGTGGCAAGACTGCTGTGGTGCAAATACTCTGGTGGAGCCAATCCAGTGCTCCTGCAGGTGCATTGGCACTGTGCCGACCTCACCGCCACCTCGCCCCTCCCCTTCTCAGTAATACGAAGGGCTGCCAGTGATGGGAGAAAAGCACCACTACCCTGCCACCTGCTCCTGCAAAGGTACTGCTCCACCACTGAGCTAGAGCCCTTCCCCTAAATTTAATCTATTCCCATTGAATTTTGTTGCTAGGAAGGAGGGAAGGTGCTTGTGGGATTTCCTTGCCTCAGCTCTCAGGATAACTTGGCTTGCCTTGGCTGTTCTGCACCATCACTGGAAAGGGAGGGGTGCCATTTGTCACTATGCTTCAGGGAGCACAGCAGTTGTTCTACCACCAAGCTAGGATCCTTCCCCTAATGATGAAGATGAATAAGGAAGACTTTGTTCTTCACACAAATTATTATAGTTCTATTTACAACTGGAAATGCTCCGAGTGATACTTTTAAAAAATCACTGGATCTGTCATGAATTTCAAAAGTATCAGAAAGCACACTGAATTATGAAGTCACTATTCAAATCCCAGGGAAAGCAATGTGCACAAATGAACTATTTTAGCCTGCCGTCACTTTCTTTTATTACTGTCACACAGATAACACTGTTCTGTGCCCATCTACTGTAGTTTGTGCTTTTGGATTTAATGAAATAATTAGCCTCATCAGGCTGCTGACCTTCTACAATTAAAAAATGATGTGGTTCTCTCTCCCCCCCATTGTAATTCCCACCTCTTATGAAACAAACACACTTGATCTTCAAATGTTAACATGTCATACTAATGACAAATCTTTTCTGCTTGAGGAAAAAACACACTTCACTTATTTCATATCAGTTGCTAGCTGTAATATTGGAAGCTTGGAGAGCATGAATTATGTTTTTGCGACATGATTTTGAGGGCCACTTCATGCATTACGTTTGATGACATGGAGAAGATTAATCTCAGAGCTGGATAAGGTGCCTGCTTTGGGGCTAGCTATATACTAGGCACAAATGCAGCAGAACCTCATTTTTTTCTTTTTAAGAAAAACAGCCTAGGGAGGGGGACATTTCGAGTGGAGAAATGGCAAGGGAGATGCTTAACCCATTCTCCAACCGTAATTTCCCCATGCAAACCAAACTACTTCATTTGGTAAAGGGAAGAAGGTGAACAGGAATTGGTTCCATTTTGCAAAGGTGAATGAGAACTAGAACTGATTCCTCTTAAAATGAACTTCCCAAGCTCTGATTTACCTATTCCAGTGCTTCCCAAATAATGGAGTCGTAGGTGAGTTGTGGACAAACCATGGAGGCATTAAGATAACCATACAAAAGAAATCTAAAGTCAACAGACAGCAGCAAACAAGATAAAGCAGCAGCAGCACCCTAGGAAAACACTCCAATTAAAGTGCTAGGGACAACTAAACTGTGTTAATGACTTGCCTAAAGCTAAGCAGGGAGGTGTCCTGATGGGTTTCCTTCAGGAACATAGCCCGTAACACCACAGATAAGGCTCTGCCCCCAGTATCACTAGATCTTTCCTCTTGAAGAGAAGCTAAAACATCTCAAGCACCAGCCCTAAAAACGGTGATGTGAGAAGCGGCCCTTGCAGCTGGAAACAAACGATAGCATTTCATAAACCAACAGGGCTGTTTTCCGAAGCGCAGTGCACTTAATTGAAAACAGAACACATATTTCCTTTTAGTGCTATGAGGGGCCTCCATGCTTTGGACCCAAACTCTGGGCCTCCTGCCATGGAACCATGTGGTAACATAACACCCTGCTACAAAGTTCCCTTTTTCAGCTACACTTCACCAGGTACTGCTTACAGGAACAGAAAAACATCATGGGCTTTGTTTTGGTAATACTTCTCTGATCTGTGGGCTAGCTGTGGCCTTCTAGCCCTCTCTGTCCAGCCCTCAATACTCTCTACAAACCCCCTCTCCCCAGGCCACACCCCTCGCTAGTCCTGCTTTACACTCACTTTGAGTGTTTTTGTCTGGCTAGAAGGTGTCCCTGAAATCTGAGAATGCCTCTGGCTTACCTAGAGAGAAGGCTTTTGCACAGCTGGAATGGAAGCCTACTGAACGAGCTTAAGAGTCGCATATGTTGTTCCACCCACGTTTGCTTCTGATCCCGTTCATCATTGACCTGCAGCCCCCTGAAGGTTGCCCTTGAAAAGGTTTCCCCCTCTTTATCTAGTAAATAGGAAAGGGGAAGGGAGGAGGAGCAAACATAGGAACTAATCATCTCCCTGAATTCATTTGCAACATTTTCGATTCATCTTAAATTAAGTCCAGAATCAATCAATAAAATACTGGACAGCATTTGAGAAGTTCCGTTTGCACCACAGGGAGATTGAAACTCAGTCCTAATTTGCACCCATTTGTTCAATCCTCCGCCTCAGCACCATTTTGGTAACATCTGAAGAAAGAAAGGAGTTAATTTCCAGTTCAGGTCTTTGCTGTGTGTGGTCCTGCTGGACACACGGTTGCTGTTGCTGCAGAAGAAGGAGTTCTAGACAATACACCTATAAAGATGGAAAGCTACACTAATCATTTCTCTCTTTTTCCCCCCAGCAGTAATTTTAATTTAAGGCACTAGAGGAGATGCAATTTAGTACAATTTAGAGCTGCATTTGTACCATTATTTTTACTCTCCTGAATCATTACTATTTCAGTAACAGCTTGGACAGAAGCCACAATCTGCATGACTCAACCAAAATTCTCCATCTCGCCATGTGTGCACCCAGCCCCATCACTATTAAGAACATTATGCCACTGTAAGCACAATTGGTTAAATCCATAAATAAACTATTGATATACATCTCGGGGCTTGTATTAAAATCAACAGAGATACTTCAGCTATAGCAAAACATAATTAAGGCTGCACTCCTCAGCATACTTGCTAGGATGTAAGTCCCAGCGAATTCAGTAGGGCTTTCTGCCAAGCAATCTTGTTTAGAAAGGGACTCTGGCATCTTTTCGGCGCCAGGCAAAAACATTTTTATTTTCATGGGCATTTGGATAGTATTAATGATCCGGCTTTTAGCATCTGTTTCTGGTGTTTGTTCTTCCTTGCATTGGGGGTGGTGTGTGTGTGTATATAAAATCTCTGTGTTTCAAGAGATTTTAGATTAACACTTTTTGTATATTTGCACTGGGGATTTTTTGTGGGGATTCTGTTATGTCATTTTGTCTTTGATTTTTCTTGTAAATTACTTTTGGTTCTGGAAACGAGAAATAAATTAAATATACTGAACTGACTTTAACAATGCAATCCTATGTACATTCATCTGGAAATAAGTCCCACCGGGATATATCCCACTGTGTTCCAATGGGAGGGCCATACAGCTTAGGGGTAGAGCGTCTGCCTTGCATGCAGAAGATCCCAGCTCCAATCCCTGGCATTTCCAGGTAGGTCTGGGAAATAGACCTGTCTGAACCCCTGAAGAGCCGCTGCCAGTCAGTGTAGACAATACTGATCTAGACAGAAAAAAGGTCTGACTTGGAATTAGGCATTGAGCTGTGGCACTTGCCCAAATGGTCAGTTATTTAATTTATTTTTATGGAATTAGTATGGCTATGGAGGAGGAGAGATGCTTGTAGGATTTTCTTGCCTGAGCAATAACTTGGCTTGCTTTGAAACTATGTGCCTTCACCTTGGCTGGAAGGCGAGGGGTGTCATTTGCTTCTGTGCCTCAGGGAGCAAAATCTCTTCCCACTTCTATCCAGGTTCATCAGCCTCAGGTGAAGGGGAAGACACATCAGCTGGCACTGAGTGTAAAAAAAACCCCATAGAGATCACAATGTTCATTGGACAAAAAGCAACAAAGTAAGCCTCTATTTCAAAACAACTACTCCTCAAGCATGGCTGTCCAGTAACAATGCTGAGAAACTAAAGGTTATATCCAACAGAGTGGTAAGCAGATTGTTCCGTCAGTGCAAGGATTTCTCCTTGCACAATGGAACAATCCATCCCCCCTCCCCAAATGTGCCCCCTAAATCTGTTCTGGGGTGTCCCCCAACCCTCCAGAGCAGATCTGGAGATGGATTGGGGCCTGTGCAGGGGGAAATCCTATTGCACTAGCGCTAACCCTTGCGTTAGTGCAACTTTTTAATTGAATGCCACCCTATGCTGTTAAACAGCATATTAACTTTTGAAATAAATACTAACAAATAACTGAAAAACCTAGATAATCTTTTCCAAATGCCATAGCAAAAACAGAAGCCAATCTCTGGATGGATGGTTTGCAAAAGATACTGCAAATTCAGGTATAGGAGAGCAAACTGAATTACAGGAGAGTGACACCAGTTACACACACTTTACGTATAGAATGTTGAGGCAATTTGGGGATGTGGGATGAGGGGGGAAAGAATTACGCTCAGATGCTGAGAATGCAAATAAAGAGAAATAACAAAAGGATCAGACAGTAAAGCAGCAGTTGGATGAAAGAAGTTGGGTACACAAGAACATACTTTAGAGCAGCGACAGCCAATGTGGTGCCCTCCAGATGTTGCTGGACTACAACTCCAATCATCCTTGATTATTGACCATGTTGGCTGGAGCTGATGGGAGTGGCAGTCCAACAACATCTGGAGGGCACCATGTTGGCCGTCCCTGTTTTAGAGAAAGTGAAAAGCTCAAGAGTTGGTTCAGAGCTACAGCCCTGTGTCAGCACGAGAAGGGTGAGAATGTATAGAGGCATTCCAGGTAGAGATGGAGGGGAATTTGATACAGTTCACATGGTTTTAGCAAACCAACCTACTTTGCACTTCCTGGGCTAATACATGGATGGGAACAACATTTTACTTTGCATTTTGCACTTCTCTGAATTTTGCAACATAACGCTTAACTCAAAAAAAAAATACCAGCTAGTATAAAATACATTTAGAAATGTGCACATTGAGATAAAGATTCCTATTTAAATAATACTTTGTAATAAAATTCTAATTTAAATATTTTTAAATAGGAATTTCTATATGGTTTTTTTTTTTTAAAAATGGAGCTATGAATAAGCACATGCAAAATTGACATGGACTAGAAATAGACTGATGCATCCATCCCAAACCCCAAGATATAAAATGCAACCACACACTCCATAGCAGCCATTCTGGCATCTAAGGCACTATGTCAAAAATTCTGAAAGCGCCCATTGTCCCCAAAAGTTTGGCACCTCCTGATATAAGGGTACAGATGGCATAAAAGCAGTGTAATGTACTAGACAGCTAACAGGTACGGGTAGACGAGGCGGAGGTGGGTAGATGGAGAGATGACACAAAATGAAAACGCTTGACTAGGCTGGTTGCTAAACAGCTTGATTCTGACACTAAGATTGAGGGGGTTATAGCCCACTAAGTCCTACTCAAAGTAGACCCATTGAAATTAATGAATATGTTAGCCAAATTCTTTAACTTCAAGGTGTTCACTCTGAATAAGACTAGCGTTAAATGTAACCCAGGAACCCAAAGTAGCAAGCCAGGTCATTGAAAAGGTGACATCTTGTGGTGGACCCTTGTGGTTAGGGACAGAACAGAAGTATTATACACCAAAAGTGCTCATCACGGTAAAATTGTTTTGGATAATAAGATGAAGGATTAAGGTGAATGAAGATTGGGGTACAGCAATTTATGACTTCAGGACCATTTTTATTTTTATTTTATTTTTGCTTCATATCAGCTTTGCCACCGCTCAAAGTAGGGATGGGGGAGAAATTCAATGAAGTCTGCGTCTCAAGCAGAATCTATCAGATACACACTTTCCAAAACAATATGAAAACCAAAACACAGATACTCTTCAAGATTTGCACTTCTCCAAATTTTGCAATGCAATTCTCCAACCAAAACAATGTTTACAAAAATGCATATATTAGAGGAAAGTGTGCATGAAAATGAATATATGAATGAAAACAACATACAAAAATGCTTTTGTTGTTGTTATGTGCCTTCAAGTCGATTACAACTTATGGCGACCCTATGAATCAGCGACGTCCAAGAGCATCTGTTGTGAGCCACCCTGTTCAGATCTTGTAAGTTCAGGTCTGTGGCTTTCTTTATGGAGTCAATCCATCTCTTGTTTGGCCTTCCTCTTTTTCTACTCCCTTCTGTTTTTCCCAGCATTATTGTCTTTTCTAGTGAATCATGTCTTCTCATTGTATGTCCCAAGTATGATAACCTCAGTTTCATCGTTTTAGCTTCTAGTGATAGTTCTGGTTTAATATGTTCTAACACCCAATTATTTGTCTTTTTTGCAGTCCACGGTATGCGGAAAGCTGTCCTCCAACACCACATTTCAAATGAGTTTATTTTTCTCTTATCCGCATTTTTCACTGTCCAACTTTCACATCTAGACATAGAGACTGGGAATACCATGGTCTGAATGATCCTGACTTTAGCGTTCAGTGATACATCTTTGCATTTGAGGACCTTTTCTAGTTCTCTCACAGCTCCCCTCCCCAGTCCTAGCCTTCTTCTGATTTCTTGACTATTGTCTTCATTTTGGTTAATGACTGTGCCAAAGTATTGATAATCCTTGACAAGTTCAATGTCCTCATTGTCAACTTTAAAGTTACATAAATCTTCTGTTGTCATTACTTTAGTCTTCTTGATGTTCAGCTGTAGTCCTGCTTTTGTGCTTTCCTCTTTAACTTTCATCAGCATTTGCTTCAAATCATTACTGGTTTCTGCTAAGAGTATGGTATTGTCTGCATATCTTTTTTTTTTCCGATAATTTTTATTCAGATTTTCATAAAACATACAAGACAAAATCATAAAACATTCAAAGACAAAAAACAAAATCAAAAATAGTTAAACAAAAAGAAAAAAAGAAAAAAAAAAAACAAAAATAAAAAATAAAGAGTAAAATATTGACTTCCCATTTGTCAAAGATCAAATCAGTTATAAGTCTATAATATATAACAATCCTGTCTCTTAAGTCATATTATAAAATCACTTTCCTCCAGTAGTTATCTTACTTAATCATCAAATCTCATATACATTACTTTATTCTTTCCACAAAAAGTCAAAGAGAGGTTTCAATTCTTTAAGAAATATATCTATCAATTTTTTTTTCCAGATAAGCATATCGATTAATCCATCTCATTACTAATTATGATAATCTTATTGTCATAACCATAGTCAAAATAAACATTTCAATTAATCCATCACATCAGAATCTGTTAGGTTCAATAATTTCAGTAGCCATTGTTCTATTATCTCTATTAGTTCCATTTTCCGTCTTCCATCTTCAGTAGTCTTGTTAAGTCCAGTAATTTCAATATCCAATCTTCCATTATCAGTATTCCATAATAATCTTGCTGTCAAAGCCATAGTCATATAGTAAGAGTCTGATGGGAATTACCTCTATCCCAAATATTTTCTTGCCATCCATTCTGAATAGGTTGCTGAAATACTGCTGTAAAATCATATCTCTGTTCTTTTTTTCAAAATACACTGGGTCATCTCTTAAAAGTTTTTCCATTGTCACATGGCTGCAGTTAATTCCATAGATTTTCTCTATATTGGGCTCCATCACATCATTCCAGTCCAGAAGATTATCCATGCCATTGATAACTTTATCTCTAGAATCTTCATTAATTTCTTCAGAGATAACATTGAGTTCCAAACAATAGATTTTATTTCTAAAGTCCATAGACTCCAAATCTTGTTCCTGTTCCACGTTTGTTCCAATCTCCGGGATCTCCTCTCTCACAGGGACCCCTGTTCCAGTCTCCAGGGTCACCTCTCTCACAGGGACCCCTGTTCCAATCTCCGGGGTCTCCTCTCTCACAGGGACCCCTTCCAGGGTCACCTCTCTCACAGGGACCCTTATATCTTTAATCTCCTGCTTCATTTTACTCAATTCAATTTTCGTTATCTCAATCTCATCCATTATTTTCTGAAACATAGTTATTTCCAGATTCTCAGCCACTTTCTTAATTGCCATTTTAAAAGAAAAATATAGGAAAACCACTTCTTATTTCAGCAACAATTGGGTTAATACTCCAAGCTTGGTGACATCACAGTATAAACAGAGCAGACAGCCTTATCTCTCCATTAGTTAAGTAAACAAAATGCAGTTCCCAGGATCGAAACAATTAATGGCAATCGTCAAGAAACAGATTCGTCAAAATAAAATAGACCAAAAAGAGAGTAGTCTCAAAACAGTATAATATTTTTCAAAATAAAAATCTGGAATAGAAATCCCTCTTCTGTGTATATCTTTAGAATGCAAATCCAGGACAGCTTTTTGCAACAAAAACAGAGATAAGCTATTAATTAGTGCGTAGCAGAGAGAAGTTATGGCTCCCCAGTGAGATGTCAAAAACCGATCAATCTGGCAAATCTCTTTTAAACAGCAACAATTTAAGTCAAGTAAAAGAAAAATATAGAAAGAAGGGTGCTTGCCTGTTAGTGCGTTCTCTCTTAGAAGATAAGATGAACGTTCGCTTTAACAGATAGAGCTTGCTGTTGAAAATCCGTCCCACCTTCGTCGGCTGGACCTCGTCCCATAAATTAATGAGATCTGGTCGTCCCAACAAAAATAGGCTTTGAGGTTAATCTCTTCGTTTCTCCCTACCCGGGAGAAGTTTAATCAGTCAAAAAAAAAAGAAAAAACTGACTGATATATCTGAATAAGCTTCTTTTGAGGCAGGAGCCCGTCTCAAAAGCAGGCACAGGCTAAGTCACCCTTCCCGGAAGTCCGGTATTGTCTGCATATCTTATGACAAAAATTGCTTGCAAAAACATGTACATTAGTCAAAGCCGCCTATAAAAATGTGTTTATTAGGAGACATTTGCACTAAAATGCTGGAGAATTTTCATGAGGATTTTTTAACATGAAAATCCGCAAATTGCTGCAGAAAATGTGGAGAGCTGAATTTAAGATTGGAAAATGAGAAACCGAGAGAACTGAAAGTGACAGATCTTTCCCTCCCTAGCTCAGAGTCATGATATAGTGAAGGGGAGAGCTATATTGCATGCAACCCACTGGAATGGATTCAGATTTAGTTGCACTTCTCATTGAAATTAACAGGACTTCGGTCATGAGTAACTTGCTTCATGGGTTTCAAGGAAGCTGCCTTATATCGATTTCCAAGGGGACTTAGCCTGAACCCAACCCATCATAGCAAAAAAAAAAAGGTGTGTGTGTGTGTGTGTGTGTGTGTAAAAGACTACCAGGAAAAGAGAATTTTAAACTGGATTAGATGGCTAGCAAGATGTATGCTAATACCGGGAGCAATGCATATGCCATACCCAGGAATCAACTGCCCTAGAAGTGACCAGCCAACCTCTAGCTCCTGTGTCCATATTGACCAGCCCAGGACTGGCCATCAAGGGCTGCAAGGCCCATGGTTACTGTTCCCAGGGTACTGAGAAACTGTTCTTGAAACAGACTTCATAAAAGGAGGTTGCACCTTTCACTGTAGACTAAGCCAAGTCTGTCAATTCCACCCTCTGACCCTGTATCTGGCCACATGTTCTTGGCCTACGAGATGGGATCTGTGAAGTATGAACAGCTAGACATTTCTGAGTGGCCTATTCAAACTTTTCATTCCATTTACAAGTTCTGCCGAAGCCAAGATCTGTTGCAGAGTAGTGTCTATAAGTGTCAGCTATGAACTAGGAAGTCTCTGAACTGAATGTTACCTAGCTATGAGCTCACTAGCTGGCCACAGGCAAGCCATTGCTCTCTGGGCCTTGGGTCCCATCTGTCATAGGACAATGACACTGAGACGGTAGAAGCATTGCTGAAGGGGCTCACCATTGCATCCTTAGCCACTCTGCGACACCTGCTCTACTCCTCTGACTAAACTACTGTTCCTCTCATTCAACCACAAAAGACCTGGGCATTTCCACAATCCTGAACAAAAGACACAGCAGAAGAATCACATATTGCAACAATCAATTTTGTACCCATCCAGCAATTTAGGTAGAGTGGCCCTGTGTCCTACTTTACTGAGGATAGAGAACTGAAGAGATTTGAAGGCATCATCTATTCAAAGGGCTGTCTGGTCCAAGTCTGGTTTAAAGGTAAAGACCCATAAAAAGGGAGAGAAGAGCCATAGCTCAGTACTAGAGCATCTACTTTGCATTCAAAGAGTCCCAGATTCAATCCCCAGCATCTCCAGGTAGATCCTCCCTGTCTGAAACCCTGCTGCCAGTCAGGGTAGATGATACAGACCAATGGTCTAGATGGACCATGGGTCTGACTCAATATAAGCCAGTTTCCTACATTCTTCCTAGGAGAACAGGGGCCTTGAAGTTCCCCATCAACAGTTAGCACCTAGAGAGCGGACAGAGAAGGCCCAAGACATCGAATCAGAGCCTTCCCCACCATGGTTTCCTGTCCAGCATGTCTGATTACAGTATTGCAATTATTTCTAAGTTTGCATCTGTGCCTATACATTAGCATATGCAAATGTTAAAGAAAGTGGTGTCTTTCTCTTAACCCCCACCCCCCTTCTGTTTTGGTGATGTGTGAGTGGCCAGCCAATTCAAGGAGGCAATGTGCACTACCCATTTAGATTGGACGACGGCTAGAGCGCACGTGGTGAAAGGCATGCTGAGAGGCTGATAGGGCCCAAGTAAAACATCATAATTGTGCCTACTGTGTGGCAGAGTGGGTGACAAAGAAGGCCCACTTCTCTGCCTCCATTGCATCCTCATGGAGTTGTCCAGTGGAGCTTTTCCGGATTGTCAGGGGTCTGGTGACATCAACTCCAGGAAATTGGAGTTTTAGACCCTTGGGAGGCCCAGTGTGGACTGCTTGCAAGGCACTTTGAGGGTAAAGTTGCTCACCTCCGTAGCAATCTTGATGCCCCTCCATGTCTACTGTTGTCCCCAGTGAGGTGTCCAGTGCAGCATCTGCTGCAACTTCTTGGGATCAGTTTCAGTTCCCACAGCCTGATGACCCAGACAAGGTGATTGTGACAATGGGACCAGCAACGTGTCCTCTCAACCCTTGTCCTTCTTGGCTTATTAAAGCTTGCCAAGGGGGTATGACCGAGTGGATCCAGGGTGTGGTCAACATGTCTTTGCAGGAGGGAGTGGTTCCAACCACCCTGAAAGAGGCAGTGATCCGACTGCTCTTGAAAAAGCCCACCCTGGACCCATTGGTTTGTGATAACTACTGCCCGGTCACAAATGAGGTGATCGAGAGGGTTGTGGTGCAGCCATTGCAAGTACTCTTGAATGAAACAGATTATCTTGACCCATTCCAATCTGGATTCAGGCCTGGTTACAGGACCAAATTAGCCTTGGTTGCCCTCATGGACAGCCTTTATCGGGAGGATGACAGGGGGAGTCTGACCCTGTTATTCTTTCTTGATCTATCAGCGGCTTTTGAATCTATTGACTATTATGTTTTTTTGAGCCGACCTGGTGAGATGGGTACCAGAGGCACTGTTTTACAGGGTTCCAGGGTTGTTTTCAGTTAATGGCATTGGTTGACAGTCTTTCAGCTCCCTGGTTGTTGTTCTATGGGGTGTCACAGGGTACCATCTTGTCCCCAATGCTGTTTAACATCTATATGAAGCCCTTGGGAGTGGTCATCAGGAGATCTGGGGCAAGGTGGCAGCAGTATGCTGACAATACCCAGTTCTGTTTCTCTGTAACATCTGAATCAGGAGAGGCCATGCAAGCCCTGAACCAATGCCTGGACTTGGTGGTGGGCTGGATGAGGGCCAATTAACTGAGTCTGAATCCTAGCAAGATGAAGACGCTGTGGGTTGGTGGTTCCCAAGCTGAGATAATTGGTTAGCTGCAGCTGGTGTAAAATGCAGTGGTGTGACTGCTTAGTGGGGCAGCGTATTGCCAACATGTTACCCAGCTGCTGAAATAATTGCACTGGCTGCCCATAAACTACTGGACCAAGTTCTAGGTTCTGATTTTGGTGTATGCAGCTCGGGACCACGATACCTGAAAGGTCGTCTTACCCCTTATATATCCAGTCAATCATTGCGCTTTGAAGGTGAGGGCCTCCTGAAGATACCATCTTATCAGGAGGTCCATTCCATGTAACCTAGGAAGTGGACCTTTAGTGTTGTGGCACTGACACTTTGGAATTCCCTCCCCTTAAATATTAGGCATGCACCATCTCTGTTATTTTTTGGTGCCTACTGAAGACCTTCCTCTTTCAACAAGTCTTTCAAGTATAAACCTTATCCCAGTCTCTGTGTTGGAATTGCTTTTTAAAGCTGTTTTTATTTAAGCTGATTTTTTTAAAAGATGTTTTAAAATATGTTTTGTTTTAATATGTTTTAAAATATTTTGTTTTTAAGATGTTTTAGAGTGCTTTTAGTGTTTTTGTTTGCTGCTTTGGGCTCCTTCTGGGAGGAAGGGCATGGTATAAATTCAACAAATAAAAATAAATAAGGATGGGGGTGCAACTGACATTTTCACAGGGAAACACTCTGATACTAATCAGCAAAAGGGTGCATGGCTAGAAAGCCACAGTTTCTAGAAGGCAGCTGTTGTTACCTCAGGAAAAGAACGTGGGGTAATTTTGGACTCTGCATTTAACAGGGGCCTCTTCTCTTCCTTTACATCAGGGATAGCGGACCTGTGCCCCTCCCCATGTGTTGTTGAACTATAGCTCCCATCATCCCTGAGCATTTGCCCATGCTCGGGGGGGCTGATGGGAATTGGAGTCCAGCATCTGAAGGGCTGCATGTTTCCCATCCTTTACACTGCTTTACACAGTAATATGTGTATTACTTCAAAATGGGGATAGCTAACCCTGCTGCATTTGGAGGGGCCTCTGCTCATTCTGCTATGTGAGGCTCTCAACCCCTGCTTCAAAGCTCTCTCTCTCTCTGTGTTATCATAAGGCTGTCTCGTCTGAGATGGTTTATACTTGAGTAAGCAGAAAAAGAAACATATATCTTGTCAGTTATGAATTATTATATTCATATTAATAATTATATTAAATTAATTATATGAATTGCAGCTTAGCCCTGAATTGAATTTATTCATTTATTCTGAAATGGATAGCCCACCATTATGCAATTGTGCAAGGCACAATGCTGGATATGGGGGTCCTTAATAAAATGCAGAGCCCCCCCTTCCACAAAAGTTTAGCCAAAACAACCTTTAGCCAAAATTAACATGATTTTAACACATACATTTGTTTTAAAACTGCTGGTTTTATTTCTGTTTCAATACATTTTATGTCAACTTGTCTTTAACATTTGACCTTACTGGTAATTTTAAATGAACATGTGATATTGTTTTTATGTAAACTGTGTAGAGGTTTTGTTGTTCATGTGGTATATAAATCGTTAAATAAAAATGGTTAAATAAACTGCTGCTTCTGTAGCTTTGAAAAATACATCAAAATAAGCACAAGGACTGCAATACTGTCCTTCCTTACTGGGACGTTGTGAGGATGCTCCATATAAATGTTACTACTGCATTTCATTATTATTATTACTTTGCCATCTGCTACTGCCTTTTTGGTGTTTACTGTTGTTTTACTGACAGCTATCTTTACTGTTGTTGGCTTATATGTTCAGAGGGGTAGTGGTTTTGTTTTGATGCTGTATACCCACCTTGGAAATTAAAGCTTAGCGCTAGGAGCGAAGGGGAGATGTTTTTAAATCAATCCATTAATCTTATGATATTGCAAATTCTAAAAGGAAAAGTTGTGATATATACACATGTACCCACCATAAGATCCTCCGTGGCGCACAGTGGTAAGCGGCGGTAACGCAGCCGAAGCTCTGCTCACGGCCAGAGTTCGATTCCAACGGAAGGAGGAAGTTGAATCTCCGGTAAAAGGGGTCGAGGTCCACTCAGCCTTCCATCCATCCGTGGTCGGTAAAATGAGTACCCGGGATATGCTGGGGGGTAAAGAAAGGCCGGGGAAGGAACTGGCAATCCCACCCCATATATACGGTCTGCCTAGTAAACGTCACAAGACGTCACCCTAAGAGTCGGAAACGACTTGCACTATAAGTGTGGGGACACCTTTACCTTTTTACCCACCATAACTGAAGCAATGAACATGAACGTTGCATTTGGCTATCGGAACCTGAGTACAAACCATCTCATAAAATGGCTCCCTTCGTCACACAGCAGCAGCAACCTGTCAAAACCCGATGGTTTCTATAATTGTCCGATCTGCCTGTGCTGATTTAGCCTGGACTGTATTCTATGCTGAACAATCAGATGCTCTTGGGGGCAAATTTTTCTTTTTTGGTGCCAACCGGTTTTAGACCGTCCCCAGGCCAAAGTTCTCCTTTGCTTGCATAGAATGATTGGTGAAGGACTGCTCTGTATATATGGAGGCAGGAAAGGGTGACGTCCCCCTGGTTATAGACCAGCATAATAGCTTGCAGAAGGGTTACAGCTGGAGCTGAGCTGAGCTGTGCCACAAAGCAGTTGAGCTCCTGGGCCAGACTGAAAGAGATGAGAAGATGGCTTTAAAGCTCTCTTGGCCCCTAACCCAATTTGCTATTACAGCACAGGACAATCTGTAAGTGTGTGTGTGGAACCATAGCTCTCGAGGTTCTTTATTGCCTGCGCTTGGCATGTTCTGTAATATCAGCTACACCATTGCGGCTGCAATTTACTATTTAACTGGGAAGGAATCCATCCAAGGAGATACCAGCTGGAGAATAGCATTTATATCAATATTGGAAGCCAGCAATATCCCTGAAGGACCCCAGGGGCCCACTGTCCATTTCGGAGTAGGGAGAACCATGCCAAGGATGAAAGAATTTTGCTGTAATTGTTAGGGGTTGTTTTTTTTGTGTGTGGTAATTGCAGCAGCAGTTCTGGTGACAGTCCAGACACAGAAAGCTAAATTGACACGGCTCCACAGCTGGGATAATATCCCTGAGAACAAAATTGAGCCCGCACGACTACAAACAACAAACCCTGAGATGAACCATCACAATGCGATCTGGCTTGCAGGCCAAAGTGGGGGAGAAATAGGTTCCTACTACAGCCGCCTGGTCAGAAGGGGCTGCTTTAACGCCAGTGGTGCCAACAAACAGAGGTGCAGCTAAAATGGCATCCATTTCTGTACACATAGAACAAAACCGACTGGCTCTGCCCCAGCTGCTCTGCGAAATAAAACTCCCTATCAAACACAGCTTCAACAACCTCTTGGATCCCACAGTGGGAAGCTGTATGCTTCTGAATATCAGTTGTTGAAAACTGCAGGAGGCAAGAGTACTGTTGTGCATCGGCCTCTGGTTGGCCACTGTGATAACAGGATGCTGGACTAGATGGGCGGCTGGCTGACCCAGCAGGGCTCTTTTTATGTCCTTATGATTACAGGTACAGTGGCTCAACTGTACAGGAAGATAAAGTAATGGCCAGAGCTTGGAAAAGTTACTTTTTTGAACTACAACTCCCATCAGCCCAATCCAGTGGCCATGCTGGCTGGGACTGATGGAAGTTATAGTTCAAAAAAGTAACTTTTCCAAGCTCTGGTAATGGCCTAGGATGATACAGTTCAAAGGTATGCTCTATTGGGATTGCAAATCCCAAGATACTTAAATGAGAGTATCTCCAGACAGCTTTGTGCACTGTATTCAAAGAGACAGGGCTCAGAGAAGCAGAAGTCACCTCCAAATACCCAACAATGAAAAACATTCATAAAGTATATAGATTTCTGTTATGAACCTACACTGTAAGAGAGAGAGAGAGAGAGAGAGTGTGTGTGTAAAAATGAATAAATCATAGGCTGTATCCAACCAGGTATTACTTAGAGTAGACCATTTGTATTAATGGACTGAAGGTACTCATGTGCATTCATTTCAATGTGTCTACTCTGCGTATGACTAACATTGGATATAATCCTGTGTATGTGGAACCTCAGGCCCAAGGGCCAAATGTAGCCCTCCAGGCTTCTCCATCGGGCCCTTGGCTCCCCAGGCCACACCACTCACTGGCTCTGCTCCATGCCCTCCTTCAGTTTTTTTGCCTGGTTGGAAAGTGTCGAACTCTGATAACGCCTCTTAAGTGCCTGGATGGAGGACAGAAAGGGGTGTGTGCACGTGTGTAAAAACTACCAACTTGTACAAAGGTAAAATTTACATTTCTTACCCCGCCCACTTTTGCCTCAGGCCCCATCAATCACTGGCAGGTGTCCCCGCCCTGGAAAGTGGCGCAGAGAAGAATGCAGCCCTTGGGCTGAAAAAAAAATGTTCCCCACATGCACATTGTCAGAATCAGACTTCACAATCAATGCAATAAAAAATCGTTCCAATTTGCTGGTGTATTTCAATAATTTCCTAAATTGAAAACCATATCCAGCAAACGTCAGTCCAAATGGATGGAGTTTGCAGCCCACCAGGGTAGCATCACTCACTCTCTGCCGCCCTATTCCTTCTCTGCATCTCTCGCTCTCTCACCCACAAGTGCAAAGTGGAATGGATGTGGGCTGCAGTGTCCAAAGACCTGACAGACTTGTGGCCCATCCCAGATATAAAAGGTGGATTCTGAAGTGGGTCTTAAAGGAAGAGAGGGAAGCGATCTGAGAGGCAGTTCCAAGCACAAGGGTCAGCAAGCCAGGAAAGGGTGGGATCTTTTGAGGGAGTGGGACATCTTTGGACAGCTGATGGGAGAAGAGCCAGAGGAATGAAGGTCGCATTCGCATAGAAGAGATGAGAAATAAGTTCATTCTATGTCCACTAGCCACTGCTTTTACCAATCCATTATTTCCCCTCACAAAAATGTTGATAATAATATTTATATTTTGAAAGGAAATATCAATATTTTGAATAATATTTATATTTTGAAAGGAAATATCAATATTTTGAAAGGAAATATTGATAATCATTCTTCATATTGATATTTTAGAGGTAGATTTTTTTTTAAAAAAATCGGTTACCTGTTTTTAAATCCATTTTTAAAATCCATAGTTTTTTAAAATCCATTATCAAAAAAAGCCAGGAAAAATAGCTACATAAAAATCCAATCTTCAGTGATAGAGAATAAGCAAATTAATGGAAACGTCTGTACCACCAAATCCAAACTGGGCAGAATTCTAGCATATCCCTAGTCTGGAATGGATGGGAAGGCAGTGTAAGAATTTAGGAAAGGGCATCACATAACCAGAGTGATGCAAAACTTTTTAATATTACACGGGGCCCATCTTCATGCATATATCACATTTATGGGCTGATCCTATACATCAGGGCTGGGGAATCTGTTGTCAGACTACAACTCCCATCGTTCGTGATCATTGGCCATGCTGGCTGGGGCTGATGGGAGCTGGAGTTTAACAATATTTGGAGGGCACAGGCTCACTATCCCCGATGCATAGAAAGATAGGTCCTGGACCAGTGTCTTGCAGAATAGAATGGGCCCTGAGAAAATCAAACTTAGCCATGCCTAGTTTAAATAATAACCAGCATCTCGCTATCTGGCCAGTCTTTTGTATAATACAAGGGTGATGATCATTAGCCCTCTAGATGTTGCTGGACTCCAGCTCTCATCATTCCTGATTATTGGCCTTGCTGGCTGGGGCTGATGTGAGCTGGAGTCCAACATCGTCTGGAGTGACATAGATTCTCCTTCACTGCTATATACGCTCACTCAGAAGTACATCCTGTTGACTTAATGAAGCGTATTCCCAAGTTTAGTATGCACAGGAATGTGACACAAAGTATGACGCCTACCTCATAATTCAGTATCTGCAGGGTGGAGAGGAGGAAGATGAAGAGGAAAGCTGCCTGTGCTTGCTTGGATGTAGGTGTGCATGCACGCACAGATGCACACACAAACACACACACACACAGCTTTTCTGTGGAAAAAGGTATTGTTAATTTTTTTTCTACTCAGTACAGCAAAAAAGAAAACTAAACGGTACATTCCCAAGAAAGCACTGGCAATAACAAATGAATACACATGATGATGACAGTAAATTGACCCAGGGCCAGCCTGGCCATATAGGTGAGTAGATGATTCCTCAGTGGGCCTGGTGATTAATGGTCAGTGTACAGTGCCTAATTGGTCTGCTTGCTGGTGTTCATGAAAATTAAATTCCATGACAGTAACGCTGAGCTCCAGCAAAACAAAACAAAACAAAAATGTGAAAATCAATCCGAGCCCAGATTTGGATACAGAAAGAAATTAGTGGTGGGTTCCTAGCTACAACCCTTATTTTATTCTGATTTGCCAGCTGGGCGGCTTTATACACACAGGCAATCAGACAAAGGACAAATGGGTAGCTACCAAAGTGGATGACGGAAGGAGGATCAATTCTGTTTCCTGCTGCCTAGGCTGTTGTTCCTACGCCAGTCATTGCTAAATTGACTCTTATCACATTCCCGTCCCCCGGAACCTCATTTACAATAGGAATATAATGCGGCGGATAAAAAATTGGGTTTGGCTTCAGTCCAGAGTCCCTGCTCAGCCACAAAGCTTACTGGATGGCCTTGGGCAAGTCACCATCTCTCAGCATAATCTACCTCAGAGAGTTATTGTAAGAATAAGACATTCCTCTTTCTTCCTCCAACATGATGGTTAATTGCTGTAAGCCCCTTAAAGAGCTCAATAGGAAATGCTGGATCTGGGTTTGGGGGGGGCAGGCAAGGCATGCTGAATGGGGCCCCTTAACTTGGAAGAAGATGGGCATGAAATCTGAGAAATCTCTGACTTTCAAGGGTGCCCCCACGTGAATAGTGCTGCTGTTGGGGAAATGGGGCCATTGTCAGTTTCAGATCCCTGGCAAATGCCTGACCTCATCACCCTGATTCTAAAGCAATAAAAATAACAGCAACAATAACAGCAAAACTAACCAGGCTGTGTTTTTCTTCTGATCAGTTGGCAATCCTAGATGATGATGATGATAATGATACAAATCTAATTTAGGTAGAAAGAAGTGAGAGCTACAGCAAAATGTTGCAGTGTGTCCTCACCTCCTCACAGGAGTGCTCCTGTTCAGGATTTCAGCCAGCCTGGCCTTCCTCCAGGATACTATAGTAGCCAGGGGCTCAAGCAGACCAGTTCACTCTTTGCTGGGTAGAGATGGGTGAATCTGTCAGTTTTGCTTTCTCCAAGTTTCTAATTTTTCACGTCTTGCATACAGGTCTCCACATTTTCACATTAGTTCGAGTAAAAAACCAAAGTCTTCATGAAAATTCATCAGCATTTTAGTGTGAATTTCTCCTAATGTACATATTTTTGTGTGCAATTTTGCCTAATATACATGTATTTGCAAGCAAATTTCCGATACAAAATTCCTTTTTTGTATTTTATTTTCACCAATATCTGTGCATTTGGGGGCACATTTTACACTAGTAAATGCACATACACATTACTTGGCTGGTGAACTGCATTGCAATATCTGGAGAAGTGTGGATTTCGAAGGACAGTTGGGTTTCAGTTTGCGTATTGTTTCAGGCAGTGTGAATTACGTAAGTTCACATTTAATTGCAAACTGAACCAAATTTCTCCCCCACCTCGAGTTTGGGTTCCCTGAGCCCCCCCCCCCCCCGCAACGACACTTAAAAATGTAGCTCCTGGAAGCCAGTGAACATGCTCAGTCCCCATTGGAGTGTTTTGGCCTTTTAAACCCTCCTTTGTTTTGTAGTTCTGCATACCTAGGGGTTTATCCTAGCATGCTGACATCTACCTCTCGTTCCTCAGTGGCTCCATTCTGGCTGCAATCCTGTTGACACTCACTGCCTGATTTTGCTGTTAGAGCCATCGATCTATTCATTTCTGAAAGCAGCCCTATCTTCCCTCTTATAATTATTAAATTACTTATATCACATTAATGACATTGTGCCCCCTCTCCAGAAAAAGATCTTAGGCCCTGACCTGCAAGTCATATTTAATATCACCTTTTGATAGCCTGATTACTTACAAACACAAGAAGAGCCTGCTGGATCAGGCCAATGGCCAATCTAATCCAGCATCCTGTTCTTACCATGGCCAACCAGATGCCAATGGGAAGCCCCAAATCAAGACCTGATATTTGGTTCCCTAATATAATATTACAAGTGGGCCCTGAAACAGAATGTGGCAGTGTATCCTCATTTCCTAGCAAAAGTGCTTCTGGTCAGGATTTCAGCCACCCAAGCCTCCTCCAGGCTACTAAGCTTTAAGGAGCTCAAGCAAGACAATCCACTCACCACCACCACTGATTCTCCATTTTTGTTCAACTGACACTAACATTCAATGGCTACTGAGGGATATTCAGTCCTCATTGGGAGGCTTTTGCACTACCCTGTATTTTTTGTACTTCTGCAAACTTCAGGATTCCCATGAGCATGCCGTTACTTCTCTCTTGTTTCTCAGTGGTCCCCTTTTGGCATCCTGCTGGCACTCGCTTCCTGAGTTTGCAGTTAGAGGAAGGGATAAGCACACTGTGGCATTGGTGAACTGTAGAACATCATTCCCAGCTTTATCTATAGCAGGATGGAAAGATCTGTCAATTTCAGTTCTCTCCATTTTTCATTCTTCTAATCTTAAATTTAGTTCTCCACATTTCTGCAGCAATTCACGATTATTTTTTTTTTTAAAAAACCTCAGGAAAATTATTCAGCATATTAGTGGAAATTACTTCTAATAAACACATTTTTGTATGCAGTTTTGACTGATGTACACATTTTTTGCAAGCAGTTTCTCCAAATATAATGCATTTTGGTATGTTATTTTCACCCATATATTCACTTTTATGCACCCTTTCCCCTAATATATGCATTTCTGTAAACACTCGTTGGAGAATTGCATTGCAAAATCCGGTAAGTCTGAATTTTGAAGGATGGCTGTTACAGTTCTCATATCATTTTGGAAAGTGTGAATTTGAGAAATTTGGGTTTAAATCCAGATTGAATCAAATTTCTCCCCCGTCCCTAGTCTATAGCTTTACTAATCTGGATGTAATGCGACCATTCATCTGGCATGAACAGGGGAGGGTTGTAGTGACACATTGCAGACTATCCTCTAAGCAAATAATTTTAAATTTGTGTGTGTGTTATTTGCATTTGCAACATTTGGTTTACACCAAGCAATAAAGACACAAGTTTAGACCACGGTTTTTACATTTTTTAAAATCGGCATCATTTAATTAATTCAAATAGCCTTGTGGGCTTTCAAAACATTTAGGCAATCAATGGTTTAGCTAAATGGGGCTGTTATTTACACTGTGTCGGGTTGACCTGGGAACACAACAAAGGATATGCACATTGTGCATTAGATAACAAGGACTATGCAGATGTTACATTGGGGTAGATGAAAAAGTTCATGAGAGGATGAGATCACACTCACTGGTTCCACTCTCACCCCCTTCATGCAGCCAGCATAAATTCTGAAAAAGCTTACCTGCATTACAACCTAGCTGTGAATAGGCTCTGTACATATGATCAAAGATCTTGTTTTTTGTAGGGTTCTGACCACACGGCAGAGCCTGTAGGCATAGAGCATGTATGGGTGCTGGCTCTGGGATGGCAGCAGCACCCAGCATCAGGTAGGCCCACCGATGCTTGCATTTGAGATTTGCTCTCCCAATCCTCATCCATGCTCCTTGGTTCAAATTTACCAAGTTGCAACACTAGACGGTTAGGAAGCTGACATTTCTGAGGTTCCCCAAATGCCTAGAGCAATGCTATGTTGGAGGACTATGGAAACAAGACTGTCCTGTGCAGGCAAGTGCCTGCTGGAAAATCACAGCAATGCCGGTTGTGCTGCTGCAGCTGCCATATATTCTTGTACAAGGAAGCTGCCTCATACAGAGTCAAACCATTGGTCCATCTAGCTCCGTACTGTCAACATTGACTAGCAGTGGCTCTCCAGGAACATCCCCAGCCCTACCTAGAGATTCTGGAGACTGAACCTGGGAACTAGACACTCTACTACTCAGCTACATCCCTTCTCCTTTCTCTAAGACTGCTAAATGGATGCCTTTGTGTTGGGGGGTGTTGTCCTCATTCTTTTGCAAAAGTTATTTATTTATTTATGAATGTTCCTTAACTGCCCTTCATCAAAAGATTCCTAAAAAAAAAGTGTGACTGTAATTAAACCACAAAGCATGTCAACGCAGCTGATACAAAGAAACACGATGCAAGGCGATATAACCCCTCCCTTAAAAAAGCAGAATAGAACACACAAAAACCACTAAAATCTAAACTGTCTGGGCAAATAGCAACATCTTCACCTGGTCCCACATGTGCCTCCTTAGGGAGGATGTTTCAAGTTAGGCCGCTGCCACAGAAAAGGTGCTCTCCTTGTGGAAGCATAAACTAACTTTACTGTAGCAGTACTTGCTACAAAGGATCTTAAGGCTATAATTGTAACCCGTTGATGTAGATGGCTGAGGTGGTTAAGGATGGTTCACGGTGGCTATTCTGCCAATAGTAGCCAATGGAAAGCACTTAAACCAAGGCATCTTGGCGGAGGGTGCCACCAATGGATCCTAACCCTCACAGATGTCCCCAGGGGCCTTTTTCATGGCCCCAGCTTGGAGCTGGTAGAGCAATAATAAGAAACACAACCTGGCAAGAGCCAGCAAGGATTTGATTGTGACAAAAAATCTGTTGCTCCAGTCTGCAAATTATGCCAAATAGAAGTAGGAGGTAGAGCCAGCTACTCTGCACTCTGATGTAACATCTGCACAGTCCTTGGGAATCTGGAATAACTGAGGATCAAATAATAGGGTTCAGCTTGGGTGGCCAGATGCAAAAGGGTTCCTGCACCTGTAATACTTTTGCAGAACATCAGTAGATGCTGCTTCAGGTGCTGCTGAAACCCCCTCTTCTACACAAAATCTCTTTTGCACCCGGCCATCCTATTTGAGAACAGAAGCTAACATTTGCAACATTTGTCTCTTGCCTGCCATATGACTACTAAATTTCTCACATCTAAGCCTGGGACAACTGCAGCAATCTTCAAACAGTAACTGCTTTATTCCATGATGCTGTGGTAGGTTTGATGTTCACACAGCAGAATATGCCTTTTCCTGTTGCTAACACTTGCTCTGATTGAACCTTAACTTGTGCGGAAAGGAAATGGCGGGACAGATTCTTCAACAGCTTAGGCTGCAATAGGACTTACTTCTGAGTAGACATGGTTAGGACTGCATGGCTAGATTTGTATGTTTCCTTCCAATATCTACCAGCTTCCTCTTATTTGTGTTTTAAGTTCTCCATTTTTCACAGTGAGAGATTTCACTGGTTTCTAACCCTATAAGCAGCAATTAATTGCTAAATAAAAATACACTCTTTTTAAATTTCTCACTCTCCCCCCCAAACTGAATTTCTACAGATAAAGAAGAGCCCTCCTGGATCCCCCCTGTCTCCCACAGTGCCCAATAGGGTGGCTCCAGCAAGCCTGCAAGCAAAGCAGTAAGGCATGGATGGGGGACCTGTGGTCTTTCAGATGTTGCTGGACTTCTGTAGAACTCCCGTGAGCCTGAGCCAGCAGAGACAAAGCTTAGGGGTGCTGGGATCTGGAGTCCAACAACATCTAGAGGGCACCATGTTGGCTACCCCAGGTTTAATGCAACAGCACTTGCCCACTATTTCTACTCAGCACCAGGCAGCCTTATCTGGGCAATGCCTCTGATTGCAGCCAGCAGTGTATCTCCTCTGAAGATGGGGATTCCATCTAGCCATCCCAGTTTATCACTGCTGAGGTCTAGCCATGTCTACTACTGAATACAATTGGGTTAGGATTGCAGCATAAACTGCCACCTTTTTGACTTACTTCAAATCTGCTCCTTCAAACCCAACTTTTCCATGAAGCCTTTGGCCAGGAACAACCAGCACTGCCCTGTAGCCATAGTGGGGCAGATGGGTGCACCACTCCCCCCCCTCGAGCTGTGCTTCCCCTTTCAATTTTTTTAATTGTCTTTTTAATTTGTGACATGACAAACAGTGACAGCCTCTATTTAAATAATAACAGCTTGTTTGAAGAACAGGAGCAATTTAAGAATAGGACCCTCTGGCAAAGAATAAAAACATCCCTAGTGGAATAGAAACACTGCTGTGTCCACTACAGTTAGTTGGTTGGCTGGCCGTCTAGGCCGAATTTCTGATTTTCCCAATATGTGCAGTTCAGCATGAGGCCTTTTCAGGGTTCCTGGACAGAAAAATAAATACAGCAACCAGTAAAAAAAACAAAAACAATTGTTTTTCACAATTAGCTTCCAATCATTTAGTTAGTCCTTCATATAGCACCAGTTAAAAGGTTTTCCCTTGATTGTCCAATGGGAAGGAAAATGTAAAGGTCAGGAACAAGCCTAGACAGAAGGACCCTCAAGGAGTTAACACCTTTTGGTATCCCCTTGTTCACTATATCCTTAACATCCTTTTTTCTTACAAAACAAAAAATATGCCAGTCATTTAATTCCTGGTTTTCATACTAAATAGTGTGTTTACTTGACTTTTACATAGCTCATTATGTAAGTTAACACACTCTTTGCACAGAGGAGGAGTGAGGGGGAATGTCACTGCGTTTTCCTTCCCCTAGATTGGCCCTCACAACCTCTCCACCAGTGGGGGAACTGGATGGCACTATCCAACTCCCCCCCACACAAAAATGCCCCATCTAGAAATGTGGCTCCCCCACCTAATAAGGAAAGCTGGCTACACGGCTAGGCAAGCCAGGTGGAATGGTGCCATGCTGATGTCCTCCTGGCAGAGGTGTCACTGCCAGTTACCAGGATTTTGTAAGGGTGAGACACAGCAATGTTGGTGTCGGGGCTGTGCAGGTACACCAGCAAGTCATGACCTCACTGTCCTTCCCTGTCACCCCCACTTCCAGTAAGCCGCAGCGACACTGGCTATGTACCACCGCTACATCTGCTGCTCCTGCTTTTGGTGCAACCCCTTAGATCCTCACTGTAAACTCAGTGTGTACATTGTGGTTAGGACATGATTTGCAATCACATGGTTTTTTAAAAAAAAAATAAATTTCAGGTGTGGGGGTGGAGGTGGAAAAAGATTGTCATCAGCAGGGCAGCATGCAGGGAGGGGGCATTTAGGCCTTCACTCTCCAGCCACGATCTCACCTCCAGGTGACAATTGGCACTGTGGGGAGGGGGGGAATCTCCCACTGACACCATTTTTAAAAATTGTTATAATACTAATTGCTGCAACAGAAGCTACTGAGCTTCTAACTGGGGAAAGGAATGCTTACGCTTCCCCACATTTCTCACACTGTGGCTCCCCCACCCCTATGCACCCAGCATTTAATTTTTAAAAAACCAACAACTAGGGACAGAGGAGAAATTTGATTTTGTTTGCATTTTAATGAGAACCTATCCAATTCACACTTCTCCAGCCATTACATAAACCAAAACACATCTGTCCTTTGAAAATTCACATTTCTCCTAATTTTACGATGCACTTCTCCAACCAAACAATATGCACAAAAATGTACATACTGAGGAAAATGTGCATAAAAGGGTATAAGTGAAAATAACACACAAACATGCATTATGAACTGCTTGCAAAAATGTGCACATTAGTCAAAACTGCATATAAAATATGTTTATTGGGATGAAAATGCTGATGAATTTTCATGAGGATTTTTTTTAAAATTGCAAATTTGGGGCAGAAATGTGGAGAACTTAATTTAAGATTTGAAAAATGAGAAACTTAGGGGACAAAAATTGGCAGATTCATTCATTCCTACCCATGACATGATTGCCAAACACATCATTAATATAGCTTGTAGTCAAGCCCCAAGCCTACGTACATGTCACTGAAGCAATCCCACGTCCTTTCCCTGTTTACCTGCTTGCCTCCACTTCCCTCCCCTTCTTCTGATTTTCCCCATGTTGAATTTTAGATTGGAAGCTCCTCGGAGCAGAGGTCTGTCCTCTTATGCTCTTTAAAGCATTATGTTAAATAAATAAATAATAAACTTGTACTTTTCTGGTGGAAATCATGGTGACACTGCCTTTAGTTTTACATTCAGCAGGCTCCACAATTTAATGGCTCGACAATGAAGCCTTTCAGCTTTACTGTGAAGTTGTATTTTCACTTTTAATCCCATTCTTGTTGAAAGCATGATCAAAGTTGCGCCTTGTGCATGGTATTGAATACAGATATATGCACTGGTTTATTTGTTCTTCTGCTTGTAGTTTTTTTATTCCAATGTGAGATTTTTAATGATGTTTCACTTTGATGTCTCTGGGTATTTTATTTGGGGCTCTTGCTGCTTCTGGGCTTTCAACACTGCTTTTATAGCGCAATCCTAATCATATCTACTCAGAAGTAAGTGCTACCGAATTCAATGGGGCTTGCTCCCAGGTAAGTGGGATTAGGACTGCAGCCTAAATTGGTATGTTGTACATTTTTAATATATTTTTTGAAATTGTTATTCGCCTTGGTTTCTTTTGGGAAAGGTGGGATACAAACATTTCACACATTATTTAAATCGTGACCACCTCAAAGGCTTTGAGTGGCATGCAGTGCCATCCTAGGCAGCTTTACTTGGTAGTAAAGCCTGCTAGGATTCACATTTTATAATTTTTATTTAAGAAAAGAAAAGAAAGGCGAACCTACTGTACAAAGATTTGGAGTGTTTTTTCCTTCCTTTTTCTTAACATTTTTTACTTCATAAAAACAAAAAGAGATGAGGAGGTATAGCATTTCTTGCTGGGGGGTGCTGCTTTGCTGGTGAGTGGGGGCTATACTGTTCTTCCCCTCAACTTTGCAGCCACATGGAATATATATGTGTGTATCTGTGTATCTATGTGTGGTTTGTGTGTGTGTGCACTTGCGTGCGTATACGTGCACATACACACACGTACCAGGTCTGAGCAGCTACCTTCCTATGCATGAATAAATGCACACATGTAACTATGAATACACATATACACAGATATAGAGTCCACTTCATCAGATGCCGTAAGTTGTGTCTGATGAAATAAATCCACAAAAGCTTTACGCCACAGTGGCGCCTTTAAAGTGCCACGAGATTCTTTGCCGATTTTGCTGCAACAGACTAACATGACTACTCCCCCCCTCCAAAAACAATTGCTTGTAGCAAGAGTGTAGCATCCGTTCATGAAACGGATTTGCCAGGTAAAACAGTGGCCCAGTGGCATATGCTGGCAAGGCAAAGCAAAGTTGCACTAATTCCCTTCCTTTGTTTTTCTCTCCTCTCAGGGGGTCATCTCTTCCAACAATTCAGACCACCAACCTGGCATGCAGAGATTTAGAAACTTACTAACTAATTACAGTGTTTACAATCCACAACCTGTTTGCTGGCACCGTCAAGAACACCACAGCCTCTTGAGTACACCAAAAGACACTTGCTGGCAGGAATTTGTGAAGGTTCCAGGCTGGTTACGTTAATTACTGTTAACTTAATTTTTATGCATCAGGCAGAAGCTTTTAACTGGCTGTTTGAGAGGATTAAAATCAGCCATTTGCAAATGTTAAAGACACAGTGTCCCTAGTTAGACAATCTGTACAATAGAGTTGTTGAGCAGAAAATTTGGTTGTAAGTCTTCACATACTGCCAACATTTATTTGGAGCGGCGGAATGGAGCTGAAATGCATAAAATCACTGCCAAGAATGTTAACGTTTTTGTCTTTCCTCCGAAATAAAAGTACTCATTTTAACAATTCTTGTTCAATTGTATCACTTTTCGGTAAACACCCAACTAATAAAGTGGTGGTTCAGTAGGTCTCAAACCTGGATGCCTTACATATATATCACATAGTTATTTTACAACCTGTGCTAAACATAAGTGCACCAAATATTGGATTAAACATTGGTGGGTTATCCAGGAGTAGCCATGGTCTGTATCTTGGAGGGCAGTCATTAATTTCCCAGATGCTTATCCAGGGCCTGAAATATTATTTTGACGTGTAGCTGTATGCTTTCATGGATAGTAGGTTCAAGAACATAAGAAGAGCCTGCTGAGTCAGGCCAGTGGCCCATCTAGTCCAGCATCCTGTTCTCACAGTGACAAGCTAATGCCTACAGGAAGCCTGCAAGCAGGACAGAAGCACAAGAGCACTCTCCAGGGGCGTCACTACCGGGGTGCGGAGGGTGTGGCCCGCACCCGGGTATCACCATGAGGGGGGTGACACTGAGAGCCACCCCGCCCCGTGCCGTTGCCCGGCAAGGCTGCTCCAACTCCTCCTCGGAGGCGGGCGGGTGGGCGAGACCGGGAGCAGCATTGGCGGGGCGAGGGAGGTGCGCCGGCGTTCCCAGGCCTTCTCCGGCTGGGTGCCCCTCCAGCGCACACCCTCCGAGGGGCATGGACGGGGTGGCTGGCTTCGAGTGCACGCGCACACGGGCATGCACGCAAGCCCAACTACCTCGTCCATGCCCCTGGGAGGGCGCGCACAAGAGGTCCGCACCCCCCCGCACTCCCGCTAGTGACGCCGCTGGCACTCTCCACTCCTGTGGTTTCCAGTAACTGGTATTCAGAAGCAGGTTGCCTCTGACACAGCATAGCCATCATGGCTAATAGCCACTGATGGCATTATCTTCCCTGAATTTTGTCCCATCCTCTTTTAAAGCCATCCAAGTTGGTGGCCATCACTGCCCCTTGTTGGAGTGAATTGCAGGAAGTTTATAATAAGGTGGCAGAACTTACTAGTAAAAGCTGCTCCTTAAAGCTATGGAACATACAGTTCCATAGGTAATTTTGGTAATCTTAGACTCTGGTCTTAACGGTATTATTTTTTGGGGGGAGGGACTGCTTTAGATGGTAATGTGTATTACTTCGTTGACTTCAAAATGTGGCAAACCACATAGAACAACAGTGCTTCCCTAGAGCATCTGGGATCTGTCGCAATAGCCTGGCTGTGTTTTGGGGGCCTCCTGCTCTTTCTGCTGAGTAAGGCCCCAGAGTGCTTACCCAAAGACCTGCATTGATGGCACCACTGGGAACACATATAGTCTTTGTGAGGACGCAAGCACTGTTTGGCTTTATGGATGTTCAACACGAAGATGGATGCCTCTTCCGACTGTCAAACTCTGGCAAACACAGAGGAACGACATGCTGAGCCCAGTCATGCCAGCTTGACAGCCTATTTTGTTCTCCTTTTTAGCAAAGATCCTTGTACTCCTTAAGAATCATTCCTATCTTCTATAATTACATTCTACACAGCTGCAAGTTTATCTGCCTGTACCCTCTGTAGCCTCTTAACTGGACCCTGTTGGAAAAGAATGAGAGAGTGGAAAGCCACAGATTTAGTTTGGGAGGACTTGCACCTCCCTTCCCAAAAAACTCCTCCCTATTAACTATAGAGGGTATCACTGATTTCCTCCTTTTTAGGGAACTGGGCTTTTATGGCATCTGCAGCTGTTATACCAGTCTTAACTTGTGCTAGGTAATATGAGATCGTCAGCTGGGAATAGAGACCGAGGAAGTAATTCACATCCTGCGAGATCCTCTCCAAAGCCAGATTAGTAGTGTCTCTTTTTCATTTCGCAAAGTAATTCAGATGACAATATAATACGCGAAATACCGTGAGCAATGGTTGTTTTTTATTGTATCCTACTTTGATGAAAATGTAACAGGGGCTGTCAGAGGCCACATAAAGATGCTTCGGGAAAGACCACACTTTCTCTTGTTGAATCTACTCAACCCTCAAAGCATGCAATCCGCAATACATCTTCTACTGAAAATAATGAAAATAAAGGTGCTTTCATAAGACACACAGAACGTTGTTTTGAACATTTTAACATGTCTGCAGAAATGTGACTGCTATCTGCATTATGCACATGCACAAGCACCATTTCAGCTAGCTGCAGCTTCAGCTATCTAAATTAGACACACTCATAAGCCCAATTTTATCCCTTCGCACACCATATTGCGGGTTGGGAGAGGCCTGCCTACCTCAAATGTGCCACTTTTGCAGTGGTGCTAACATGCCCTTTTAAGGCTGCAATCCGATACGCACTTACTTGGGGTAAGTCTCACTCAGTGGAACTTATTTCTAAGTAGAAATGCATAGGACTGGACCACAAGGGGACCTTTCACAATCACATAGGATGTACATCAGATCATTCATATTTACACCCAGGTATAACACCCATACAGCAGTAGCCACAGCAGTGAAGAGCCAGTGCACTGTATGCTACATTCTACCTCCACTATTGGAGGTAATATGCCTCTGAACACCAGTTGTTGGGAATCATAAGTGGTGAGAGTGCTACTGCACCCAGGTTCTGCTTGCAGGCTTCGCGCTGGGGCATCTGGTTGGCCACTGTGGGAAGAGGATGCTGGACTAGATGGCCTGATCCAGAAGAGCACTTCTTATGTTCTTAAGCTAAAAACTGGGTTGGGAGCATAGATGCTCCTTGGAAGAAGAATAGGATCTCTCTCTATAAAACATGTTTATATTCTTCCTGGCTTGTACATCTGCAATTTCAGTGGGACATTTCCCTCTGTACTTTTGGTTAATGAATGCCAGAGACTGCAGCAGATTAACCGTTCTTTTATTGTGCAAAAGTGACTACACAACAGCCCTCACTAATGCAGATTCAGTGGGGCTCTTCTTATGTTCTTATTTCTCAAGAGGAAATCTGGTCAATTTTTGATATTTTCCTCATTTTTAAGCTTCTCCTGAACTGTTGGAGGATTTCAGTACACACACACCCCGAGAACATTTATTGAAATGGACTCCCCAATTTTGCCACTTGAGAACAGGGTAGAGAATTTTGGGTTCAACGACCAATTTAGTGTTAATATTAGTTTAATAGCATTTTAATATTGTTACAGAAACAATGGGCCTGGGCCCACTCCTTCCAGCTCTCCTCTCTTAGCCCATTTCCCCCTCTTCATCCACCAATATGAATAACAACAGGGCTTCATTTAATATTTTGTGAGACAAAAAATTCTCAGAAGAGAGGTTTGGCTGACAGTTTCATTTATAAGGAAAACAACGTATTTTCAAAACATATAAAACGGTACACTTAATCTATGTACCCATAGTCTGGGAACAAGTCCCATTGCACAATGGAACCTGCATAGGACTGGATTGTAAGAGAGATATTTCACACTTAAATGTTACATCTACCTTTGGGCTTTGTATGCGTTGGAGCACCGTATCTGTGAGGGCCTTGTACCTTGGTAGTGCAGACTTTATTATAGTGCCTGAGCACAAATAAAGAGGCGTATGTGTTGGCGGGGGGCAAAATATGTTCTTGGCCTCCCAGCCACTGTCTGGAGAATCAAGCAGCCTTTGAAAATACTGAAGTGGCCATCCCTGCCATAAAGAATTTATGACCACACACCTTTCAACTGCAGACTTGCATCTCACTGAAAGAAATGCTGAAGTGCTGAACTTTAATCTGCACATCACTTGCTGGGTAAGGATAGACTGCTGGTTCAGGTGGAAATAAAAAGCATTTTTTTTCAACCAGCACATTGTACTAGAATACTATAGTTCACAAAGGGCTTTTCAGTTTCCAAGCACAGATCTTGGTCACTCATCCCTGTTGCCTGTCATCTCTGTGAGACAGGGTTGGGGAACTTGTAGCTGTCCACATGTTGCTGGGACTCCAACTGCCACTAGCCACGGGCAACGTGGCCAGTGGGCAGGGATGATGGGAGTTGTCACCCAACAACATCTGGAGAACCACATGCTCCCCATCCCTGCTGTGTGTGCTGTGTTTAGCCTGATTCAGCAGAATTCTCTGTTGAACTCCCAGTATCAAAATGCTCAAAAGAAGCGTAAAGGTTGCACAGAGAAAACAAACACTTCCCACCAGCAGAGTGGACTCTCCTATGCAATAAAGGAATATGGTATCAGTTTCCCCATCTAGAGACCACCACTGCAGTCAATCTACATAAGGGGTGGGGAAACTGTGGCCCTGCAGACGTTCTCGGACTAAAATCCCCTCATCCTTGATGATTAGCCATGCTGTATGGGCTGATGGAGTCTAACAACATCTGGAGGGCCACAGGTCCCCTATCCCTGATTTAGTCCTTATGAAAGGAAACAACCCACTCGGAATTCAGTTACACAAAGCCCATCAAAATGCTTGGGAACTTCACAAAAGCAGAGTTATTTCCATTTCTCAGGAGCAGCTCCTTTGTGGATGGTCCCCAGTGGTGACAAATTACAATTGACAAGAAATGCATGTTGATAGCTGAAAGAGGATTTAAGCTGTGTTTACAGTAAATGGAAAAAGACTGTTTGGGCTGTGGCCAGAACTCAAAGATTATGGCTGATTATTGGCAGAAGCACAGAAGAAACTGGCACAAATATATACAGTATCTGCACTGTCTCACACTTGCTGATTGCTCCTGGTCTCCTATTTCAGAGGATGTTGATGAATCAAAATCACTTTTAATTAAGAGAGAACAAAACCATGGGCATCTGTTCTCCTGCATGCTTTTTATCACTCAGCCCCAGCCCCGCCCTACCTTGGAATGCAGCTGCACCTGAGGCCTCTATCCAGCCTTCCAGCAAACCTACCCCATAAAAGGAAGCAAGAAGAGGTTGCTAGTAGACGGGTTAACAACTCATGCTGGAACTCTCCAGTGAGTTGCCTAACAAAGTATTTTGGGGTGTCATGATGAAGTACTGCCAATGAATAGTTATTTCATTTCTTTGTTTAAAAAAATTATATATCATAAATTATATATCATTTGCTCAAGGAAGTTATCCAAGTGGTGTATTTCTATTATATACCACTTACTTGCCAAAATAGCTTCTAAGCAGTGTACAAGGCCACTTACATTTAAAACATGTCTAAAGCGTTTTACAAACCTATATATATCAAGTATTAACAGCAAAGAAAAAATCAAGAAAACACTTTAAACAAATGCAACTACTGTACATCTTGAGCCTGAATATTATTTTTGTTGTATTTTTACAACCACTGGTGAGATGATTTGTAGAGTGAAAGGAAGGACACTCACAGCCGCCCCAAAAGTGACAAAAAATACCCCTCTCTGCACATACTCAATGCGAATTTAAATGGAAATGTATTTTCCCTCTGATCCTTTTCGAATGCTATTTCTTTTCACATTTATCGATAATGGGGCAGGGGCGGGGATGGGGCAGATATAAGTTGGTCATCACTGGGTTTCTGGGCACTGTGACTTAGGTGAAGGTACCATTTGCAGTTTCATCTCAGGCAGGAAAATGTCTTGTGGAGGCCCTATCCTTAGCTGTGATTCAAACCCACTATATTTCCTGTTGCTCTTTGGCTTGTTCTGCTTTGACCCTCATGGAGCCTATCCAGCCCTGCTTGCCCTTTTGCTTTCTCCCTTATCCAGTTGTGCCATCTATATGCTGGCTTTTGCTCATGGCACTCAGAACCCCCTTTTCTTTCTTTATCAAAGAAGTTGCATTTCTTTGTTTATCATAAATCCCACCTTTCTTCCATGGTGTGAGGGGCTGTGCACATGAGGTAATCTCCTTTTATCCTCATAACTCTGTGAGCTAAGGTTGTTTGGCCTTGTCTCTAAGACCCACCCACCTATCTTCATGGCTAAAATCTTTTGTTAGAATATCATATGCAGCAGGAATGGAGAACCTGTGGCCCGCCAGATATTGTTTGACTCCCAACTCCCCTCAGCCTCAGCCAACATGGCCATTGGTCAGGGATAACGCAAGCTGTATTCCAGCAACATCTGGAGAGTCACAAGTTCCTCAACCTTGATATATAGAATCTGAAGCCACCTCATTTGGCTTCTGGTAATATACAATGAAACCAGGCAATGCACCGAGGATGAACGGCAAAGAAAAAAATCACTGTCCAGTTGGACAGACTTTGTTTTAATGTGGTTTTCTTAATTTGGCATATGCCAGAGTATAGGAGATTGCTTTCAGAGGTGGGACTGCAGTGCCAGATCTCGGCCTGGTTTTCACATCCATTAATGCAGCAGCTAGAATGGCTTTGCCAAAGCTTATATTCAGCTGGGAGGCCTTTGTGGCCGAGATTAGTATTGGGCCTGATTTGTTCCACTTCTAATGTTGCCATAAATTCAATTTAGTAACCAATCAATTAAGGGTGAGATGTAGGGGAAGAAGCCAGGGCCCTCACACAAGATGCATTTCTGGGGCCTTTCTAATTTTATGTAGTGTGGGTGCTACCAATGGTAAACACTTTGCAACTCATGGCTATACTATAATCGGCAAAATAGAATGGAAGACCCCCAGCTGCAGATCCACCTACCCACTTTCTTAAAGCTAAGTGCTTAATGCCAGGTTAGATCAGAGCTTGTCTGTGAAAGCTCTTTGGCTTGAGTCAGTGCTGATTTGAATCATCTATTTTGACCAACCTCGCCTGCACTGACAACAACTGGATATGGTAGGTGGGACCCACAGTATGGTTTTGTCACACAAAAAAGTGCCCTGGATTGTAGTGTGCTACAGAAAAAATGTATTATCAGAAATCCTACCATTCAGTGGATTCGTGCATTGTTTCAACAATTTCTTAAGGACACAGGAGTTCTGAGGTGTATCTGAAGCTTTTAGAAGGGCTCCCCTATGTTATATCAATGGAACAAGGAGGTCTGTGTCCATGTTCCTATCCCTCACATCTTTTCTTTCTGTTGAAGTTAATATGAGAACCTGTGCATTTTGAAGCCAACCGAACTCACTGGTTCCAGACTGATATGCTGATTGGTGCACAACCATCAGTTAGCTTATGATCTTTTCTGAATCTTGCAATGCCGTTTCAGTTCAAAACAATGTGAACAAAAATGCATTTTTATGGAACAAATGTGTACTAAAAGGTGTGGTTTATGGGGAAACGCATGGGAAAGCATACAAAACCCCATATTTTAGGGGAAGAATGTGTTTAAAATGCATATAAATTGCATACAATTTAAATGTGAATTTTCATGCAGTTTTTGAAGAAAATCTTCAAATAAACAAGACAGATCTATGACTAAGTGCATGCAAGATTGACATGAAATGGAATATTATTTATTTATTATTTTATTAGATTTATATCCTTCCCTTCCTCCCAGTAGGAGCCCAGTCCATACCTAGTCTGGATATATGATATGGCTATAGCCTGCAAGCAAAGCTAATTCTGTCTTATAGCTTTACTTATTCAAGAGAAGGGATGGGGGAGAAATTCAATTCACTTTGCACGTAAAATCAAATCTATCAATTTCACACTTTCTGAAACAGTGTAAGAACCAAAACATAGCAATCCTCCGAAATTCGCACTTATCCAAATGTTGTAACACAGTTCTCCAACCAAACAACATTTTTGAAAAATGCACATACTGGGGGAAAGTGTGCATAAAAAATAATATATTCATGGAATTATATTAAGATAAATTCCATGCCAAAATGTGTGCATTAGTCAAAGCTGAATACAGTACAAAATGTGTTTAATAGGAAAATTTTGCACTAAAATACTGAAGAATTTTCATGAGGATATTTTTTTTAAAATCATGAATAGTTGCTGAAATGCGAAGAACTGAATTTATGATTGGAAAAATCAGAAACTGAAAGAACGGAAACTGACAGATCCTTCCATCCCTGTTCAAAAGTCAAAAAGTGATATTTGAAGTTATTACAACTACAAAATAGCCGTAGTGGAATTTTGCAAATGCTATCCCCCGTTAGTCTCCTCATAAGAAATAATATAAAGAATACCAGAAGATACCGATTTACAAGCAGCTTGTTACCAGCAAATCTCTAATTGTACAGTTCTTGTCTACAAGCATTTAAAAAACAGGGGAGGGAAAGTTTTCATCTTTCTAGAAGATTAAAAGATAACGTGATTTTCTTTCCTCTCCCTTCCCAGTATCAAAATGTAGATTGTAAGCTCTGCAATTCATCATGTGGACAATTATTTGCATCTTCCTCCTCCTCCTCAACACCATCATCCAGATAGAAGGGCAGGAAACCCACTTCCTGTATTTCTCTTCCCCAAAATGACTTTGTGAAATCCCTTCATTTTCCACTGGGAGCACCGAAGAAAAATATACCAGAGAGCGCGCAAAAATGGGACAAAGTTCATTTCTGGGAGGAGGTGACGTTTGAGTGGCAAATCAACTTTAATTTTGCAACCTGAATTTTCTGGTATGTGACTGAATCCCCCCATCCCAACCCCAAACATTGACAGTCTGGAAGCAACCATAAACATACTTTCTTTGAAGGAAGTCCTAGATTTCAATGGATTGTAATTTTCAATTTTCAAGTAAGCAGGCTTAGGACTTTGCAGACTGATTTTAACTTCCAGATTACAATTCAGGTATAATTTGTATGTGAAAAGTCCTTTTCCTTCAAGTAAAACACAGTAGTTCAGCATGGAGGTGATATGATGAGAGCTACATGTCTGGGACACCCATGTTGTTTTTTAAATTGTTTTTTCCCATCCCTCTTTCCCTTATACTATATTATCTTCTTTCTCTCTCCCTATGTGTATGTACAAACACACACGGCTCCTTTGGATAGGAGGGCAGGATGAAACATTAATAAATTATATGTAAATATATATGATGTGTGCACGCAATGTGATTGACATATGTGTGTGCGTGCATGTATGTATAGATAATGGCTTAGTAGATATCAAAATATTTTACAAGCATAAAATACCAGGAATTTAGGAGGGTGATGGAAACCAAACCACTGCCATGTTTGTCTATTGACAGTTCCATTGTTCCAGACTCTCAGAATCATTTAATAATTGCAGGATGTGTTTCTAATAGAAGAAGACTGGAACGAACAGAGCAGACAACTGTAATGAGCACAGGAGGGTTGGATTTGAAAAGGAGTGAGGGTGAACGTAACACTCCAGAGTCCCCACATGCTAGTGATGACTTCAAACTGTGGGACTCCAGTCTTTGCTGAACTATGCTGAGTGATAAGGGTGTTGTGGCTGTACTCTCTCTGACAGATGGAATCTTCCAGTGCAAGCATGCACATCACTAAGGTCAACTTGGGATACATTGTGCATGGAAGATTTTGCTCCTGTGAACTAGCTTTCAGCAGGCAGAAATCATAGCATGGGAAGTAGCTCATCATAGCCTATGAGCAAAGGTAAACTACTTTTTGCAGTACCTTTCTCTTTCTGCTTCTCAGACTTCCAGGTTTAGTGCAAAAACAGGCCAACTGAGTGTGTGGGAAGCTGCCATAGTGACATGCACCAATTACACAAACCGAAGCATGTTTTCCACAAGGGAAAGAACCTGAACCTTGCATAACACTGTTACAATAAACAGATAAAATCATGCCCTTGATTACGATAAAATTTATTATTTGACTAGCAAAAATGCCCATCATTTTGGAATGGTTAAGGGCGGACACACTGAACCTTAATTTAGATACAACTGAAGTCCTGTTGATTGGGGTTCTTCTGATGATCTTGGTAGAGGCATTCAGTCTCTTCTGGATGGGGCAGTGCTCCCCATGAAGCAAAAGGTTTGACGTTTGGATCTTTTGGATGTTTAGGTGATGATGGTGGCCAGGAGCTCCTTTATATCAACTCTGTATGGTTCACCAACTGTTTCCTTTCTTGGGGAAGACAAAGCAACCACCATTCACCTCCAGGGTGCACTACTGCCATGCATTCTACATGGGGATGCCCTTGAAGATAGCCTGGAAACCTCAATTGATCTTGAGTGCCTGCTGCCAGGATGGACCATATTATGCCAGTTTTATGTTGGATGCACAGACTGCCAGTTTGCTTTCAGACTCAAGGTGCTGGCTTTAACTTTTACAACCTTAAAAAGAGCTGGACATGGTCTCTCAAGAATAATCTGCTCCTATATGAGCCTGCTTGAGAACTTCAGTCAGCTTCCAAGGGCTTTGTTTTTGTCCTCCCACTGATGGAAGTTTTTGGGGACTGGGAACAAAGGAAAAGGACTTCTGTTGTGGTGCCCAATTTGTCTGCTTACCATGGGCTTTGGAAACAGTGGGAAGGATTCAGCTAAGCCCTACTCAGAGTAGAGCCATTGAAATTAATCACCCTAAATTAGTCAAATCTATTAACTTCACCCAGCATGGACATCTGTTTGTTTTTAGTTTGGGCCTTGTCTGATCTGCTCCCTCTGCTATTGTTATTGTTTATATATTCATTTTTCCGATTCTTACTGTATAGGAAAAATGAGTTGGCATGTACCTAAAAATGTGGGATATACTTTTTGTATAGATTACTTATTAAGGTGAGGTGGATGTGTGGCAAGAGGGCTTGTTGATATAGCATGGACCTCTGGAAGGTGTGATATATGTATGTCTGCATACCGAGACAGTTTGTATGCATGGAAACATCACGGGGTCACTATCAGCAACTGGGGGGGCATCCAGTGTTGGGGACAAAGCTAGAGCTGTGTTCAAACACACTCTCAAAGTTCTCTACCCTATTTATGGGGAAGAGAAATTTCACCAAATTTCTTTGCAGGGTGGAAAGGTTTTCCCACAGATTCTCGGGATAGCCATTAACAGTGGCAGTAGCCCAGTTTCCATTTTCTTAAAGATCCCCCACCCCACCCTGAAGCAAATATGTTGGCAGTTTGGCCAGCATTTTGCATCCTCCACAATGCCCTGGAACTAGGAACATTATGGGGCCTTGTGGAGGAAAATGACAGTTACCACAAAATGATGATGATGGTGAATATTCAGAGAAAATTCTGCAGAGTGGCCAACTTTTTCTAGGGGGAGGAAGTGAGACAATGAAAAGTCTCGGATATTTTCTCAGGAAAAAAAGTATTCTGAGGCATTTTGGTTCAGCTCTAGTGGAAGGACAAATGCTGTCCTCCCCATATGTGTGTTCCCAAAGATAGCACTTCACTTTTCCCCAACAGCAGTGAACGGCAACAAAGGGGGGGGGATGTTTGAAGACAACACTGAGGTAAGGACTACACAGTTCCCAGCCCCAGATGAGACCAGAGTCTGGCACAAATGCAGGCTTAGCCCTTATCTCAACTGCGTCCCAGATTGCAGACACATTTATTTTGTCCCATATAACTTAATGGGAACCACTGAGAATCAAGTGTGCTTCTACATACTTAGACCAATTTCGGCTTTTTAAAAACTTATGCTAGTTTAATTTGGGATCCTATTTTTCTAATAACAATTATATCCCACCTTCCCTGAGATGCTCAGGGTTGTATTCACAATTGATTCTTCCCTCCCACCAAGTTTTCTTCACAACAATCATGTGAGGAAGGCCAGTCTGAGAGATAGTGACTGGCTGAAGGTCATACCCAGTGACTTTCATGGCTGAGATTTCATGGGATTTGAACCTGGGCTTCTCCGTTCTTAGTCAGACACGCTAAGCACTACACCACGCTGGCTTGCTAGATACCTTTCAAGCTATTAAAGATTCATGCTGATGGGAGATAATACCTTGAGACTGATAAAAACAGCCCTCCTTGCATTCAAGAGCAGTTCCTTTATGCAAAGGCTAAATTAGGAGTGGCATCAAGTAGGAAAAAAGCCTCAGAGACTCCGATACTGGTTGGAATGTATTTGCATAGGAAAGGCACTCAGAAGAACGAACTCTGGAAAGGCTACTTCAGTTGAGCTGCAGTTAAGCGGGTAGGTGGGTGGAAGCCATATGGCCCAAATTACTTTGGCGACCTTCCTCCCTCACATGCTCATATGGGAGGTGCTAAGTTTCATTTCTCACATTTGGTATCACACCATCTTTCAGTCAGAAGGGACTCATCCAATTTAGAATCTTGTTTGTGGAGCCACTTGAGACTTCTGATTTACAAGCAGTGTGCTTTAAAGAGCATGGAAGCAAAAGGGAGCAAGGGGAGCAACTCCCTGGAAAGAAAGTGCTCAGCAGGTGGAGCCCAAGACTAGATATAGGAACAAGGTTACATACATTAACAAACAAACAAACAATCTGTCCCAAGAAGATGAGAATTCTGCAACAGGACTCGGCTCCAAGACCACCACTAACTCATGGTTTATTATGAACCAGCAAAAAGCGGAATTGTTACAAAGACTGATATATTTAATCACCCTGTGTACTTCTGTTTTGTTTGCTCTGATATTTATTGTTTGATGTATATTTTTTTGAAAAATCTAATAAAAACAGTTAAAAAAAATAATTCTGCAACCTGTATCCTACCTTCTGAATTAAAGCCTGAAAACTTTACATCCTTTCAGAGTTGTCTCCTATCCAAATATACCAATGGGTTTTCCCCCGCCCAGATTGCTAATTGCTTGGGTGGGTAGGTGGGAGAGTGAAGGCAATTTCACAGAGATTGCAGCTGAGGAAGGCAGGCTTAAGTCTCCCCTTCTGGTGTGCTGCGATCCAGCTAACAATCCCCTTCTGCCGGGATTCATTTGATTTTGATTTTTAAAAATGATGTGATTACTAATCATGTTGTTAACATCATGTGTAGTTAGGCCCAAAAGAGTTTCTGTGGCTACTTTGCTTCTGACATCACACCAAAAGAAGATGCTTCGGACTTCGGGAGTTGTAGCTAGCGATGGGCGAATATTGTTCTCACATTGTTTTGGACAGTGTGACTTGTTCTCCCCTGCACCTAGCTGTAGCCCAAGGGAGGACGCCTTCCCTTCATGGGACTCTGAATATCTAGGAACACAGGAAGCCGCTTTATACTAAGTCATTGGTCCACCTAGCTTAGTACCACCTACATTGCCCAGCAGTAACTCTCCAGGGTTTCAGGCAGGGGTCTCTCCCAGCCCTACCTGGAGATGCCAGGGTTTGAACCTGGATCTTCTGCATGCAAAGCAGATGCTGTACCACTGTGCTATAGCCCTTTACCATACTGCTTCAGGGGCCACTTGTAGGCAGGGTTTCAATTCATTGGAGACCCCCATGACTCAGCGAATCAGCAGCAGCTGGAACGTTTGAGGACTGGAGGTGGAAGGCTTATACATTTCTTCACCCCCTCCCCAGTGCATCTTGTGTTTCCTGCCCAGAGCCACATCTTTGGCAGCCCAGATGAAGATGCCCCATTCAAGTTAACATCTGATTCTTTGTCGTATTTTAATTATATCGGAAACTGTCTCAAAGTTTTTGGTTCGTCGGTGGGTATAAATATTTCAAACCAATCAGTCAATACGATGCATAAGCAAGCACATTTGCACACATGTTCTAGCTATTCAAACTTGCATCTTGCAATTTGTCTTTCTGATTTTGGTGGACAAGGAATGGGCAGGGAGATCTGTGGGGTTCTGAAATCGAAATTGTCAGACAGTCGCATGCTGTACCCAATGCTGCATGCTGACGTTTTACTGCACTTTTACAGAATCGTGGCATAAACATGAGCCTGACTAAACTTGACTTGGATTGTGCTGTCTGAGCATCCTAAGGAAACCATATGCAGCCAGTAACCCAAACCTACATTGGGCATGGCTATGGTGGTAAATCAAACTACTATACAAGTCACCTACACATTAGGTACAAAGCAAAACCAGTTATTTTTATTTTGTAGTGAATATTTCTCCCCCTTTCCGTTCTGCAGAGATCCCCCACCACTAAGGACAATTTACAGCACAATCCTATGTGTGTATACTCAGAAGGAAGTCCCAATGAGTTCAATGGCACTTACTCCCAAGTAAGTGTGTGTAATCCAATACCCACTTTCCTGAGAGTAAGCCCCATTGAACTCAATAGGATTTGCTTATTACACATGTATAGGATTGCGCTGTGAAAAAGTTTTGAAATATATGGCAGCCAAACCCCAACATTTAATTTGAGTTTAGTAGTTTTTTTTCTACCTGTGATTGCCAGTTCGGCAGAGCAGGATCCAAACTGCAGAAGAATATTTCCTTCTCTTCTTCCTGCCTGCCAGCTCATTCATAGATTAGTTGATTTTCACTGTCTAGATCACAAGAACAATGGCAAAACTGGCAAAAGGTTTTTTTAAAATATTCTTCAAAGATATCACTTTGAACACTGCAATTGATTTTCCTCCTCTTCCTGCATTAAAGTTTAGTCTCTTTCCCATCCCTCTATGCCTGTGTTTTCATAGTCAAATAGCAAAGGGCTCACCACTCACGCTCTTTGCAAGCATCAGAAACTGCATTGTGTTGAACAAATAGCAAAATAAATGCAATTTGACTTTTGAGCGCATTTGGAGGCTTGGATCCCCCCCCTTCCACCCAAATTGCAATCATTGCATTAAAATGAGAACTGTGTGAAAGAGAACGTCACCTTAAAATGGGATGCGGGGGAAGGGGAAGGGACAACTCACAGTGTCCTGCAATTTCTGCAGGCTGACAGCTCTAAATTCACGATATTTTTAGATTTAAGTGAGAAAATACTGCTTATATAGAAAAATTAGTAAATTTATGTGGGGAAATCTGCAAAAGAACTACTAATCATTCCTGGGACCGTGATGACACGGCAAAAGACTTCCTACGTGGTTAATGAAACTGCCATAAAGCAAATACATTTGGGGAAATTACAAGGATTATAGCAGCGATAACGGGCTACAATCTGACATTCAGTCCCCTCATTTTTCTGCTCCTTAACACTGAAGGGCTAGTAGTTAAGAAGGTTAGCAAGCTTTTTTAAAAGAACATATTCCTTCCATCAGTGTTATTTTCCCAATGCCATGGAAAATCTAAATCTAAGGGTGGCCAAAGAAACCCAATGGATTGTAGTTCTGGTTGACTGCACACAAGGATGAGAAGGAAATTTATTGAGCAATGATATTTCAAGTATATTAAGAAGGATAATATTCAGAGTATTTTTTTTGTAATGAACACTGTAATATTATGATTAGCTACATTTTATTCACCTATGGAGAGGAATTGGCAGATAGAAGCCGATATAGCTCATTTTAATGTTTAATAAATTGTTTTCTATTTTTGTCCTTTGTTCCTATGTTTTGCTCCCTTTAAGCCCTATTGCCTTAGACAAAACCCCTTTTAAAACTCCCTCCCTTTATAAAACCAGTCGTTGCTATCTGCCCTAAGTTCATATAGAAATGTCATTCAGTGACAGGAAAGAATAACATTACCATGTAATTTTTTTTATACAGTAAAAAGTTACTCTGTCCATGAATAATGCTATCCTTGCTAATATATTCAAAATACAAATGCGGTTGAACCTCCTCAACATGGAGGCTGCTGGCCATGATCACAAGGTAACAGAGGACACACTATCTATTAAACAGGTCCAGCTCTGCCATTAGGCACAGTGAGGCAGCTGATTCAGGTAGATGATTATGGGTGTCATCAAAGAGCAGCCAATTGTTAGCAGAGCTTGGAAAAGTTACTTTTTTGAACTACAGCGCCCATCAGCCCAATCCAGTGGCCATGCTGGCTGGGGCTGATGGGAGTTGTAGTTCAAAAAAGTAACTTTTCCAAGCTCTGATTGTTAGTTATTTATTGCTGCTGTATTTGACTGCCAGGGAAGGGGAGAGGTGCCTGTGGGCTTTTCTGCCTCAGGTGCCAAAATAGTTTGCCCATTATTTTGGCTGCCTGACTAGTGGAGGGTGGAAGAAGGAAAAGTGTCTTAGGCCTGCTTTGAGAGGCAAGACACAATCTGCAAGCTTCGTTTACTGCTAATTGTAACATGCCAGGGGAAAGGGTGGAACCAAGACTTCTCTTTGGTGCGCCAATTTTGTATGTGCACAGAGTTTGGTTTTAAATATGGAAGATGGAGCATTCAAATATTTAATCCCTTGCTTGCACTCTGAAATTTTAGAAGTGTAGAAACTGATTCATGATACGATTGTCTGCTGATTGTCTGTTTCAGTTCCCAGTCTCCTCTGCAGAGTGATGTGAACACAGATGACCAGCTCCAATGTAGGATGGGAAAAAGAGCTCTGTGCTTCTCTCTGGAATGAGTCTTGTTTCTTTACATTGCATTCAGAACAGAAAAGAAGGCCTCTATGATCGTTCCATCAAGCCCCACACTATGTTCCCATTTGCAGCTAACAGTATAGGATTACATAGTCCTCTCCCTAATAACAGAGTTTGTTTGACAAAAAGAAAAAAAGTTAGAATGAAGTGTCATTTTGTTACTCTCGAGTATGGCACATTAAACATGATCCTAGGAGTGTTCAGTAATCCATATAGCTAGCATCATGTCTAAACCGGATCACTGCACCTACCTATACACTATTTGCCCATCAGTGATCACACATCAGTGTGCTAACTGGTCAAAGGACCCTTGTGGTGCTAATGTTGCATGTACCAGTGGTGGTCAGCCTTAGAGGTGGCACTGGCTGTGTGGATCCCAGTTTGATAGGTTAAACACACATACAAACATACACACTATAAACCTGCAAATAAATCACACTATCATAGAGATGGTTTTACTGCTTTTAGTTTACCAAGTCTGTAATATTTTCCATTTTATTATATCGTACACTGATCTAGTAGCTTTTGGCTGTAAAGCAGTTTGTACATATGCAAATTAAAAAGTTTAAAAAATAAACAGGCCCTGTACCATATTTAAACCAGGCCTCAATTTTCTCTTTGCATAAACCGGCATCGACACTACCTCATTATTTTATTAATTTTATTTGCAACATTTGTGTGCCATCGAAGAACAGCGTACTCTGAACAGCTTATAACAATAAAAACAACAGGTAATAATAATAATATTTAGAAACATGGAAATTTAGGAGAAAACTTTTCTAGAAAAATGATTGCCATTATTTTAGTTTTTCACATAGGTGGGGTTTCCATTCACATGGTCTAACAGATCAAAATACTTAATGGATTTTTTTCCTAAAGAGAGATGAATGGTTGATTTGGCAGGAAGCTGTGGCAGAAATTAGGTGGATTTCCAAAGTCTGGTCAGCTAAATCTGATCAGCTCCATCTTCTCCAAAGCCCCATTCACAAGCAGCCTGTTGGCTTTTGTGTGTGTTTAATTTACTTTGTGCAGCAGTATTCATCATTTTCAAAGCAGAAGCTTCAAATCTTCCTCATTTCTGCCTAGTTCCTATCCAATTTCCCCTTAGGGGTGCAAAGTGTTCCTATATATTTTCCTGTTCCACTTAGGCTGCAATACTGTACCTAATACCTGGGAGTAAGTCTCACTGAAATCAATGGGACTTAGTTCTGAGTAGACATGTTTGGAATTGCACTGTTCATTCAAAATGGTTGCCCCCTTTTCTGCTCACTGGAGGCTGCCATTACAGTGATGAGCAGCTGAATATCTATACATTTTTACAGAGTGGATAGATTGTTTCCCTGGCAGCTTATTTTATTCGAGAAGTACAGTGTTAAATGGACTTCCAAACAAAAGGTAGTGAATAAAGCAGACCTACAAATTAGTCGCAGTCACAGTATGCCACTCCGTACAACCCTATTTTTAATCCTGACTTCTAGGGAAACATGTTTTTCATTTGTATTTTAAATAAATATATAAATATTGTCTTGCAACTAACAAAAATGCTTTATTTGAAGGTTTAAAAGGCATCTCATCCCATGTGTTTAGTGGGACTTAGACTCAAACAAATTTATCATTATCAATAATAACAACTAATTTATAAATTATTATAACTAGCTGAAGAATCATTGAAATTATTAAAAAAACAAAAAAAACAAAGGAGTAGGATTTCACAAAACTGTTTTTCCTCTAATTACAGGATCCATTTCCTGAATTTTTTGTCAAATCACTGTTCCTCTCTAGAATTAGCACCATTCCTTCCATTTATCTTTTATGAGGAAGTGAGTATACTATAGTCAAATACAAATGCACATATTAATTTCTAGCTATGATTCATTTACAAAACTTTCGCGTCCAAACTCTCGCAACATCTTATCTTTGGGCTGTTTGATTCTAATTTTCCCTCAAACCTACGCTAAGGACTATAATATGAAATTGGTTTTATTCTTTTGCACTTAATTTGTAACACTCCTATATTGCTTTGTATTCTTCCTTGTTGCTATCTGTATTTTCAGCTTACTTTCAAAATGAAATTTCATGTTGGCTTGTTTGCGTTTTTAAAAAAACACCTCTGGCATGGTGCCCCTTTATCACACTGTAAAGCATATTGTATATAGACTAACCTGCTGAGACTGTTCTGTGCACAAAAATGTACAGGAAGACGCAAGTGGAAGGTTTTCAGCCACTTCAAATATCTCCCCCATTCAGCAAGCTCAACACATCTACAATTCTATGCCATTGCGTGCAGGCTCTGGCAAAGTGTTTTGTCTAGTCCAAAGTTCAGCTGTCATTACCTTTGTCAAACCAAGTTCCTCATCATTCAGAACCATAACCAACTGGAAAGAAATCGGTGCACTGAATGAGCCACCACACTTCTCTCAAACTGAACTCCTTGGTCAAAGCACCTGCTAGACATAACTGGAGGAGGAGAATAAGTTAATAGAACAGCACAGCCTATTTTTATGAGGCAAGCTGAAGAGCCATTTATTTATCCTTAGTCACAAAGTAGGTTCTAAATATAAATTAAGAAATTGGGAAAAAAATTAAAAATCCACCCCAATCCTTTTAGGCCTTCCCTACTCTGCTTCAATTAAGTTCTTAAAAAAAACCCAAACCCACTACCTTCCCAATTTGCTAAGCATTACTCTTTAGAACAAGGATGGTAAACTGGTGCCATAGACCAAATCCAGCCCTCAAATCAATTTCACTCAGTGACTCCACCAAAGTTCAGCTTCCTTGAGAGGGGAGAAAAAGGAAGAAATCTAACATCTTTCATATATTTCTGTTTCTATCTCATGCATATTCTACAAAGCATATGCTGCTAATTTGCTTCTAGAGGGGATCTGTCAAGGGAGGAAAAAACAGGGTCCCCCCCATTTTCCCAGTTCTTTAATGGGCCTTCACATCTCTATTAGGGTAAACCATGCATTATATGCATATATTAGTGAAAATAACATACAAAAATGCATTATATTAGGGAAAATATTTAGCATACAAAAGTGTGTACCTTAGACGTTTCCACAAAAATGCTGATTTCTCATAAGGACTTTAAAAAATATCCTCAAACATGTGGAAATATGGAGGACTGAAGATTGGGGTAAAAACAGAAACTGAGAGAAACTAAAACTGACAGATTCTCTCATCCTGACTGTGAACCCTTCACAGTGGGTGAGGTCAACTTGATTATAGAGCTTGACTATCCACAAAGAGGTTTGAGATTTCCAGCCTTGAGCCAGCTTTTGGAGAGGAAAGAGTAGCTCTTAAGAATACTGTTGTCCTTCTGTGCTCTACAGCTTCAAGTGTTGGCTCTACTGATGAGCATAGTAATACTATTCTAATTTCAGTAGAAGTCAAATATCATTTCAACTAAACAAAAGCAACCTACTTCAGATAATCTCCATCATATACATTTACAAAAACCACAACTAATTTTCCTTATCAGTTCCAAAATTTGGTACTTCATAAATGAAACCTAGAAGCTTTTATATTGCTATAAGAAACCTTCCTAAATCTAGAAAGAGGGCGTATTTAAACCGCCTGATAAGTAAGCTCCCACCTATGGGTTAAAGACACCCCTCTCAGTTTAATCATGGGTAATAGGAATTGATGCTCCTGGGACAAAGCTCATGGTGTGGGAGGACTGTTTCACCTGTCATTTGCCCACATGCCCAATTGTCCTTCGCTGGTTTAGAGAACGCCTATCACAACTTGATTAATCAACGTTATGCATGAACAGTGGACCAAGAAAGGTCACCAATGCATTTCCACCAACTGCCCAGTAGGCTGCCTCCTAGTCTGATAATCAAGGGCTTATAATGGTAATGACAAGTGGTGTTTAGTTTTTGTTTCTGCACTGGAAATGTCCGGCACTATATATGATTTTTTCTTTTAACAGATTACTCTTCGAAAAATTAAGAAAGGCAATTACAATCTAGGTTCTGTTGATGCCTCTCTTATTTATCTTCTATCTGCCCAATATCATATTGGCTTCACCTCCAAACACATATGCAATGCCGGATTTAGGCATAAGCTAAACAAGCTACAGCTTAGGTCCTCACAATCCGCAGGGGGCTCAAAAAATTTCAGAATTTTTTGTGGGGGCTTTTAAAATTTTATGTGTACTGAATATATATATATATATATATATATGGTGTAATTTTTTTAACAAAGGGCCTCCAAGATTTATATAACTTAGGGCCTCACCAAGTCTAAATCCGGCACTGCACATATGGCCTATGCAGTTTCCAGTGAAGAGCTGATGGCTTTGCATGAACCCATGAGCATGAGGATTTCCAGAGAAGAGATCACAGTTGCTACACTCCTCCTCCAGGCCTCCTGCTGCTGCACTGTAGTGTGTTGTCCAAACTGTTCAGATAAACCTGAGCTGTACACCCTAGAACAAACCTTGGTTTCAGTTCATGGTTTGTCGAGTGAAACAAACCATGAGCCCAGATTCTTTCAGATGACAGATTACAAGAAGCAGCACAGCAGAAGCAAGAGGAGACAAGAAGCAAAGTGGCTGTGATCTATCTGAGAACCCCACACTCAGGTGGAAACCAGCTCAATCTTGGCTTTTCCACTAAGAAGTGATTTTAAGTATCATAGGAATGAACAACAAGCTAAAGGCCAACGCTGGGAGTAGGCGAGGTTAGTTAGGTCAGTTAAACCATCACCCCTTTGCTAACACATATTTAATTCAAATCTCTGAAAAAAAGGTATAGGAGAAACATTTTAAACTCAGCTAAAGCCATACTGCAAGTGTGAACCAAGAAGAAAACCCTTTCACAAAATCCAGCATGCCTTTTAAAATAACAAAGGAAATCTAGTATTTGGGTATTTTCTAAGGTTAGGTGCAAAAAGAACAAAATCCTTCTTAGCCTCACTGTACAAATCACAAGGAATCAATTGGCCAAAAACAGTTTAAAAAACAACAACAAAAGATAGAGAAGCACCCCCCTCAGCCCTTTGTGGGCCTTCATTTACAGCTTTGCTGTGGACAAAACAGTATGTGATAGCCAACACCTGAATAAAACAGCAGGTGCTAAACTGTATAATTTTAGATTTAAGAAAGCTTGTTCCACATTGCAGCTAAAGACATCAGGCTGCTGTTACATGTGCTTAGCATAATTCTGTGATCATTCATTTTCCTTTACAATATAATTAGACTGCATTACCATTTTAGATTCCAAAATATGATGTATTAGTGGAACATCGGCTAGTTACTGTGTGCTTATCTGCTGCCATTTAACTTTTTTTAAAAAATAATTTTCCTCTAATGTAATGTCAGTAATGTACTTTTGAACTACAAATGTTCCATCAAGGAATTTTTTTCTAGATTAAAAAACAAGGAGAGAGGAAGAAAGATATGACCTTATTGAGACGTTATTCTCTATGAATGTGAAATGAGTCACTAAAATTCTAAATTTTCTATGCAAGCATTCATACATGATGCAATGCTAAGCTCTCCCTCTGTGGATTTTATGAACAGACTGTACATTTAAATTCCATTTGCCTCTATACATTATTGTATTTCCCAGCAAAAATGTCCATTCCACCCTCCCCCATGGCAATACAGATTTTTTACTTCTATTGGCTTAATTTGGCCTCACAGGGTGCTCAAATTCTGGGATCTTTTTCTTCTTTTTTTAATCTTAGTAAAAGAATAGCCAAAATTACCAAGAGAGACTATGAATCAGCATCTTTCTCAATATTGGAGGAAATTCAGCTACAGTATTTCAAATGTTATGCTAGATCAGCTCTTAAAGAGTGAACACTGCATTATCTTTTGGGGTTTAAAGAAATTCATTAATACAGGGAGGGGGACCAATAAACATTTGCTGGCAACTTTAGTTCAGGAGCAAAGGCAGAAAAGACAGAAAAGAAATAGTTTTGTACAGTGTGCCTGAAAAATATTCACTGTGAGAGAACTTTTTTTTCCTTTGTAAAGCCCAATATGGGCCTGTTTTTTCTCTCTCTAATGACACAAAATAGCAGAAATAGCAGAGTCATTTTGATTTCATGGCAAGATATTATACAAGGAAAGCAATGGGAAAGGCCTCAGGAATTAGATCTCTATTTCTCTCTCTCTCTCTCTCTCTTTATAGGATTGTTATTCTCCTCCTCCAAATATTTCTTAGCTGTTTGACTATTCTAATTTTTCAAATGGGGCAGGGGGGTGGGAGGAGAGAGAGAGGTTTTTGTGTGGGGGAGGGAACTGCCATTTAGATTGTGCTCCCTTATTCGTAGTCAGCTGCATTGTTCGCTTTGGAAACTGGACTTCCCCATTGTAAAGCCATCCCACAGATCCTCCCACTCTAATTCACTCTAGGAAAGGAAAAGCTGTAGTTAAATTAGTGTTACGATTTATTATGAACTCAAAGACACATTTTATTTTATGCTTAGTAGAACATCAGGATATAACCATAACCTTATGGAGTCTATTTATCTATCCGTACCTCCCCCCTTTCTCTCTCTTTCTCTAGATAACAGGTGCTCATTGTCAATTTTTTCTTTTTTTCTTCCCATGGCAGCCATTTTGTGCTGGCACCCATGGCACTTTTATCAAGCTATCAGTACCAGTACTTCAGATTTTACACACACAAAAAAAGCACTGGATATGGATATTTATATATGGTCTTCCATGCCCACCCACATAGTATCCTTTAACTGGAGCTTAACAACTTCATTCCTGATCCCTACCTTCTCGCCTTTTATCTGCCTTCACTTCAGCGTCCATCTACATGATCTTTGCCACAACCATCAGACACTCAAAAGTCTCTCGCTCTCTTAATGGGCCCCACCCTTTCTTGCTTGCTTAACCCTTAACATTGAAATCCCCAGAACACCAACATGGTGGGACCTCCTCCCTCTTTTCCTTCAAACACCTTTCCAAAACTCTTCTCTTCAGTTTAAACCCTATCTCCAGCTGAAAGGAAGCCTGAGTAAGTTTAACTGCATTTTCAGTGGATAATGTCATTATATAGTTCAGGCACTAGGTGGCATTGAACTTATTTGCATCTGGTTGGAGTCTTCTGTTACTGTTATGTCTAGCTTCCTGACTGCTGTGCAACCTCATGATATGAAGTCAGAAGTCAAGTTTTAAACCCACAGATTCTCAACCAAAAAAAAGGGAGAAAATGGTAGAGTTCTCTGCACTAGGAGCCATCAGCTTCAATAATCCAGCAGCACTATCAGAAATGGAAAGGAAGATTTGGTTGCTTCCACCTAGATTGAATGCTCCACAAGAAGGAAGGAATGGTGCCAGTAAGTTTGTTCCTTTATGCTTTGGGGAAATAAGCCAGTGGTTTATAAATTCTTAGCCTTTGCCGAAGAGGTCCAAAAGCACAACAGTGAGAGTGTTCTGGCCAAGTCTGATGTCTGTTTCATTCCGAAGAGGAATGTGGTTTATCTGAGGTAGGGAGCTACTTTAAGAAGACAGCATTTGAAGGTCTGTAAGGAGAGCAGTCCCCTGTTTGAAGGAGTCTCCTTTTTGAAAGGTTGTCTGATCCAAGTCTGGTGCAAAGATAAAGAACCCTAAGCAAGGCTCTTTTTGTGTGTGACAGTACTCACCAGTACAGAGTACAGTCACCTCTTCCAGCCATGTTGTGCTGGCATGGCACCCACAGCCCTTTTATCAATACAGGAGTACCAGCACTTCAGGGGATTTTTTTACCAAAAAAGCACTGACCCTCAGAAAGGAGAGCAGGGGCCTTGAAGATGCCCATCAACTGATAGCACTTGGACAAAAGACTGTGCAGGGCCACAGGTCACCAGATTACAGTCTTCCCTTCTGTGGTGAGATGCACTGTATTTATTTTAAATAGTAATTATTTCTAAATGCACATCTACATAAAATTTATCATTTGCAATGGTTAGGCAAATCTGTGTCCCCTCTTTTGATGATGTATTTCCTCTCTTTTGGAAGTATGTAAGTGGCCACCCTAATCAAAGAGCTCAGACACCAGGAGAATGTGCTGAGTCATTTGTTACAGCTGTGTATGAATGGTGAACAGGCTGAATACTGTGGGTTTGCTGATGAAAAGGAGAACATCTTAGACTCTGGTTCTTGGAATTTCTAGATCTTTCTGAAAGAAGGCAAGCTAACAGAGAACCTTTCACAAAGCCACAGAGGAGATAAGAAAGACAATCTAGGTTGATGAAATCCCCAGTTAGGAAGCAAATGCAATTTGGGAGTGATAGAGAAGTAGGGCTGCCAGGTTCAGGGCCTGAGACTGATCCTGTATCTTTAGGAGAAGAGAAAGTCAGCCAAGTGCAGGTATTCTTGCGACACTGTAATGGGAAAAACCACAAGGTGGAATTCTCCCTTCCCCCTGCACAACTTTTAAAGATACAGAAGACCTCTTGGAGGCTGGGCCTGGCAACCAAGAGGCCTTCTGTATCTATAAAAGTTGTGCAGGTGGTTTTTCCCATTACAGTGTCGCAAGAACACCTGCACTTGGCTGACTTTCTCTTCTGCTAAAGATACTAGATCAGTCTCAAGCCCTGAACTTGGCAACCCTATTGAGAAGATATAACCTCTTCTCCAGAAAACACCAGATGCTATTTCAGCAGCCATTTTGAAAAGGACAAATTCACTCTTCACAGCAGCAGCACAGAAGGAAGCCCTGCAAAAAGTCCCACCCTTTCAGGTTGCATGAAGCATGTACCAAAAATTAGAGGGCTTTGTACAGCTCAACATTGCTGGGCTGTAGTTCAGTGGTAGAACATCAGTTTTGCATGCAGAAAGTCCCAGGTTCAGTCCCCAGCATCTCCAGGTAACATCTCCCTGTCAAAAACCCTGGAGAGCTGCTGCCAGTCAATGTAAACAATACTGTAGATAGACCTGGTATAAGATAACTTCTTATGTTCCTTTCAGGAGTCATTCGGCAACAGGGCATTTTGCTATCATGTGCCATATCCAGGTGGTCCAAGAAGCAACAACAGAGGTGGATAACAGCTTAGGCCCCATATTTGGTAAAGGCATTGCCCTTCCCTGGAGAATAAACTTAACTATTAATGTCAAAATTGATTCAGGAGCTGATGCCAGTTGCTTTAGAGACTTAAACAACAGTCCAGAACCCCCCAGATCTGCATACAGCAGAACTTCTTTTATACAGCCCATGGGGTATCTTACACTGTCTTCGCCACACAAACAAATGATAAAGAGAGGCAGTTTGCATTTACTGCATATCTGATTCAAGGTCCTAAGGGGATTAACAGAAGTGTTTGGAGACACTGGCCTACTAAAAGAAGATCCTATGGATGTTTTAAGATGATGCCACATAAAATACTCCACAAAATCTCTATTACCTTATTCCGTAACATGAATGAAGCTTGGAAGCATGAATGAACATAGCATCATTAAAGAAATCACCAAGTCAACCTCATGGTGTGTACCAATAGTCCCAAACATCAAACATGTGAGAAACATGCATCTGTATGGATCTTTAAAAGCTGAATGAAGTTGTAGTCAGAGAAAAGTATGCACTTCCAACACTGCAGGTCTTCTCTCAAAAGTGACAGGAGTCAAAGTATTTTCCAAACTGGATGCCTCAAGCTATTTCTGGCAAATATGTCTGACAAACCAGAGTGTTAAATTGACTACATTTATCACACCCTCTGATGCTTGCCATTTGGAATCACAAGTGCTCCCAAGGTTTTTCAAAGGAAGGTGACAGAACTTCTCAGAGACATAAAAGGAGTCATTGTCTTCTTGACTGACATCTTAACTCATGACACATCAATGGGAAGACATGACAAAATGATGACCATTGTCTTGAACAGGATCCATGAATCTGGACTCAAAGTATAGGGGAAGCGTGTTTTCCACGAAGGTAAAACAGAACACTATTCACACAACATGCGACAAAATCATGCCCAGCAAAGGGAAATACCGTCAAAGAGCTGAAAGCTGTAACTAACACTACACAGCTGAGACACTTTCTGGGAATGGTGAACCATCTAGGTTGTTATCTGCAAGGCATCTGAACAGAGGCACAACCAATAAATGTATTACTGAAATCCATCATGTCCTGGTTTAGAGGGCCAGATCATGAGGCTAACTTTACAAAGGTAAAGAGCATGACCTCTAATGCCCCATTCTTACATTTTCATAAGTCCAACAAAACTACAATGGTTAGTGCTGTGACCAACTAGCTTCAGACTAGGTGGTGTGCTACTACCACTGCATGGTTCAGAATAGATGGCAGCTATATTTGGGCCAAGTATCATTATGATGTTAATGTCTTCTAACAAGAATGATCAGATTCAAACCATTAGTCATGTAAATTCCAGGAAAAATGTTGCTCATAGAAGACATCTTGTCACAAAGCCTCACAAATCAAGTAGATGCTTACAGGTTAGGGCAGGATGCCAAGGCTTATATTCATGTGATGCACAACTCTCTACCAGAATCTGAAAATAGGCTTCATCAGATCCAAATAGCTACTCATGTTGATGCAGGCCTTCAAGAAGTCTCATGCTATATCAGATCAGGGTGGCCTCAGAAATGCTTCAGAGGTTACTAGAAACTTTGCTGACTGTGGATAACTGGGTGAACTTCAATAATAACAAAAGGGAATAGAATTATTGCATTATAATCTACGAAGAATGAAATTCTAGACCTTAACAATCATGGACAGGGCTGGCGCCACAAATGAATGGGCTCTTGGGCCTACAGTTTTCTCCTGCTCAACATCCCCTCCCAATGCTGGTGGTGTGGGGCTTAAATAGGCCTGCTCACCCCATCTACCTCCTGTGCCTCCATGCTGTGCATGCATGTTACACACACTGGGTGCACATGCCTACCATCACCCAAGAAGGTGGCAGGGGGGTCAACCCCTTAGGAATGCCCCACCACCATTTTGGGTGATGGCACGGATGCGCATGCAGTATGCTAATGTACTGACATGGTAACACAGGAGATAGGTGGGGTCCGTGGGCTTATTTAAGCCCACACCATCTGTATGGGGGGTTTGCCTGGGAGCTCCTGCTCTGCAATCTGTAGCTGCATTGGGTCACTAGGTCCCACAGCCTGACACTGCCGTGGATCACTGAGTGGGAGCTCCACCCTCCCAGCCTAAGGAGGGGCCCTTCAGGGCCACAGGGGCCTTTGGCTAGGGCCTGATCTGGCTACCCGCTGTCCCTGTTCATGGACATCAAGATATACCCAAATGCCAGAAGTGAGCCAACAAGATGGTATGGTGATCTGGTACTGCAAATGACATTAAGAACAAAATATTTTTCTGTGACTCCTGAAGAAGAATTAGAGCAACACAGTGGAAGGAATCTTTATCACTACATCCTTACTCAATAGACTTTTGGAAAAGGCTAGCAGTTGACTTGTGTGAATTGGGAGGTTGACACTATTTGGTTGTCATGGACTACTGTTTTAGGTATACTGAGATGCTTCCCATGCCTGCCATTACTTGACACAGCATTGTTGAGTAACTGTTCAGTTTGGTATACCCAAAGAACGTGACTGACAATGCAATCCAGTTTACAACACAGAATCCCAGACATTCTAGACATCTTACAACTTTAATCATATTACCACTAGCCCCCACCACTGTCAAGCGAATGGTGAGGCTTAATAGCAGTACAGACTACAAAACAACTCTCAAAACAGTGTCCCATATATTGTAGTTTTAAACTATAGGTCAGCATCACTGATAGCTATTGGATAGAGCTCAGAAGAATTGCTATCAGTGATGCTGACTTGTAGCTTAAAACTACAATATATAGGTCACTGTTTTTCTCATACTTAATTGTTTTTGTTATAAGCGTGTTCATAACCATTCTCAGCTTGGGAATCTGAAGTGGCAACTTTTCCTAGATCCTTCTCTGCAGCTGGAATGGGTGTTCTGATTTGTCTTCCTATTAGCAATTCTTCTGGGCTTGATCCAGTAGCTAACAGAATGTTAACTGGAGCATGGCACAGGGAGCATATTACCCCTGTGCTTTAGCGACTCCACTGGCTCCCAGTTTGTTTCCAGGCCCAATTCAAAGTGCTGGTTCTGACCTTTAAAGCCCTAAATGGCCTTGGACCAATGTACCTGAGGCACTGCTTACGCCCATATGTACCTACCCGGGATTCAAGATCATCTGCCTCTGGTCTCCTCTACGTGCCTGGAGTGAAAGATGTTGACGCGGGAGAGAGCTTTTTCAGCTGTGGCCCCCAAGCTTTGGAATACTCTACCCCAAGAAGTTCACTCTGCTCCCTTTCCGGAGCCTTCTGAAAATGATCTTGTTCTGGAGAGCCTTTGGGAGGGACTGAAGGTAGAGCCTGACACTGATTTTATGCCTTCTACGTTAAATTTTACCTTTGTAGTCCCTCTAGTACCAATCCCTATATGTGTGTGTGTGTGTGTGTAGTATTTTATGTATTTTAATTTATTTTAATGTTTTTGTGATTTTACTGTTTACAATTTTATTATGTACATGTTTGATTTTATTTTTGTAAGCTGCCCTGAGTGCCCTATTATAGGGTAGAAGGGCGGGACATAAATATTTTAAATAAATAAAATAAATAAATAAGAGGAAGACAAACCAGAACACCCATTCTAGCCACAGAGAAGGATCTGGGAAAAGTTGCCACTCCAGATTCCCAAGCTCAGAGCGGTTATGAACATTCTTATAACTGAGACAATTAAGTACGAGAACTACCACTTTCAGAGAGCCCAAAGAGTCTTTGTCAAACTTGATGGAACAAAGTTATGGCAGACTTCAGCTACTGCATACAGAATAATCAAAACACCCAAATAATAGTCTGTTGAGACTAAGGCTCCACCCTAGTCACTTTAAAAGTAGCAAGAATGGTTTTTCTAGCTGCCTTTTGAAGCAACTCTGCCCTTGGCTGGATACATCTTCCTTCCCCACTGCTGACTTCACATCTTTCAGGACCACCCACAGCAAGTGTTGGGCCCATCACTGTCTCTGCCTGAGCCTACAGCAAAGTGTTTCCATTTGTCACACCAAGAGGGGAATGGGTTGATCTACTAATCAGTTGTGAAATCTGTCTCAAGCTAATTTTAGAAAAACAGCACTGGAACTGATGCAACCAAGTTTGAGTAAAAACGGGCAGAATTTGACTAGCATCATGTGTCCATTTTCAGAAAACAGAAGTGGAGACGCACTGGAACTGGCATTACAAAGTGTGTGTGTGTACCCTAAATGTGGAACTCTTAACAGAAACTGACATTTTCCTATTTTTGAGAAATACAATCGTCAAATACCCAAGAAGTACCCGAAACCCCAAGTTCATCTACTGAGACTTTGCCTGAGCCGTCATGTAAGACTGACAGCAATTTTACTGTTCAGATCATTGCAGGCTCCAAATAAGACATTCAGAAGCCTTTGAAATTTAGAGATCAGTGATGGAATACCTGAACTACCAGATATTTCAACAGTGCTGATTTATTTAATTGTTTATTTAAACAAGAGGTTGGGGAAGATTGTGGATAGTATCATTATATAGTTTAGTCAGCAGGTGGCTCTGGACAGCTATATCTGGGTGGAGTCAGGTGTTTCCTGTTACTTTTATGGTCTTGTTTAAGATAAATAGCAAAGGTTATTGACTAGCTTCCTTACTAGTGTGTGCTGTAAGCCAGGGGTTCCCAAGCTGTGGCCCTTGGACCACCGTGGTCGGTGGCATGTTCGCACTAAATATTCAAATTGATTTTAACTGTATTTATATTTTTTCTTTAATTTCTTATATTGTTATTTCATTGTATTACAATTTGAAGTCTATGCAATACAAATTGTAATACAATATAATGCAGTACAGTAGGGCCCGCTTATACAGCGGGTTAGGGACCAGGCCCCCGCCGTAAAGCGGAAATCGCTGTAAAGTGGAACCCATTGACTATAATGGGCCGTGTCGCGTGAAAATGACACGAAAATGTCACAAAATGCCGTAAAATCGCAAAATCGGCTTTAAAACAGGGAATTTCCCCGAACTGAAAGCTGCCGCATCAGCGGAACGCCGCAAAATGGAATGCCGGTAAGCGGGGCCCTACTGTATAAGAAATAAAAGAAATAAAAATGCAATTAAAAATCATACAGTATCTAGCACAGCACAATACCAATGCTACAACAGGCAGGAAAAACATTAAGTTGGCAATTTTCACGTGGTCCATAGGAAAAAAGTTTAGGAATCACTGTTGTATGCCTTCCATTACTATTGTGAGTTACCCTTGCTTCTCTCTTCCTTTGTTCCCTGTCCTACAGGCAGTCAGAAACATCTTTTACTTACGTAATTCTGTAAAGTGTCATTATTAGTAGTAATAATAGTACTTTGATCCATCTACATTTATGTATTTAAATAAAAGTTGTTTCTTAAACCTTCTTGAAATTTGGCCCGTGCTTAACATTAGCTACATGATATCAGTGATTCAAATAAATCAGCCTCCAAATATTCAGTCGCCCTTAGAAAATGGACAACCCATATGTGGAAAGTAGCCTTCAACACTGATGCCAACAGAATGAATAGGGAATAGGGAAGTACAACTTGCTTCATGTAATATGCTTAGGATCAGCATACAAATATCATGAACATGAACACATTTGCTTGGAAGTTACGTTTTATTGATACCCGTGAAACTTATGTAAAGGCAAATGTGCTTATGGCTGGGGTATAAGAAAAAGATAGAGACTGAATTCGAATCATCTCCACTTCATTGAGGCTAATGTGCAAAGGGCAATGTGCAAAGTCAAAAGTGCCATCTCTAATATATTTTAAATGGGAAGGCTGAAATTAATTTTACAAAACTGGAAGATGTCTTGTTTTCCTGCAGCACAAATATTTTTTCAAAATATAAAGGCAGAGGTTTTGCCTTCCAGTCTTTGGGGTTCCTCTGGTGTGGTACAACCACTGCACTCCAGAGGAAACCAATGCGCCTCACTTTTATCTAAAATCAATGACTATACAAACACAGGCCCAAATGGCATAAGTCCTCTTTGTACCCCTAAAAGTTTTTTAAATGTGTCCACCCTCAGTCACTATCTTCACCATCATATCTTTCTGCAGTTCTCCCTGAAATCTCTTCTACTGCATGCAATAACATGGCTGATTGATTTTGAACATGGTACAAACACAGAGTAATTTCACACACTGCATAGAAGCAAGCTTACGTTTGCCAATGAATATACGTTCACCCGGGAAATGCAGCCAATGTTGGCTAACTGCCAAGCATACCTGTATGATATATAGTTCCACACACCTTTTTATTGAACCCACACATAATATGTGTATAATATAATATACACTTAAGATTAAAATCTAAAAAGAAATAATATGTGAGGAAGCATTTATTTGAAAGCCCTGGGGCAACATCAAAATATCTGGATAACAAAAGCTTTGGATATATGGAAAGCTTTTTATAGGAACATATAGAACACACTGAGAATTCAGAATTCAACACACAAGTAACAGTGGTCCAACCACACTTGAGTCTCAAATATAGCCCAATATTTAGGAACAACTCTCAGTGCTTCCAACTCAAGGCTGTTTGGAATGTTATGTTTACTATTCCAGTTCTCAAGGATTCTTTGAACAGTTCTCTGTATTCAAAGTTACCAATGTGGAAAGACAGCTATACAATGAAAAAGCCACTTCACAGACTTCACACACAATCATTCCTTCGTAATAGGATGGTTTTTGTTGATATTTCTGCATTTAAATATTTGAATCCTACTGAATTTGTCATGATGGACATACAACGGTTAAGATATAAATTAGAAAAGCACATTAGTTGGCTTGGTATAACAATGTGGAACTGGATCCTATGCATACTTTGAAATAGGTCCCATTGAATTTAGTCAAGTTTATTCCCAAGTAAGAGTGCACAGAATTGCAGCCAGCATGTTATAACTAAGTATAGGATTGCTGCTTTTAAAAATGCAAATATATGGATTGGTGGGTGCCCATGTTCAGTTTGGAGGTTTTTTTCTGCAGCACAGTAAACAATGCAGATATGCACTGAGTTAATTTCTGTTCCTTAAGTATTTGAGTACTTGTCAGTATCAGGAATGTGGAAAGCTGATTACAGGAATGGCTTCAATACAAATCTGGACATGAGCATTTGGTGCAAACTAACATCCCTTTTGAAATCAATGGGAAGGGCTGTTGGATGTAGAAGGGAAGCTGGATTGGCCCCCAAGGAAAACATTGCCTCTGTGCCAAGCTGTATTGCTGAGCTGCATATACAAGCTGTTGTTTATGACAAATTTGCACTTGGAGTCGGTAGGCTATTGAATACCGATTATGGTCTGATCTTGCAGCCTTTGCTGAGGTCAGTGAGAATTGTGCCTAAATCAAGATTGAAAAAACAGAAGTTAAATATAAAAAGCCGAGAGCAATATGCCCTTTAATATATTTTCTAAAAATGGTTCCTTTTTAAAAGTGCACTTGTATAGCTGTGGATGACTGAGAGGTGTCCGCTTACACTTCAGAACAGAAAGGCTAAACCAATAGCCCGGTTAAGTCAGAATCTGGGTTAAAATAGTTTACTACTGTTAAAGTTAATGGTGCTAACTCGCCTTAAAGACAAATATTTTAGGTTTCATTGAGATGCAGACCTGTCATTCATAATGAAGATCACAGGAAAAACTTTAAAGCCAGATCCTGCAAATACTTAACAGTAGATGTAGCTCTTATTCTAGAAGATCTAGCCAGAACATTTTTCTTGGATTACATTGAGAAACTGGGCCTACTTTCTTTACTGAGACAAATTTCCTCTTGGAAATTCTTCTTGCACAATGGTTTCATTTATGGCCATGCAATTTAAACAGGATTGCCAAGACTCGAACCACTGAAACTGAAGAATAGTAATGTGTAGCCTTGTTGAGAATCGTACAGTGTGTATACATGAGGTAAGAGCACACACAATATTAAGACACAGCTGCTTAGCACTAGCAGGATCTAATAATAATAATAAACTTTATTTCTACCCCGCCCTTTTTCCAATAGGACTCAGAGCGGCTTACAACTAAAACCAACACCAATTAAAACATACAAAGTATACTATTAAAAAAGAATTAAACTATGAGAAAAATTAAAACCATAAAAAATAGGTTAAAAACAGCGGACAATTTAAAATAATAAAATCATATAATGTAGTCACCAAACCTATGACGCTTAATCCTGGTCGTTCTCTATCCCAAATGCCCGTTGAAATAAAACAGTCTTTACTTGTCGCCGGAAAGGCGGCAAGGAGGGAGCTGATCGTACCTCACTCGGAAGGGAGTTCCACAGCCTAGGGGCAGCCACCGAAAAGGCCCTATCTCGTGTCTGTGTCATATGTGCTTGCGAAGGTGTGGGGAACACAAGAAGGGCCTCACCTGAAGATCTCAAATCCTGGACAGGTTCATGTAGGGAGATACGATCTGTCAAATAGCTGGACCTGAGCCGTATAAGGCTTTGTAGGTCAAAACCAGCACTTTGAATTGAGACCAGAAACAAATTGGCAGCCAGTGGAGCTGTTGTAACAGGGGAGTTGTATGGTCCCTGTAACCAGCCCCGGTTAGCACTCTGGCTGCAGCTCTAAGGCTTAAACAAAGTAGTAGCACCCATATGTAATTTATATTTACTAGAAAAAGAAGGCTATAATTCTACATAGGTATATTCTACAATCTTACAAATGTGCATTATTGCAATGAAGTGAATATACAACACTGTAAGCTATTTATGCATGTGTGAGACATAGAAAGAGACATTTTTTGGATAATCCCATACAATTAATTATACATTTTGTACTTCTCGGTCAATGGGTAATTTACATTATCTTTTTAGTTGACATATATATTTTAAAATATTACTCAAAAAAAAATTTTTTTTTTAAATATTACTTATTTTTCCTGAAGTACAGTGCCATGCATGCTTCCTCACAATTAAACCCATTGTGTTCAGCTGGGCTTACAACCCAGGACACTAAGCATTGCATCCTAAGGCTGCAGTCCCACACCCACTTGCCTAGGAGTAAGCCCCACTGAATTCAATGGATGTGAATGGACAAGTAAAGGATTGTATGGTTACTTTGAGATATGTTTATCAAAGTATCAAAATATGCATGTAATAAATAATACAGGAGGAATTATAAGCCATCATTATTTTAAAAATTACTGTTCAGTTTTAGTTATCTAAAAATTACTGCTCAGTTTTAGTTGTCTTTTTTTTAAAAAAACAAACACCAGTATTTATAATAAAAACGTCAGGCATAAGAAAATTAATGATGGTGATGTAATATTTTGCTACATTTAAATATAGTGCCTGAGAATATAGATTGCTTAGGAGGAAATGTGTGCTCCTCAGACTATGCAGTACAAGGCTGTGGGTATGATTCCATTTTATTTTTCTGGGAGACAGATATACATTGTTTCTGCACTAAGAAGAACCAATCCTTTATTTTATCACCAGTTTTAAAAATTGGGCCCTCCTTCATTAATAGTGAATAATTAATAGTAATTTATAATAATAAATAACCCATTATTTCTATGGGACTATTTCTGTTTCCACTGTGTCTGACTTTATTCAGAACAGTGTGATTCAGTGGACAAAATGTACTGAGTAGACCTGGGACTCTGCCATGAAACAAATCATTCACACCCTAACTCGCTTTATAGGTCTGTTGTAAGGATAAAATAGAATAGCTACTCCACCTATTCCATCCTAAGATGTTTGAAAGAGGAGAGAATAAAAATCAAGGGGGCAGAATATTTGGCCTGCCAAATGTTGCTGGACTACAACTCCCATCATCCCCTATCATTGGCCATGATGGCTGGGGCTGATGGGAGTTGGAGTCCAACAACTTCTGGAGGAACACAGGTTCTCTGTCCCTTGACATAAGCGAAAGATAGGCTGGTGATAGTGGGGAAGATATAAATTAAGCATTCAAGCTCATGGGACAAATGCTAAACAATTGGGAAAGGATTTCTGCCGGCTCACATTGACTGGTGTTCCCAATAGAAAAGGAGTTTGCACTTCACAGTGTAGCAAGCAGGTCTCATTAAATGTCTGCTTGCTTGATAGAATGCTCTGGCATGGGTCTCCTTGGCTGCCCTTGTTGCTCAGTATTACTTGGATGATCATAGCCTAATCTCTAGAGGTGGGTAGACACAGGCAAATAGATTTCCACATAAAAGTGCATGTATGTTCTTGTTTAGCTCTGGAAGCTCTGGCCTCAGTGCCGGCTGGGAAGTGGAGCTGTTGCCTGCATCCTTGTGGAAGATGCTGGGGCCAGGGAGAGTTGCAGGCCTACAGCTCCCTGTGAGATATTCCATCCCCTTCTTTGAATGTTCAGCTTCCACTCAAAAAAACAGTAAATATCTAGTTCTCCTCCCCCCCCCCCCAACGGGGATCATAGGGAAAGCCTGTCCTACCTAATTCCTGCTTCCAGTGGTTTGGCCAATACATGCAAAAAGGCACCCAAGAAAGTTTGCTCTGCATCTAGGACTTACTTTTAGTCTTTAAAACTGAGAGTTACATAATTAGTTAACTTTTAAAGCAAACCTTGAGACTACTTTCAGTTTTTGCTGTTTCACACCGTGGTGCCTCTCCTCTGGACCCTTATCTCCTTCCCCATTAAATGCCCATGCACACAAACCATCTCTCTGGACTCCTGGCATGAGTAAGTGTAATATCGAACTCAGACACGGGGGGCGAGGGGACTCAGTCCCTCACTCTGCTATCAGTAGCTGACTTATGCCTGTTTTGAACCTGCCTCACAGGGTCGTTGTGAAGAAAAAATGAGATATAATAAATCATAAATGGCTAGTATATTCTGAAAAGCGTTATAAGGGGGGAAATCATACAAAGGACTTTCAGACTCTGTGCAGTTCTAGGATTCTAGAAGGCTTGCTAGTTCCGTAAAATTGTATCTGGATGGCAGATCCCAGCAGCAGCTAGGCAATTTGCTAAGGGTATATGTTATACAAGGCCACTGGGAATGTAATTCGAGCTGCCTTTGCACCATCTAGCATTTGTCAACATTATATATTTCTGAGCAGGCCATATACATCTGCTATTATTAGCCTCACAGTGCAGCAATCTCTAAAATGCCAGAAGAACGGGGAAAGAAACCCATGGTCATCAAAATGTTAATTTAGACAATGACAAAAGAGTGCAGGCATTAAAAATGCATCAGCCTCTAGCATTAAGACATTATGGAGCTAAAAAAAATTAAAATTAAAAATTTCACCAGCAAGTCATGGAAACCACAGCAAGAAATACAAGATTAAAAGGATGTTTGCCTAAGCTTGTATACTAATAGTTGAAACACTTCAATCCCACAAGATACATGGCTGCATCACAGAGCAAATAATCCTTGTATGTTCCCTCTCACTTCTCTGTTGAAGCAGAAGCCTAGGATAGTATTTTTGACACAAGAGAGTGGGTGTGTGCTAAAAAGCTGATCAGATGGAGGGTTATCATACACATCTGAATGTTTCAAATCCTGCCTCATTTTCTGTTCAGTCTCACATTTGCTGGGCATGCATAGAGTACTATCACTGACTTTAGAATTTAGGCTGCAGTCCTACACGTACTTAGCAGACAGTCCCATTGAACTTAATGAAACTAAGGCTGCAATCCTAACTCTACTTACCGGGGAATAAGCCCCAGTGAATTCAACAGGACTTGTAAACTGACATAGGATTGCACTGTAGGACTCTGATCTAAGTTAACACTGCCAACCAACTTCTTAAAATGTAAAAAAAGTTTTATTTTTTTATTAGCATTTGTTTTAAACAATGTTCATTAACATTAAAATAAGTAAGAGGAAAATAAGTCCAGCACAGTCATAATGGGATTCATAAAAGGAAGGATGATTTTATCTTCAAACATCTATAAGCAATGTTTACTTTTCTAGCACTCTCTTTCTGATGGGGAAGAGAAAAATCATTTTCAGGACCATCATTAGGCTACAGAAAATGTATTTCAGAGCAGAAGAGAGTTAGATCTGGCTACATAAAGCTGGGAAGTAATTAAAGGGAACTGGGGTAAAGAATCTCGTTGAAATTATGCTGGAAGAGACTAACATGGCTACTCCTCTGGAATTATTATTTTTTTCAAATTATCCAATGCAGTTTGGGCCATCCTTCACCAAGTATATGCAGTGAGCATAGGGAAAGATTGCATAATGCCTTAGGACATTTTGGTTGTTCTAATAAAGGTATTGCCCTAACCTAATATGGACCAGAATTATTTCACATAGTCTTTCTGTGTGGGCTACAACTGCAGCCATAGGAGGGATGAACTAAGCTACTGCTGGGCTATCTCCCTTAAGCCAACACTGACCTTTCCCTCCCTGGATGCACTTTAAAATGGAGTCTTATGCTGCTCTTTAGCTTTAGTTTGCTTCTGACTTTGCTGCATATTGTTATCCGCATTTGTTGATTTTAATACTGCATTTGTTATGATGTTTAAATGGTTTTATTTACACTTCTGGACACCGCTTTGGAATCTCTTGATGCAGGATGTTTAAGAGATATTTAAATAAAATAAAAAATCAGCTCCATTTAGTATTAAAAGTGTGTTTCTGCCATACATGTAGGAGAAAAGTCCGTTAAGAATCTATTCGCCAATGCAGGGCAATAATGCTCCATTTCTATGCTAAAAAGAGGAATGTTTGTTTCAGAGATTAAGGTGAGAGGAGGGAAATGGGGCACAATGTGAAGCATTGGTAACAGCACTTGCAAAGATGAAGTCCTCCACCTCAGTGGCCACCACCGCCTGACTACTAGGCAGTCAAGGGTGTGGTCCATTTTCCCTCTTCTCCACCTATCACACACTATGCACTGATCTTTCCTGTTTTGTTTTTTTAAAAAAAACTCCAGCTGGGAAAAATGAATTAGACAGAACATGAAAATTTGATTTGGAGCATAAGCACATCTGGCTTTTAGGCTGAGATAACTAAGTGCTTACGGCAACAGCTTAACAAAGCAGAATCTCCTACTGTATTTTATATACGTTGTTTGTACGTATGTTTATCACAACACTGAATGATTTAAGAGCTTTCCAGCTGTAACCAAGTCTAAGTACACATCTAAGTGCATTTGCTCAGATTTCTCCCTTGTTCCTTTTGTCTCTCCCTCCCATCTCTTTTCTGTCTCTTCTGTTGTCTTTTCCACCGTCAGGATTTTGATTGGATGCATTCTGTGGCAGGGACTTTTTGTTTTAATTTTTAAAACTCTGCAATAAGTGCCACATGCATTGATTTAATAGTAATTACAATATATAAATACTACTATTAATAATAATCTTGTTGGTGTTTTTGTTGTGATTTTTTTAATTTGTTAGCCATCTCATGATTGTAAGCAACTCAAATGAGGAATATTTTAAATTTAAAAAATTGTAGATAAATTCACAACCAAAGGCCTATGTAATCCAGCATTCTGTCTCTTGACAATGGCAAGCCAGAAGCCATGGGCAAACTCACAAACTGGGTATGATGGCAATACAATCTCCTGTTGTTTGCTCCACCATGATCCATCTGCTAATCAGAGGTACACTGGTTTTGGCACTGGAGGTTCCATTTTCAATGGGAATTTACACATGTATCCCCCCCATACATTTCCCCCCAAACTGCATTCTTATGACAAAATAATCACTGCCACTGCATTTTGCAAACATGGCATTTATTTTCCCTTTTCCTCTACTCAATTATCTCCACACAGGAATAACCTCATTGTGAAGTGGCCCTTAGCTATTATGACTAATAGCCATATCCAATAATTTGTCTAATTCGCTTAAGAAGACATCTACAGAGTAAATTAGGATCAGAAATCTTTGGGGGTAGGGAAAAAATAGAAAGACACAAGCATCCAAACTCATTACATGTTATGTGTGGCTTGTCTGTGCATCCTACATACCTTCCCCATACGAACTGAAAGTTTTTCTCCATCCCAGAACTCACACACATCCCTCCCTGCTCTCGTCACCTCACCCCTACCCCAATAAGGGATAACTCTGATAAAGAAAGAACTGAGTTGGGACTCCAAGGGTATCTAATTTACTCTCTCCTGCAAGAGGACTGTATTTTTAAAAATCACCATCATCATCTCTCTGAGTCATGCTTTCAAATGGTAAGCCACTAAAACTTAATAATCAGGTTTTAGGTGTGACATTCTGTTTGTTGTTGTCGTTTTATGTCCTTTGGTTGGTGACTCGCCCAGCAGGAATTTCCATTGCGCTTCTGAACACGTTACCACTTTGTGGACCTGAGGGTTAATCAGCGGGATATCATTCAATCAATCAAGGTATAAAATCAATACGGAGCTGAGGAGACGGAGGGCATGAGAACGGACGAGATTTTTAGGAAGGACCAGCCCATCAAAGAAGGCGTCTCGCAGCAATAGGAGGAACTCTCGTCAAATGGGGCGCCACTAGGAATAGAAAGCTCCAGCCAGCATTGGAGGCCTTGCTCGACTTACGGCCCCTCCCCTTCTTCCCCCACCCTTGTTACTGGAATGTTCGGTCACGCCAACATTCTGGAATGACGTCGGAACGTTCGAATGCGTCTTCTTCGGTTTTTTGCTCTTAGTTTTTTACCTCAGCGTTTCCTGGCTTAACTCGGCTAGGCCTCTGAGCCCGTTCGATAAGTGGGGCGGTAATTTTTATGGCTTTAGGGTTTTTTTAAATATTATTTTCGAAGAACACAGATCTCCTAAATCCGACCAACCTCTTCATCCCCTGGCCTCCAGTGATGCCGTAGAAAGCATTGCCTGAACTTGGGTGATGCTCCCGCCTCTCCAAAAATCTGTTCTCATGCGGCACAGCCAAAGGGAAACTTGGCCGTGAACGCGACAGGGGAAGAATGTTCTTAAGATGGGATACATTCTTCCCAATCGCTCGCGGTTGTGTAGCCCAAACAATAAAGTTTCCTCCCGCCTCTTCCCAAAAGAAATTAAGTTCTTCGGGGCAGGGACTTATTTTCCTTGCTAATGTTAACTCTGTAAGTTAACATATATGGAATCATCGCCATCAGCCCGCTCATAAGGATCACTGACCAAGTAGGCTTAGGAAAGAGGCTTTGCTTATTGTCCACCACACACAGATCAGCGAGTTTAAAAATCCACCACGCTTCTCCAAGTAGAAGGGGTTGCTTAAAATAAACAGCTCGTCTTGTTTTGTTTTTTCGTATAGCCACAGGGATCGGATGGATGAATACAGAAGAGAGAAGTAAATTAAGCAATCATACAACAGATCTTTTTTAAAAAAACAATGCAGAAGGAATCCTAGCAGCTCCCGCACCAAGAAACAACTGCACAGAAAGGAGGTCGCTGCTAGCAGTAGTAACTAAAACGTTTGAACGGAGATACATCAGTTTCTTCAGGCTTCTCCTCGCTTTCCAGGCGCACCTACTGGTATCTCTTCCACTGATCAACCATTGATCACTATCCTCCTCTTTCCTCGGGAAATACAGACCTGGTCACTTCAGTTATGTGCCTTACCACCATGTACATGACGAAGGACGCTCTGGCCCGTGAAAGATGACCACCACAAACGTGCTGGACTGCAATCCTGACCGTGTCTACTCAGAAGTAAGTCCTGTTGAATTCAATGGGGCTTACTCCCAGGTGAGTGAGGTTAGGATTGCTGCCTAATTAGTCTGTAAGGTGCCTTCAGACTCTAGTTTTGGCGGCATCAGACTGATCTGGCTAGGCTGCACTGTGTACTGCCTTCAAGTCGATTCCGACTTATGGCGACCCTATGAACAGGGTTTTCATGAGGCTGAGAGGCAATGACTGGCCCAAGGTCACCCAGTGAGCTTCATGGCTATGTGGGGATTCGAACCCTGGTCTCCCAGGTCGTAGTCCAACACCTTAACCACTACACCACACTGGCTCTCCCTCTGGAATGGCGTCTGTCGTCCACTCAATCGCAGGGGTTAGAGGAAGTTCTTTCCTGCTGCCGACTTATACATAGCCTCCTAGCACCGGCCGCAGACTACACAGCCTCCATGGGATTTGATGGGAAAGGGCTGTCTTTGGGCTGATTACGAAGGAGGGGCAGTTCCGAACCAGGTTTATACTGGGAGGGTGTGACGCGCGGCGGGGGCGATTTGGAACTGGGGAGGAGGGAAAGAGCATATCAAGGAGGACTCTGATCTGGCTCAGAAACGTATTCGCAACGAGCACTTGGAATCCTTGGACAATATTGCTCTCCTGCTGTCTGCCGACTAGCTGTCCTGGGACGAGAGGAGAACAATCAGCAAATGGATAAGATACGTGTGTGTGTATGTGAGTGAGTGCAGCTGGAGCAATCGAGAAGGGGGCACCGTTGGATGTGAAGGTCAACGTGAGCAACCTTCTGGCTTGGCACTTCAGCTCTTTCACTTTGATACAGCCAGCAGTCTTTTTCTACCGCAAGACCACGAGATAAATTTGATGCTTGCTGGGGGAAAGGGGAAAGGAGAAAGGGGGGGGGCGGTAGGCAAAGAGATGAAAGGATCTTGTCTCCTTTCATTTTTTAAAAAAACAAACCACTTGCTCAACTATACCAGGGCATATTCCTATTACTCCGGACTAATTGCTCTCCCCGCCCCCGCGTCCTGTGTACGTCAAAAGAGTGAGGAAAGGCGGGGCGGGGGGGGAGACAGAGACCTTTGAGCAGACTTTAATAAGTGTAGTGCAAAACGGACCTCACTAGGGACTAGAAGATTGTTTTTGATCATAGAATTGGAAGGAGAGCGGGTAATCCTTCAAGTCCCCCTACAATGTCTCCCTCTCTCTTCCTCCGCCCCCTCTCCCAAATTAGGAACCTGATGATTGGGTTCCTCTCCCGTGTAATATAGAAGCGAGTCTGGAGCTTGCTTGTTCATTGCTGTGATAGTCATTGGTAATGGTAGTCACTAGTGCGTGTGTGTAGGGGAGGGCGATATTATTCCAGGGTGTGGCGGCTTATCCTGGACGCTGCCTGCAATTTTTCACAAGGATGCTACGGATAGGATGATGGACCCATTTTCTTCTCCTATACAGGAGGACGGACCAGAGGCCCCTTTTGGGGAGAGTTTCTTCCCATCTGCCGTACAGGGTAGTACAAAGTACGCCTTAAGCCTGCAGGGAGCGGCTCCCCATTGCGCCAGCAGCCCCGCCAGCACACACATGGGGATCGCCAAAGCCTGTCTACAAAGCGAATAGGAGGGAGGCGGGCTGTGAGGAATCTCTGCCCCAACCTGTCTACACAGAAACCTCCGGGATGTCTCTCTCCAAGTATCCTAAATACACTGATGCTCGGGATTGTTTGTATGTGAAAAGTGCTACAGGAAGCATAAAAATGACATCCCCCAAAAACAAATCAATCCGACAAAAAGCTTGTACGCCCATTCAGCAGCCCTTGTCTTCTTCGACCGTGTGCCGAGGTCGGAGCTGACCACTTACTTCAAGATCGCGGGCGGCCTACCTCTAGCAAAGGGCAGAGGAAACCCAAGGCTGCAAATCTACACACATAGGTTCGGCTGGGAACTCAAGGAGATGCGCAACCAGCTCCTGTGCTAGACGTGCCGGTTTTGTTTGTAGGACTCACGCCCAAATGGATGGGTCTAGGATCTCCGCTGTACTTCCAAACAAACAGTTCAAAGATCTGGCTGTAACCCTATGCGTTAGGACAACTAGGGATGAACCGTGCAATCCTACAGGTGTCTAATCACTTGTCCCATGGAGTTCAATGGAGCTTACTCTCAGGTAAGTTCCATCCTAAGGCTGTCAGTGACTTGCGAATAGGCCTGTTGAATACGGTGGGACTGACTTCTCCCTAAACTACATAGGATTGGACTGTACAATTCCATGAAAACCAGTGGGGTTTATACCCGAGTAAACATGTTCAGGACTTCATTGCACGAGGCAAGAGAGAATGGACGGGGGAACTGCTAGCCTCCTTGGAGAAGAAACCAGGGGAGGCAGCCAAGCGCCAAGCCTAATTGGATGGGGGGGAGTCGCCAGTCCCTCAAGTTTTGTTCTGTTTCCATCCAGCACGATACCCTGTTCCCTAGTCTCTTGTCCAAACGTACATACAAAAAATGGTTTCAGGCAAATGCGGAAAGCAAAGGATACAAATGTATAGGTTGCGCTTGAGCATCCAGTGCTCTAGTCCTCTCTGAGGTCTGCTCCCATCTCCACCTTCAGGTCACACACACACACAAAACCGCTTCCTTTCACCTGCGTTCATTGCATCCTGTCAAACGCCATCAGCCCCCCCCTTCTTCCATGCGCTCCCTGGTGCCATCCTCCCACTCGCTTAAGGCGGATTAGAATCCCCGCTGGCACGTCACGAACCCGGGTGGACAAATTCCACTCTGACTGGGAGTCGATCAGGAGTAACGGGGGTGGTGGTTCAATAATCCGCATGAAACGGAACCTCCGGAGCCCCAGCTCAGACGACAGGAGGACCTCACAGCCCCCCCAGCCCCCTCCCTCCCTTCTCCGCAGTATTCCAGTGGGAAGCTGCAATGAGGCAATCCCGCCCCGGTTGAGTTGGGGGAGGTCTTGTGCAGTCGGAGATTGCGAGGTACAACAAAGGGGAAGAACAAGAGCAAATAAATAAATATTAAAAAATTTAAAATGATGCGCTACCTTGGCAACTAGAGCCTTTTAAGGAGCCAGCTTGGGGGGGTCCGCTGCCCACCCGCCTGCCGCGAGTACTCTCCTCGACTACGCGTATTCTTAAGCAATAACAACGTAATCCGTATTATCCACCCAAGAATACCCGTCACCGAAGAGAGTCAGAAAGCTGCTGGTGGCGACGATGACGGTGCTGGTGCTGGAGGCGGCGAAGAGAAGGCTGGAGCTGCACGCACCGCGACAATAAATCCACAACTGTATGTCCCGTAGCCCGGAGGAACGAGAGGAGGAGGAGAATCCAAGAGAGAGTCGCCCGGCGAGCGGTGATCCCAAATCCAGGCAGGGCTGCTGGACTCCAGGGGCCTGGCAAGGCAAAGCAGAAGAGGCGGCCGTGAAGGACTGGAGCAGGGCAGCCCCTGGGAACAACTGGCGGGGTCGAAAGGCACGGGCAGGCAGGGAGGCGAGAGCCACACATTCACACCCCCGCTGCAGGCATGCCGCCACATCAAGGCACTGACAAGCGCCAGCCTTGTCACACCCCACGCAGACGCGTGGCCCCTTGGACGAGGCGGCCAGATCCACACAAGGCACGTGGAGGGAGCTGAGACAGGTCCATCTGCGCGCTGCCCAGCGGCCGGTCCAGGAATGCCACAAACGTGCAGGGGCGCTCCCGTCGGCAAACATAAATAAGAGAGCTGACAACCAAGCCTGCCTGTGTGTCATTCACACGCACGCACGCACACACCTTAACACAAAACCACACAGACCATCTATCTGCATAAAATACGTGGGTGCGCATCATCTGCCTGCAAATACTGTACGCCCGTGGAGCCATCTGCATACCGCTCCGAGCATCATTATATCCATTCACTTCTCCGTCCATCCCTCCATTCATTTCTCCATCCATCCAGCGTACCTGGCCAGCTCCCGACTTCGTCCTCTGGGCTCGCTCGCCATCCCTTCCCTCTCTCGAGTTCTCCCTGGGGTTGCATTGAACGGCTCTTCACGGCAGCCGACGCGATTTCTGTAGAAGAGACGCACAGTTAAGCACACAAGTCTTACCAAGCTCAAGCTGTTTGCTTAGAGGAGCTGGGGGAGAGCGCATGGGTGGAAATCTGATGAAGAAAACCACGCACGCCCGAGAGAATTTCAGCGAGGCGCCCGGAGAGGTCCCGGCTCAGAGGGGAGGTACGGGAACAAACACTCTCCGCCGTTGCCACCTGCTAAAAGGCACCCCCGGAGAGAACGCGAGTGCCGCTCTGCTCCAGGCCTCTCCAACGCTCTATAACCTAAGGCTAAAAGTCTTTTCTGAACGCAATAAAATAAAAGAATAACGATCCTTTTTCCTCTCCCACGTGCCCCTAAAGAGCTAGGTCTCCGCGGCGAGCTCTTGACGTTCTGGTAAGGCTGCATTTTTGAGATCGCCCGATAAACGCGTGATAGCACATCCTAGGGATCCTCTCCACGCCTTGTGGTCTGGCCAGCAGGTCTCCAAAGTGAAAGCGTAATCGAATGTTCCCATCCGTTTCCCTCTCCGTCCCTATGCACGTTCTAAGGATGCGTCCACATTTCTTTTTTAAGCAAAAGTTTTCTTTTCCTGCAATGCTGTTATTGTCAGACAACAACATGTGAATGAATACTCTACAACCAAGACCCAGAATGGGGGTGGTAAAGGAGGTCTTTGTTTGTAGAAGCCGCTGCGGTTGTCCCTGAGGATAACGGGTTAGGATTTGGTTCCCGCCTAAAGGAGCAAAAAACCCAGCGCACAGTAACTTTGGGCTGGTTTTATTCCGCCTCGGCTGTAAAATACAAAAAAGCGCAGCTAAAAGACTGGGTGTGGGTGCTGCGCTCGTCCTCCCACCAAGATTCATTGTAAGGCATCTGCCTAGCCAGAGAGCTCTGTAACTGACCAGCTTGTAGATCAGATTGCAAGTGACATTCACACAAGATGCTTGCGTTTATTCTTGCCAGATTCCCTCTTTGAGGGTCTACTTGTGCCTTAACACCAAATCATCACAAACACCTAGAAAGAACAATTGCTTTAAAAAAATTATATAGACACGCTTTCCTCACCCGAACATTACACACACACATCCCGAACACGCCACAGACAATAATGTCAATAATTTAAAATTAAGGACGCGTGCAACTTCCACATATTCTGTTCAGTTTCTCCCAGCGACGTTTCTCACCCTCCTGAGGGCAGAAGGCTGAGGCTTTACTATAAAGATAACAGCTATAAAACAAACAGCACGAACACACACACAGATTCCTTTTCCTTCGCTGTGTACAATTGAAGACTGGCACACTACAGAGAGCTTGGGTGAGGGAGGAAAAACCATGGGCGCAGTCTGTCCTCCTCTTGAACTCTAAGCCACAAAACCTGCTTGAGAAAAGTCAACACGCCACCAATGTGACACCTTATCTCCCTAGCCTTAATTCTGAAAACAACGTGCCCGAGAAATCTCTCTCGTCAAAAACGCATTGGAGGGGAGGGGGTGGCCCTGCCGTCCAAACTTTTCCAATAGTACGCTTATTATTATTATTGCCCCCAACCACAGAAGCCCGCATGCAAGGTTACAGGAGCACTTTGGCGATTTCCTCCCCGGGATGAGAAATAAGCCCCAACTCCCACCCCCACCCTGGCGTATCAAGCGCCCATTTCTAAACTTGCTCGATCAGTCGCGCCCGTTTACCGCTTCAATGCGGTGATTACTGTGCACGGCCCTCCTGCTGAAGAGCACCTACCAAAATGGTCGAACGCAGTTCAGCACCGGGGTGGCTGGACAGTTCCATCCTTGGAGAGACTCCCTCCCTGCTGCACCAGTGAGAGAGCTGGTGAGCCATAAGCTAACAACAGCGGCAGCTCCTTCAAGCAGGGGCACGATGACTTACGATAACACTATTTCCTAACCAGACCGCTTGCCTCTGGGCGCATATTCAATTCAAACCTCCTTAAACTGTCGGCTCTATCTCCACCCCACCCCTCAACGCTCTCTCTCTCACACACACGCACACACGCACACACTCCACACCACGGCAGGAACAAGCCCCAGTGCCATCTCTGGTGCTTTGTTGCTCCTTCTACACCTTTTTGCAGCTTATGGTGCCCGGAGCGACGCTCAGCATCGGCATTAACTACCTTTGTTCATGGAAAGCCATGTTGATTAGAATCTTCCTCCCTACCTACCGTAATAACTGGAGGGATTGAGCCCTCCCAAACCTACTGATCATAGTAACAGACAAGAAAGCCTCCACTCAAAATGTCAAATATTTCTCTGCGCTGATGTGTGTGTGTGGGGGGGGGGGCGGGTTGAGGAAGAGACGAGTAAACCATTGCCAGCAATGAAGAATAAAGCTTAAAGCAGTGCAGGGATTGCTAATAAGAAGAGAAATACTCCAAACAGAAGCCACAAATACGATGACTTATATCAACTCTGGACCAGACAGGATAGGGTGGAAGTGCATGGAGGGGGTTAATCAAAGAAATATTTATCTTGATTAAAGTGCTGCCTCCTTTTCAAGAGCCGAGAGTCACTCCTCGCCACTTCCTCCCCATGCAACTCCTAGAAATCCGCCTCTGTTGAAGCGCTTACCCTTTAAATCCTGGTTTCAAGCCGAACTCCAACTGTGTGTAAAACCCAGGGAGGCATCTGATGAGCTAGGGAAATACGCTCTGGGCAGCGGAAAGCTGCTGCCCCCCCACTCTCGCCTTCCCTCCTGGTGCCGGATTATAGTGTTAACAAGCCCTGGGAAAGGGACCTCGGCGCCTCTGGCTGGCTTTGTGTGCTCCGCTGCCTTCCCACCTCGGCGGATGCTGGTGTTCTCCAAGTCCCCGACGATCGCCTCTCAGATGCTGCTGGCTTCCAGAAAAGAAGTGATGGTGGGGGTGGGAGGGAGGAGGGAGAGAGAGAGAGAGGGAGAAAAGGAGGGAGAAGGAGAGTGAGGAGAGGGGAAAAAATCGCCTAATGCAATCAAATCGATCTGATCTACACCATCTGTCGCCTGCCACTACACACAAACGTTAAAATAAGGAAAAACGGGAGTCAATGACAGCTCAGGAAAGGCTGGTCTTGCCGAGTTCATTTTGAGCAGAGCTTAATTGGGGATGGCCAGCACATACAGTTACCGAAGCTGCTGTTAAGCCATCAAGCACTAGATCCCAAACATGCTAATGGTGGGTTAATTGAGGAAGATCTGACGTGCAGGCTTCATAAGGCTCTTACTCACGACAGCCTATTGGGAAAGGACCAATGCTGGGTGGTATGATGGTAAACGTACAGTCCAAAAAAGCTTCTAAGAAAAATGGCTCTATGTTCCCAGCTTTTCCCTCTGATAACAAACATGTGTCGCGCAGAACCGTTTAGCAGGATGGTGTGTGTGTGTGTGCCTGCTCTTGACCAGAGCATGCTCTTCCCATAGCTTGCATTTTAAGAATATATTGAATCATGTTCTGTATGGACTGTAAGTCTCGAACATATGCTTCTTTCAGGATCTTACTCCTTTTGAAGAAGTTAGGCGCTTTTCTCTTCATATGGTGGATGTATATGTGTGTTTATACCATCTCACTTGTGATCAGAGTACACCCAGATAATGTCTCTAAAATCTCAGTGCTGCTAATTTCATCAGGATTGACGCAGAGTCGGTTTAATGGTAGCAAACCTCTGGACCTTTCCCCCATCCCCTATCTCCCACTGGGAATTATTTTTGAGAAAGACGTTTCCGATCACTGAAATTTGAACATGGACTGATTAAATATGGGTTTCCCACCCGCTCTTCCTGAGGCTCAGACAGGGGAGGGGGGAGACACTCTCTCTCTCTGTGTGTGTGTGTTTAGAACAGCATTTACTGCGCCTGCCAATTGCCCACCACCACCAAATTTGCTTGCAGCTTTTAGTCCATTTTGGCGAGTTGTTTAAATATATAAAAGATACAGAAAAAGTTAGAAGGAATAAACACCCCCCGTTGTTTCCTCCTCTCCTCTCCTAAACGCACTATTCACGGGGGAGCGGGTGACACTGCAACAGCCCAAAAAACAAATTAACCCAGAGAAGCTTTTTATAAACACAGAGAGTGAATGTATTTTCGCGTGAACTCATTTCTTTGAGGGGGACGATAGAGGGGAGTTGAACAGGATATGCAAATGAGCGTGTCGCTGTCCACATACTTGGTGCTGAAAGGAAAAGATGAACCAGTCTAAAAGGAGACAACACCCAGATAAGAAGCAAACTACAGATTTATTACCGAGAATTGGAATGTGGTTCATTGCTTGCTTTGTGGGGAGGGTGTGTGTGTGGGGGGGTCCCGTCCTTGTATAAAGTCTACACATTTATCTTGTCAATGGCGGAAGCAATTAAGATTCTTGTCAGTTTCCACTCCTCCCTAACTACAAAAAAAAGGGGGGGGACTCAAAATGACCGACTTTAAATGTTCCAGTAAACAATTAAGTGTTTAGGATAATTCTAGAGTTAATTGGACGCCTATCCTGAAAGTTTGGGTTAATCTCTTTAGAACAAACCTAACGGTTATGAATTAGATTAGCCTTGGAAAATGTAGCCTAAAGACAAACACCCCCCTATCTTTTGTTTCAATATCCATTAATTAAGCACCACTGCCTACCTACGCAGCAATCCTGGGTCACAGCCACGTGTCTAAGCCTAATCTCCTAGCCGCCTTTGTTATCATTCGTGTCCAACGATTGCCCTCTGCAGGTCAGCCTTCCAGTCCTCCCAGGCAATGCTATTGCAAAAAGGTATGGCAGACGAATCGGTCGCACGGTCTAGAGGCAGACAGGCAACTTTGCAAGCATTCCCGGAGGCTTTGCACTAGGGTTCTACATATTTCTCTCTCTCTCTCTCTCTCTCTCTCTCTGTATGCATGTGCTCGCGCGCTCAAGGTAGTCCCCCCATTTCCTTCTGATTTGAAGTTCTGTTTTTCTGTTGATTTGCGCTAGTTTGGGAGTTGTATGTTAATGATTTTCAGCCCTACCATGCATTATAGACACTATACTTCTGCCCGCAGCCCACCTTCCTTGAGACCCGACAAAGAGCCAGATCCTCTGGAAATCTCTGGGCTTAAATGACGGGGTTTAAACACAACGCCGACTTGAGTTTCTTCCTAGTCACAAGAGGGGGAATTTAAGGCAGAGGTATTTAAGGTAAAGGGAATTTAAGGTAGTCACAAGAGGCGGAATTTAAGGCATCCTGAAATTCTAAGGGACTCACTATCAGCCGCAAAAAGAATTCGCTGGTCGTTGGTCAGATTAGACCTTTGAGGCTGCACAGGAAAGATTGCATAGCACAGCTTAGATACCTCTTAATGCCGGTTAGCTCTCTCTCTTTCCCCTTCTTTCCCCCCTCCCCCTTGTATTGCTCACATGACTAAAATGGCTAGAGGGGAGAACTTTTTCTGCTTTTTTTCAGCAACATCTTATGAAGACAATGGAGATTCTGGCCCTTTTTAGCAACTGTAAAGAAAGTGGTGACCATTATTTTGGAAGAATTTTCCCAATGAAAGAGTGTGTGATCCTATGTAGATGTGCTGGTAGACTGTCTGGACTGGAAGGGGGTGAGCTTTAGAGGAGCATCAGTCCAATGGAGCGAGCGAGGGAGAGGAAAACAACAGCCCAGTTAATTGCCTCTTGATAAGGATCGTTTTATATTTCTGTAGGGAGGATTGTAACTTTTGATTCTCTGTCAGGTATGATTCCCGCAGTGATAGTTGGCCGCACTTCATACAGCGCAAGCGAAGAGTCAATCAATAATATGCAAAACACCCTATTAGGAGATACTAAGGCAGACTAATTATTAATCGCTCGCTTAAAGGTGGTTGAAGAGCGTTTGATTTGTCCTGCTTAAAAAACATTAAAGGGGGAAAATCAGAGTCGTAGGCATAAGAAGGTGGTTTGTTTGTTTATCTCGATCCATTTTTATTTGTGTAGTTTAGGAATCCAGTATTTCTCAGAAAGCAAGAAAAAGGGAAGCCACTTGGAACAAGGAGGGGGCATTCTTCCCCCCCTAAAAACAATGGAAGCTTTGTTATTGGGTTCCGTGGGATTGAGGACTGCAGGCCACTCCTTCGGGAGACGATCGCCACGTGACAATATTTCTTAGTGACAGCCCCAACTCAGTGACGTCATTTGGCTTTGCACCGGGCGCCTCAACTCAAAGTAACAAAATAGTGTTGTACTGGAGGGGGTCATTTCAACGTCGCAAAGATGGGTGAAGAGGAGTTGATGCATTGGCAATCGAATTCGCCTCCCCTCCTCCAGCCGCCCCACCCTGCTAGGCAAAGCACAGAAGTAAAGATTTGCAATAAACGTGGTGCTTTGCCCTGTGAAGTAATCAGGGCGGGTTCTCAGCTATGTGTGCAGAGTGACTAGCTGGCTGGCTACTGAATGGAATATCCTGCATTGCAAATCTGACTCATTTCAGCTCGTTGGCTGGAGGAAACCACCAACATTCCTTTCGCTTCTCTGGTGACTTTCTTTCTTTCTTTCTTTCTCTTTCTTTCTTTCTTTCTTTCTTTCTTTCTTTCTTTCTTTCTTTCTCAAAGCACTGGGAGGGTAGCAGGATAAGATAGGTGGTGTCCCATTCAGAAGGAAGCGGGATGCCCTTCAGTTGCACAGGCTGTTTGGGAGCAGAAAGTCCATCCATACAGTACACTGTAGATTCCTTTTGGATACATGCATACTAGCAGGGGATCGGGTGTCATCGGATAATTAGAAAATATAGTTATGCTCCTTGAATCAGGGACAGAAAACATGCTGCCCTCCAGATGTTGTTGGACTACAACTCCCATCTTCCCTGACCATTGGCCACCTTGGCTGAGGCTGATGGTAAATGTAGTCCATCAACATCTGGAGGACACTCCGTTGACCACCCTTGCCTTAAATCAAATGGGATTGGCCCAACGTATCAAAAAGAATATGGGGGAAATGGAGGGCTTCAGTTTTGAACGGAGGGGTACCTTCTGCCTACCCGTCTCAAGCCTTCCTGGGTCACATATTGTTCTGTATTTTCAGAGGTGGGCAGACTTTAGGTTTGTTAGGTCATTCTTTGCTTTTTATTAGGACCCCATCATCCTACCAATCACAGCCAAGTGCAAAAGACATATACAATAAGAATAAAAGCACATGGTGCTTCTGAGCACACTGAGTCTAGGAATGTATTTTCAGTACCTAACCGAACTGAGGTCACAGACCTTTTCAACAAAACTCCACTCCTGGCTAGCTTTCCTCTGTCACTTCCACACCATACATGTCACAGACTCTTACACTATTTAAACAGTCACAGCTTCCCCTAAGAATCCTGGGGACTGTCCTTTGTTAAGAGTGCTGGGATCTGCAGCTCTGTGGGGCGGTCTCCTCTTCACAAACCACAGTTCACAGGATTCTTTGGGGAGAGTCATGACTGCTGAACTGATATAAGGGTGCTTAAAATTTATGGTGTGAATGTGACCTTCACTTCAGCAGCCTTGTTTAGGTGAAGCAAGCCATTCTGTTGTCCTTGAGAAACAATTGGGAGTCAGAAACCCTTGGTGGTCTACTGCAAATCACCCAGAGATCTACTAGCAGATCCCAACCGACTTTCTGCCCACCCCTGCTCTAGAAGCCCTTTGAGGAAGGAAGAGGAACCTGTGGCTCTTTAGGTGTGGTTGGATTGCTGGATGCTGGGAGGTTGTAGTACCAAGGAAATCTGGAGGGCTACAGGTGAAACAGCTGTGCCTTAGCCCTTTCTCGCGTGCACCAAGGAGCTAATTTAGGTTACTCTTTGTGACAGGGAAAATGAAAATCAAATGCACAATGTGCACGCTCACGGTGCATCCTTTTCCTTATCACAACCTTCCATCACTACATATGTTGCCGAGGGCGAGCCCTTGCCTGGTCGTGAGGTCAGCGAATGCTCCCTCAAACGAAGCCAAGAAGTGGGGAAAAGAAAGCAGAACGAAGGCCGAAATGTTGGGAGTGAGGTGAGAGGAAGTGCCCGCAGTTCTAACGAGTGGGAAGCCGAGATGGGGATCCAGCGACTCATCCACCAATTCAAAGACACGCGGCAACAACCCTTGAGCCCAGCGTCCCCAGAGGGCAAAGGCCCAGCCGGCAGGGAGGCAGAGCGGCGTTGTGATGGAGGACGCCGAAAGCGCCTCATTGCCAGGCAACTCACGGAATAGCTAAAGGGCAGCGCTCAAAGGCCAGCAAGCAACACATCTTCCAGTGGCACAGGGCGGGTCGACTCCGACAGAGAGGGGCGGATCCCATACAGAAGGCAAAAGCCTGGAACGTGACTAGGAGCGCCGATAAGGAGGATGAGGATGAGAGAAGGGGGTGTTCCAGAGCTGCTAACTGGATGCTTTTTCTTCATAAGCGACTTCGGGGCTTTGCCTGTTTCCTCTGATCTCTCTCTCTCACACACGCGCGCGAGAATTCACTTTTATTTCCAAGAACTTGTCTTTCCACCTAAAGGGGGATGGGGAACCTGTGGCCGTCCAGATGTTGATGAACGAAAACTCCCATCAGCCCTTACTACTAACCATTGTGACGGGGGCTGATCTGTAGTCCAACAATATCTGGAGGGCCACAGGTTTCCCAGCTCTTTGCCTCCAGGCGGGCGGGTTGGAGCGAGGGCGGGGACCCAAGCACTTTTCTTTTCACTCAATGGCTACCGCCTCTTCTTCCAGACAATCACTACAGAGGGCAGCTCAGTCTTCCCAGTCCTGCCCTCTCAATCGCTTCTGTCTCTTTCACTTGGGAGTAAGGCGTGCAAGTTCAAGCGATGTTCACCTCTGAGCAGCTTTGACCGGAATTCAGCCACGGAAGGTATGACGTCAAGAGAGTGTTTCTCCAACAGGAATAGAAAACTCCCCCACCCCCGAATTCTGGGAATTGTAGTTTGTTGATGGTGCTGGAAATTGCAGCTCTGAGGGGGTAAGCTACAGTTCCCAGGATTCTTTGGAGGATGCGCTTCAAATGGGCTTCTGCTGGGAGGAAGGGCGAGATGTAAATCTAATAATAAAATGTCAGACCTGCATCCTGGACATCTCTTGCTTTCAGAACTAAACGTTTGTCCAATCCAAGTGTATTTATTTAACAGAATTTGTGTATCACGTGAACATAAACAAAACCTCTAAGCAGTTTACCAAAGGGCTATCATTTTTAATACCATAACACTGAGCTCTTAATATACGCTTGAACCTTCCCCCAGCGCACGTAGACAGCACAGAGGAGTAGCACATTTATACGCATGCGCACCCTCTTTATTTTGATGCGCTTGGGGCTCGTAAAACTTTCCCGCATTTATTTACCCTCACGCACAGCTGAGCTTTCATTGCCTTTGTGAGCCTGCGCGCACACGTGCTTGGCTGCCAATACACAGTTACTGATTCACGCAAGGGTGAATACGATCAACTCACGCATTCACTCTCACACACGCGTTTTCTTTCCCGCGCACCCTCTCCGAAGCTATACTGGCAGCGTTTCGGTATGAAAGGGAGGGCACCTCACCTCTCCCTGGAATCTTGACATCCGAAAGGTCGGCTGACTTGTAACCCCTTGCCCAAAGTAAAAGCAAACTCATTGGGCTGCGGTGACTACCCTCCCTTCTCTATGGGCTGTTTTGCGGATAGAGCGTGGGTGGGTTGGTGGCTGAGCTGCCTCTCGCTCTCCGTTTTCAACCCGTTCCAGCGCCACTCCCATCCTGCCGGATTCGAGCCCAAACGGAACTCGGTTAGGCAGAGCGAAGGAGCCCCCTGCTGGCCAGACAGCGTTAAGCGCGCGCAGACCAAACTTCCTTACAAAGAGCCAGGGCGGGTCCATAGAGTGAGTGGAGCCGAGACAGTCGGCGCTGAGATCCTGAGCAGAGACCCGCAAACCCCTTCTAGGGATTCAGCCGCTGGGATTTTTTCTTTTCTTTTTCCTTCGTCTGAAGCTATGAAGGTCGCTGGTTTAGCCGCGGGACGACTGTGAGCAGAAATCCCAGATTTCTGTTGTTTGTAGATAAGGCTAGATGAGGGTTTTTAGGAATCATTATCCTCATACTTCGGGTGTGTGGCAGTGTCGAGGGCATGGCCCTCCTCATCCATTTACTTATCTATTTTCCTGTTTAGAAATAAGTTATATATCATGCAGATTCCCTCTCCTCCTTTCAGTCGGTATTCACATGGCTGTAGCTTTGTATTTTACATATGGTTCAGCCCTTCTTATGCTGAACAAATAATACGTACACATTTGTTGGTGGTAAGCAAGAAGAGCTTTATTTATTTAAAAGGACCTTGCCCTTCCTGTGAAGTCTTTGGCTTAACCCTTTATGCTGCAATCCTAACCCACTTACCTGGAAGCCCCATTGAATTCAGTGGGGCTTACTTCTGAGTAGACATGTATGGGATTCTAACCAGAAGTGATGTTGGAGGACCATGACTGAATCTCATATTCAGGTGCGTGCACACACATTTTAAAGCAGGCATATGTAGTTTAAAGCAGGCATAGGTCCACAGGGAAGAGGGCTGAACACCATGTGGCAGTGGGAAATATATTTTTTTTACTCTTCCCCCATGCTATTTTCTCAATTTAAGGCTGCAATCTGCCAGGCACTTCAATGGGAATAAATTCCAATGAATACAATAGAACATACTTTATGCTGCAAATTATGTCCAGATGCTGATATTAGTCCTGTAGAGAGGGAATACAGGTGTGTGTGTTCTTGCAGGGCTAATAGAGGCTTTGGCCATGATTTAGAAGATGCTCCAGTTTACAGGAACCAGTAGTCTTGCAGATGACATCGGACTTCCAACTCTCATCAGCCCCAGCCAGCATGGTGAATCATCAGGAATGATGGGACAGTTCTGATGATGGAGGTATGTAAGATGTAGGGTCCCAAGGATTCGTATTGGGACTGAAGTTTTTTCCTTGTTCATTGACCTGGAGTTAGAGGTGAGCAGTGAAGTGGCCAGATTTGCTAATGATACTGAATGGTTTACGGTGGTAAAACAAAAAAGGATATGCAAGGAGCTCCAAAATGATCTTTCCAAATTGGGAGAATGGGCACTAAAATGGCAAATGTGATTCCATGTAAGCAAGTGTAAAGTGATGTACATTGGGGCAAGAAATCCCAGTCACTGACTAGGAAAGAGATCTGGGGGAGGAGTTCACTGAAGGGTTGGCTGAGGGTGAACGTGGCCTCCAAGCAAAAATGTGTGCCAGTCCTGTAGACACACTCCCAGGCAAGTGTGTCTACAGGAATGGCTCACTTTTTTTTGCATTTTTGAACTTAATAGGACTTACTTAAGAGTAAACATGCATAGATTGTGCTACACATCCAAGACTTTGCATTCTGTTTTTTGTTTGTTCAGGCCTCTTGGACTTCAATTTAACTTAGTCACAAGAGCAAAAGTCATGTGGATCTAAGGAGAATCTCATCTTGTTTAAACTGCATTTTGACTAGGAGTAAGAAGAAGTTGTGGTCTGAGTGTCACAGTAGCCCCTTCTCTTTCCCTTGAGGTAGGAAAATAGGTAGCTTGTGGTACTGATTGTGTGACGTATGAGCAGTGAACTCTTCAGTTCAAGTCTTACCTTAGCTACAAACTCCCTTGGTGGCCTTAGGCAAAACCACTATGTCTCCATCTGCCCTTTGCAGCTACAATACGAGTATAATAAGACCGGCATCCTTTATTATATTAGAGTAGGGATTACTGAGATAATGTGTGAGAAGCACTGGACCCTTTATATTACAGTCTTCTAAATAAGCCCACAAAAGTTAATATCCTGCAGAAACACAAGAAGCCTGCTAAGGGGTACCCTGCATTTTCATACTAGCCATCGAGTTTTCATACTAGCCACGTGTAGCATGAAATCACAGAGTACTTGCTTCTAAAAAAAAATGTAAATGCACTGCCTTCAAGTTGATTCCGACTTATGGCGACCCTATGAATAGGGTTTTCATGAGGCTGAGAGGCAGTGACTGGCCCAAGGTCACCCAGTGAGCTTCATGACTATGTGGCGATTCGAAACCTGGTCTCCCAGGTTGTAGTCCAACACCTTAACCACTATGCCACACTGCCTCTTGCTTGGCTGACAGAAAAATGGATGTCTACTAGCAGATTGGCAGAGGAGGAATTATCACTTTGTTCCTCCCATCCACCAGCTTGCTGCATTTCCATGAGATATTTCCTCCATGTTTAGCATGGAAACTGTGAGCTGGTAGAAGGTGAGTTGACCTGTTGTTCCTCTTCTGCCAGCCCACTCACTCACCTTGCACGATTCCTGATCATCTGTGGTGACCAAGTGAACTGTAAAAACAAGGCTGTACTAGACAGCAAAACAAAAATGAAGTGAACATTAGAGTGGTTAGACGCTATGTCTTTTTTATTTATGAGATGGTTCACGTATTTGCATTAATCACTCATTGACTGTAGCATCAAATGATGACTTGCAGATTGATCTTCATGGATAGAACCTTTACACCAATATCAATCCTGGAACACAGGAAGCTGCTTTATAGTGAGGCAGACCATTGGTCCACTTAACTCAGTATTGTCTACACTGGGGGTGGGCAGGGGTGAAAGCCTGTGCCTGAGGTCTGAATATCCTTCAGACCTCTGTGTCTTGCCCTTAGAACTCTCCTGGGCTATGCCTGTGCCCTAACTTCAGCCCTCATTGAGTGCTTTTGCCTGCTTGGAATGTTTCCTTGGGCTGTGCTGATGCCTCTTACTTGCCTTGCTGGAGAAGGGGTTTGGGCAGAAACCTCGACTTTTGAGTGGACTGTAACTGTGCAAAGGTGAGATTTGCAAGGGCATAGGGAGCCAGTGTGGTGTAGTGGTTAAGGTGCTGGACTACGACCTGGGAGACCAGGGTTTGAATCCCCACACAACCATGAAGCTCAGTGGGTGACCTTGGGCCAGTCACTGCCTCTCAGCCTCAGAGGGAGGCAATGGTAAACCACCTCTGAATACCGCTTACCATGAAAACCCTATTCATAGGGTCACTGTAAGTCGGGATCGACTTGAAGGCAGTCCATTTCCATTTTTCAAGATTTGCATCCATTGCTCTGCCCAGCTTTTCCTCTGCTCCCTGGAAGATTTCCCATGAGAGACTGTGATGTCTGGCAGCAGCTCTCCAGGATTTCAAACAGGATCTCTTCTGGTGATGCTGGGGGATTGAAGCGGCAAAGCAGATGCTCTGCTACTATTGAGCCACAGCCCTTCCTTAATCGACTCAAAACAGACTGTTCTTACAACGGAGCCGGTTCACACAATTAGTTGTGCTCTGATTAATATGTCATCTAAAATTCCACCATATCCTCAGGGATGGAGCGAACACACCCTGCTGATGATACTTGACCACAGCAGTGTATAGTCACACAATATTGCCCTGCTTGGGATGGGGGATCCATGAGATTGGGTATCAGTATGGCACATCCACATCCAGTTTTTCTTTTCCTCAGCACTCTGCCTCCCAATCTCATCCTCCTGTCTCTCTTTTAGCCCAGTAATAATTTATATACTACTGACTGCAAAAATAGGCTTCTAAGCAGTGTTATGAGTCCATTCTGTTTCCTTTGTCAGCCCCACCTCTTGGGTCCACTTCTCAGACATGCAGCAAGGACAATGTGGTACAGTCCTGAAGTGGAGGAGGGGACTATATCACTTTAGATTGCTGATGAGGGATGACAAGTTTTTTTCAAAGCTACTGACAGTTAATAAAATGAAACTTAGAACATTGGAGAAAAGGTTCTAGCCCAGCCTGCTTTCTCTTGTGCAAGCTTTTTAGTTGCAACAAAGTGTGCCATTTTTTTCATGCAGGGAAGCATTAAAATGTGATGAAGTGGTCTAAGTACTTTTTGACACAGGGGTGGGGAACCTCAGGCCCGGGGGCCAAATGTGGTCCTCCAGGGCTCTTCATCTGACCTTTGGGATCCAGTCGTCCTCTCCCCCACCCTCCTTGGGTGCTTTTTTTCTGGAATGGAAAAATTCTGACCTCTGATAATGACTCTTGTTTGCCTGGATGGAGGACACCTGTGTGTGTGTGTGTGTGTGTCTACACACACACACACAGAGAAACTGACCTACTGTACAAAAGCAAAATTTACATCCACTGCTCCACTTGCTTTTGCCCCTGGCCCTGCCTGCCACTTGCATTTGCCCACATAAGATTTCCCAGAAGAGAATACATCCTTTGGGCTGAAAAAGGATCCTCACTTCATTCTAGCACGTCAGAACTTTCCCATCTGATTTCCCCCTAATTATACCAGACCTCTTTCCCCTTCCAGTCTCTCTTCTAGCCTAGAACCACAACCTCTGTTTCTGCCGGTAGTGCGCACACACACATACACTCCCAGATGTTATGTGGAAGTGATCATCACTGATCAATGCTGGGAAACATTTGTCTCCCATACACTGCAAGTCTTTCCACTGTCAGCTGCTATCAACTTAGCTGTGAATGGACCAAAGTACACAATAGGCAGGGGGTGTCAGACATGTGGTCTCCAGAGGCTGATAGGAGCAAATCCTTTTACTGAAACAAGCATTTGCTTCTGTACATTTGATAGTGCTGTGTTAGACATCCTTGCCTTCCTTGCAGATCAACAGCAACTGTGAGTTCTTTTGTGGGGAGGATGATGAGTGGAGCTCTGTCCATGACAGAGCTCTCCATTGTCACACTTTCAACTCTCTTCCTTTTCCAAGCACCAACCATGAATGACTCATCCCACAACAGTGTTAATTAAGTTGTACTTCTCATCTGTTTAATCTATCTGATGCTAGAGAGCCATATCTTTTCTGGATATTTTAACTTTTTTTTAACCTTCATTTTCCACTAAGCATCTTGGACAACTCCTTCTCACTTGATCAGTGTTTCATAATTTTCCTCACATGCATTATACATTGCTGCACATTAGTGCTTCTTCCAGTGGGTATGGCCTGGCAGGGGGAGCAGTAACTTGCAGTAGGGCCTTTTCTGCGGTGGCACTCCTATTATGGAATCTCCTCCCCAACAAAGCATGCTTGTTCCCTATATTACCATCATTTAGATGCAGTCTGAAAACATTCATGCTTTCCCTTTTAGTGCTTACAGGGAGTTACATTCAGCAGCTTAGAAATGGTTGTGTGTGCTGAAAATGTGTTTTAGTTGTTTTAAATGTTTTTAATTTGGTTGTGTTTTTTATGTTGTCTGGCTGTCCTAGGGCTCTTTTGGGAGAAAGGACAGGATATAATAATGATGATGGGCTGTGTCCAACGCTAGTCCTACTCAGAGTACATAAATTGAAATTAATACACTTAAGTTAGTCATGTCCATTAACTTCAGTGGATCTACTTTGAGTAGGATTAGCATTAGATGCAACCCAGTATTATATCAACTGGTTTAGGAGGAATGATAATTAAGGCCATGAGCTTCACAGGAGCCCCCCATCCCAGTGCTCCAAAGAGCTCTACATATCAAAATACCGTACTGAATATCGGAAATTGACTACTAGTGACATAAAAGATAAGGATTATTTATCTATTAAACTTTTATACCGCCCCATAGCCGAGGCTCTCTGGGTGGTTCACAATAACGAAAAACAAATACAATTTAAAATACATCTTTTAAAAAACAATTTAAAACACAATTTAAAAATTTAAAACAATATAGAACACAATATGTCTTGGCAGATGGCATCTAGGGTGTCAGGTGGACTTTTAGAACAGAAAATGGGCTTTCCAGATGTTGTCGGACTCCAGCTCTCATCAGTCCTAACCAGCATGGTCAATGGTCAGGGATGATGGGAGTTGTAGTCTAACATCTGGAGGGCCACAACTTCCCAATCCTGCCTTACAAGATCAGCGTGTAGTAGCAGGAGTAGTTAGCAGCATTGGAAGGGAGCACCTGGCATTAGGTAGTTGGAGAGCGTGTAGTCATCCGGGTTCTCGGTGTGTGTGTCTTAGACCCCTTACTTTTTGGAGAGCAGAGTTCCAGCAGGGTCCCTATGTCTCCAGCGTCATATGAGCCAATCAGCCTGAAAGGGGAGTGTGTTAGCCACTGAGAACCTTTGAATGTACTCCCTTGTCCTTTACTGCTGATTGGAGCTAATCAGAGAAAAAAGAGGTGAGTGAGCCACTGAGAAGACTTTTCTTAGTAGCTAATACACTCCCTTTTCATGCTGATTGGCACCTAGGGACACCTGTTGTTGTGGGAGAAGGCATGTGCAGGAATGACTGAGGAGTATGGAGATGATGGTGGAGAGCAAGCAAGGGAAAGAGGGGTGTGTGTGGCTATGAGGGGGGAGTGGCATGACTATCATGAAGGAACCCTGCACTTTTGGATTTGCCACTACACTACTGTTGGAGAGTATTAGCGGGAGAGCAGGTAGCAGATAACATTCATGGGCAGGAACTATAGGACAACTCAGAGGTAGCACAGAATTGCTGCATCAAAGGGGAAAATTCAGATAACATCTACTCCTTCACTTGAGGCTCAAGGCTGAAAGGAACTTAAAGGCCCATAGATTGCTTTAATGTCTTTTACTAATGACTTCAAGTTTTGCCTTCTTCTACCTTAAATGGGACCTTAAGGTAAACAAGGCAGTGGTGCCATCAACGCAAGACTTTGGGGCAGCAGGCCAGGGCCCCAACTCAGCAGAATGAGCAGGAGGGCCACAAAATGCACCAGGGTTGGTGTTCCACATTCTGAAGTAATGCACATATCCGTCTAAGAGCACATATCTCTCTGTAAGAGTGTTTTAAGTTTAAAATTACCTGATGGCACCACTGACACAGGGGCCTGTGTTTCAATGGGAAATGGTTGCATTGAAACGCAAGGAAATTTGGACTCCCACATTAGAAATGCTTGAATGGCTGGTATCGAAGCCAGTAATATAGTAATGCATCCATTTTCTCAGGAACGTCTGCCCCCCTTGAACAGTTCATGGACGGTGAGACCTTCAAGGAAGGTCCTCCACCTAGAATTAACAATTCGAGGGTGTGGCCAAAAGAGGTGATGGATTCTTCTAGAAAAAGTAACTCAGCAAAAGGAAGAGAAGCGTTATTTAACAAGCCTGGTCAGATAAGGAATGGTACATTTCAATGCCACGTATACACAGCAGCAAAGCAATGATTGCCCATGACTTGGGGAAATATTTTGCAAACAAAATAAAAATAAAAATCTCCAATTTCAAGTGGTTTCAAAGGAAATGGAAGCCTGAAATACACTTTATGGTAAATGAGTGAATAGTCAGGAATCCTGGGAGTATGAGACTCTCCTGGGAGCTATTGCTGATCACTTTGTCACAGGAACTAGCTCACAGTACTGAAACTCCAGAGTAAGGGCTTATCTGCATGGGAGCATAACTTTGTGCTAAAGACGCTGTTTTTACCTCTGTTTTCTGCTTGCACCGTCCACAGTAAGGGCTCAATGCCAGCTGCAAACACGGTATTTTCTAGTCACACTTGAGGGGAAGCATCAATCGCACAGTTTCCTAAAGACCACGCCCTCTAATTTAACATTCCTACTCCCTCTGGTTATCTGGCAACTGAGTATGCTCAGTTTGTTCTACCAGTAAGTTTCATCAATAACCCAGAAGTGTGATTATTTGTATTTTCACTGGTACAGTACAGCTGAAATACAAATCTTTGTTTGAGCAGTGTTATGCTTTTGTGCGCAAGTTAGGGGAGAAAATAAAATAAAGGCACCTTTTGCAGCAACATAAAAATGCATTGTAGAGTGGGGGAGAGCAGCTGTAAGTTGCAGGAAATAAAATGAACAAAGGGAGGAGGAGGGAGTGGGCATGGAGAAGGGAACAATTGACACACCCACCTAAAAGCATCAGAGCAAAGTATCTGCAAACCCTAGAGATACGGAGTGAAGACTTTTTTTCTTCCCTTTTTGGATTATCAGAGGATTGTGTTAGTATGGATTGACAGGGGGGAACAGTGTGATAGCTTCGGTTTGCCAGTAACATCACGTAAACCATGTGAATTAAGAGGGGATGCAAGTACCACCAGACATACAGTAAAATGCCGTGTGGATAAGCCTTAAATATGGCAACTTTTGCCATGAGGCTGGGTATAAATTGCCTTCCTGTAGATGGCATGATTTGAAAAAAAAAATACAAGATGTATCTGTGATCAGTGGAGGCTGGTGGCCACTGGAACTGGAAGGCGGAGAGTCCCACAGTTGGTGGAGCCAGAGCCAATGACAAGCAGAGCCAACTCATTCTAGTTTTGTTCCAATTTTTGTCCTTTCAGTGTTGCCCTTGTAGAACTCTGCAATTAAGGGGGAGGAAGCTGATAGGCAGTGTTGCTGTCCCCTGGACTGGTTGTAAGTAAGAGGGCAGGCAGGTGATGGCTGCCTGAGAGTAGACCAAGATTGTTGGGGCAGTTCCCCATATACCCTAATGCACTAGCCTCCATACTAAATTGCTCCATGGGTGCTCTAGTGCAGGCTGCTGTTTGTGTTGACTTTTGGCCTGCCTTGTTCCTCTTGACCTTAACATCCTTGAATTGACTATCATTATGCCTTTTAATTGCTGGATAAACTATGGAGTATATAACACCAAACACAATCTCTCACTCACTCTTTTTGTGTAGTTGGTACGAGTTACATCCATTGCTCTGCCCACTTTTGTCCCTGTCGCTGCCGACCATTGGCCTGTGATCCCCAGAACATTCACTCACCCCTTGCCTATCCCTTCTGTTTAATTTCCCCTAGTATTAGTATAAAGATGTCTGCTTTTATTATTATTTATATCAAATTGGATCTTGGATAATAATCATACCATAAGTAGTACTGATCAGATTTTTATTTCTATTCACACTGTCTTTCAAATAATTTTGAAGATAATGAAAACACAAAGCATTTGACTAAAAAAAAATAACCAAGCAGCCCTTCATTTAACAGATTTGATGAATCCAAGACATTCTGAAGGAGGCTGGAGAACTCTTTCTTCTGATGTTGTTGCAAATGCTCCATTACATATTTGTGTGTGTGTGTGTTAAAATACTTATATTTAACTGTAATCCAACAAAATACATTGCAAGTTGAATCTATCCCTTTGTACTTTTATAGCCAGCCAGATGCTGTGTATGTTTGCTTAAAAGTAAGTCCCACAAAGTTAAATGGGGCACATTCTCAAGTAAGGGCATGGGATTGCAGCGTTTGGGTCCATTCCTAGGTGTCTATGTGTTCTACTGTACAGAGGACAGTTCTTTTAGTTTGGGGTGGGGAATTGGATCTGGTCGTTAAGCCACATCCTTACCTTCCCTGCTCCCGTGGGCCAAGTTTGTCAGGTCCATCTGTCAGTTATTTGACTTTACAATAATGTGAGGTGCCCATGTGGTTTGAAACCAAACCTGCGGCAAAGACACAGCATTTTGGAAGCCAGCTGATAAGCTGATTCTCAGTGCTTATGAAGCATGCTGTTTTGCACGCCCTGGTGATCAGATGATTGGTGGCTCTTGCCGAGTGCTGCCCACAAGGCATTGTAGGTGCTGCCGATCAGCTGTTTGTCATTGCCTGCATACCCACTTTTGTCCCAACCATATCTTTACATGCCCCACAGGACATGGTTTGGGTGAAATGGCCTTGTGCACCAAATGGGGAGGCAGGTCTAGTTAAGCCCAAGGGCTGGAGGTTCCCCACTGCTGCACTAGTTGAAGGAGGTCTCTAACTGAAGGGCTGTCAAGTCAATAAGTCCAGTTTAAAGATAAGGAGCAATAAGAAGGAAGAGCAGTGGTCTTAAAGTTGGGCATCAACAGTAAGCACCCGGACTGAGCAGGCACAAAGGTCACCTGACCTCAGCCTTCTCCACTACGCTGAGATGTTTTGCGTATGCCTTTTTATTTAAATTATAGTAATTATTTCTAAATGTAATTATATACAAATATATTGACACATGCAAATCTATGTTTTCTTTTGCCCTCTTTTTTGGTAAATGTATTTCCACTGTTCTTTGGCGGAACTAATTGGCCAACCTAGTCCACCAATGCTTATGATCTCAAACAGCTGTCATTTATTCTTCCACGGTAAATAACTGTATTCTGTAGGTGTATCTTGCAAAGTGTCCAGAGATAGTTTACTCCCCAGGCAGTGTGGACAATACAGAAGTACTTTACAACTGAATAAACTGCGGTTTGATAACAGAGGTGTGAATTGCCCTCACACTTAGAAAACATCCTAAAAGAGATGTTTTGGTATATGCATTTTAATTCTGGACTGGGGCCTCCATCAGCAAATAAGTGCACCTTGCTTGATCCCTCCCCTTTAAAAACAACACCACCACCACCTGTGTTCCTTGTGATAAAAGCAAAACATGTAACACATTAGAGGGAAACATTTTGTGATGGAATTCTAGCAAGCAAGCATGCTTCCGGCTACTATTCCTACAGGCCTCTTAAAAATATGGAAATATATTGGTGTGTCCTGAAAAAGGCAAAAAAACCCACACAACACCCAGAAGTTTTGGACACTTAACTGACATATGTCTCATTATCTTACACCAGAAATGTGACAATGAGTGACAGGAGTCCACAGAGAGATTTAGAACAATGATAAAGGCAGCAAGGTTTCCCACAAATGCTGAATCTAGTTCTTAATAGCTACATGCTTTTTTACATGCATCCTAATAATTTGACATTTATAATTCACTGTGCTGTTGAATTCTTTATCGTTTTCTTACTGTCGGCTTTTTCACATTTGGAAATAAATGTCCTTTCTAATTATTACATGCAGTTGAACTCCTAGCATTCTTTTTTTTAAAAAACCTATCTTGTGATATTCCTCTCTGTCAGTTCCCATGAACAAATGGAACTAGGAATATATTGATGCTCAGTGCCCTTTCATTAAAAATTCAGCCCATACTGGACATAAATGCCATTCTCTTTTTAAAAATAGCGCAATGTATGGCTCCCTAACAAGTTTGTTAGTAAAGCAAGGTGCATGCCACAAGTTTGAGTCATGCTTATCTTTATTATGGAGTGAAAGCATGATTCCATAAACCTGCTTTGACCCATTTTTTTCTCATCCTAAGCCTGCTAGACTCTGCACCCCTTCACAAATACTCATCATGCTCTGCTAACCTCCCTGTGCCATACTGCCTTACTCCCAGTCTCAAATTCTGGATGGTTATTGCATAAACATATTCATGCAATAAAATATCAGGAGGTTCCACTATACAGATGATACTTGCACATGATAACCTGCATTGGGAAAAGCAATATTAATTTTGAAAAAGATTCCAGGTTGCAATCCAGAGACCATGCGTTTATTTTCCAATAAATATTCATGGTGTGGTCTAACTCACATGATGCAGCAATCTTAGTAGATGTGGGCTTGGCACTGAATATGTACCTTGTTAAGTTCCACATTAGAAGGAAGGTGGGGCGTAAATGTAATAAAATAAATAACTTGGGGCAACCCATGGCCCAGTTCTTCAGTGCTAAACACCAGCTTCAAAAGTCCAGCTCACAAGTCAATCCATGCCTCCTCCCACAATCTTGGCTTGAACATACTTCTCTTGGCAGTGCCATGCCTCCCTTGTACTCCCACATGCTGCCTGCCTATAGCCAGATCTGGACCAGGCAAGAAAGAAATCAGCATTTGGGTATCCAGTGGCCTCTTCTCATGACTGATCCCAGTGTGGTATGTATTGAATTTCTCACCCATCCCTAATGAAGACAGCCCTGGATCAGCCCAGATCAGGTTGGGAACCCTGGAGAAATTGGGGGCTTTCCGGGGGCAGGTCATTGGGTGGGAAGGCTGAGGGGTCTGTTTCAGTAGAACAGTGGCAAATTCAGAAGAGCAGGATCCCTTCATGATGGTCACAGCCACGCCCCCTTTTTTGCTGCTGAGTTGTGAATGAAATTCTTGTTAATGCCTTCTCCTACAACATCAGATGTTCCTGGGAGACTATCAGTATGAAAGTGAAGTGTGTTAGCTACTGAGAAGAGTCTTTTTAGTGGCTGACTCACCTCCTTTCACTCTGATTGGCTCCAATCAACAGGAAAGGACAAGGAAGCATGTTAGAAGACTGTTCTCAGTGGCTAACACACTCCCCTTTCATGCTGATTGGCACATAGGATGCTGGAGATACAGGGGCTCTGCTGGGACCCTGAGCCCAAGAAAAGTAAAGGGTAAAAGACCCCCCGAGACCCTGGAAGACTACACCCCTGGTCTGCTTAGTAAGCATGTTGCCCACAGGGAACATGTTGGGGAAGCAGACCATAGCAGGACTGAACCCTCCTGAAGCTTTTTTGCCACTGCAGGAGGAGGAGGCAATGTTCCATGTCTCGCCAGAGCTTGCTTACCTACCACTAACATGAAGTCAGGCTCACTTCTCTGCCTGCATGCCCCTGATGCTTTCTCCTTCCTTGCACATGGCCAGAGCTTCTCTCTCGCCCCCCCCCCATACAGTCTGGGTGGGGAAAGAGATGAGCTTTCCCCATCCTGCAGCCCTAAAGGAATGACTGGCAGGGCACTGCCACAGCATGAATCCCAATGTCAACATAGGATCAAAAGCCGCCCCCGCCCCTGCCATACCCATCCTTACAGTTTCAGACAAAGTGGCTGGCTTAAAGCTAAGCAATGAGACACCCCTCCCCCCCAAAGGAGAGGACAGTTAATGAGAACAGACAGAAAAAAAACTAAAAAGGGGAAAGCCTCACACATGGGGGGAAGTCCTGCCTTCCTGGCCATATGTTCAATTAGGGTTTTTTAAAACCACAGTTGACTATTAGCCCCACCCCAAATTGATTCAGGGCCAGATTGGGATCAGATGTTCCTGGAATGGGGGCAATCTGGGGTCCTGGATTGGGTCAGGGGTGGGGTCCAGCACAGGTTTATTCCTACCTGCCACTTTATGAATCATACTAGTAGCAGGAGAAGGTAGGTAGGTAGGTAGACAGAGGTACTATTTAGAAACAATAAATGTTTGGAAACAAGAATCTTAATGGCATTAATTTGGGCTAACTGTAAGAGGAGCCAGTTGCTCTAATCTGTAAATCTGAATATCAGGCCCTGGGCCAAATGTGGCCCTCCAGGCTAGTCTATTTGGCCCTCAGCAGTCTCTCCAAATCACACATTAGGGTTGCAGGTCTCTGGTTTTCATCTGGCGACTCTGGATGTTTTTGGGTCCTCTCCAGGTGATTCACCAAAATCTCCAGACTCTCAGCTTTCTTTTTTTTTTAAAATTAAGTTCCTAGGTGATCTGGTTCAAGAGATATATACCAAAATGTCAGCTGCCCCCGCAACTTCTGTTAAATGAGCTCATAGCTGGCTGTTCTAACCCTGCCCTTTCAGGTTTGTAGCCAATAAGTGAAGTCAGGGTTGTGATTGACAAGGCAGTAGCTAGACCCCATTGCAAGGGCAGAAAACTTGTTTTTTCCTGCTTATCTGAAAATCTCATAAGTTGAGTAAGTACATAGTTTTCAGTCTTTTTCTCTCTTGTGTACAGGAGTCAAATGTTTAAGTTTAAATTTTCCTGTAAATTTTCCCTCCTGGGAAACATGAAATAGAAGGGGCAGGATTGGAGCTTGAGAGTGATAGACAAATGGTCAAGGAATACCCTAATCACTTTGAACGAGTTCAAATCGGCAGGGCATGATAAACTGCATCCTAGAGTATTGAAGGAACTGGTTGAAGAACTCTCAGAACCACTGTCTATTATCTTTGTGAAATCATGGAGGACTGGTGAAGTGCCAGATGACTGGAGGAGATCTAATGTCGTCCCTATCTTCAAAAATGGCAAAAAGGAAAAACCGGGGAACTACAGACCAGTCAACCTAACATCAATCCCTGGAAAAACTCTGGAGCAGATTATAAAGCAGTCAATCTGTAAGTACCTTGAAAACAATGCAGTATTACTAGAAGCCAACATGGATTTATGAAGAACAAATCCTGCCAAACTGATCTTATCTCATTTTTTGACCGGGTAACCTCCCTTGTAGACTGTGGGAATGCTGTGGACATAATATATCTCGACTTCAGCAAAGCTTTTGAGAAAGTGCCCCATAATATTCCGATTAGCAAGCTAGCTAAATGTGGGCTGGATGGAACAACTATCAGGTGGATCCACTGTTGGCTCCAGAATCGTACTCAGAGTGCTTATCAATGGTTCCTTCTCAAACTGGGCAGAAGTTACGAGTGGGGTACCACAGGGCTCGGTCCTGGGCCCAGTGCTCTTCCACATTTTTATTAACAACTTGGATGAGGAGATACAGAGCATGCTTATCAAATTTGCAGATGATACAAAATTGGGGGGCATAGCTAATACCGTGGAAGACAGAAACAAAATTCAAAGGGACCTTGATAGGCTGGAACATTGGGCAGAAAACAACAGAATGAAATTCAACAGGGATAAATGCAAAGTTCTACACTTAGGAAAAAGAAACCAAGTGCACAGTTATAAGATGGGGGATACTTGGCTCAGCAATGCTACATGTGAGAAGGATCTTGGAATTGTCATTGATCACAAGCTGAATATGAGCCAACAGTGTGATGTGGCTGCAAAAAAGGAAAATGCTATATTAGACTGTATTAACAGAAGTATAGTTTCCAAATCGCATGAAGTATTAGTTCCCCTCTATTCAGCACTGGTTAGGCCTCATCTTGAGTACTGTGTCCAGTTCTGGTCTCCGCACTTCAAGAAGGATGCAGACAAACTGGAACAGGTTCAGAGGAGGGCAACAAGGATGATCAGGGGACTGGAAACAAAGCCCTATGAGGAGAGACTGAAAGAACTGGGCATGTTTAGCCTGGAGAAGAAAAGACTGAGGGGAGATATGATAGCACTCTTCAAGTACATGAAAGGTTGTCACATAGAGGAGGGCCAGGATTTCTTCTCGATCATCCTAGAGTGCCAGACACGGAATAATGGGCTCAAGTTGCAGGAAGCCAGATTTCGACTGGACATCAGGAAAAACTTCCTAACTGTTAGAGCCATACGACAATGGAATCAATTACCTAGAGAGGTAGTGGCTTGTCCAACACTGGAGGCATTCAAGATGTAGCTGGACAGCCATCTGTCGGGAATGCTTTGATTTGGATTCCTGCATTGCGCAGGGGTTGGACTTGATGGCCTTATAGACCCCTTCCAACTCTACTATTCTATTATATGACTCTATGGGCTGTTGAAGAGTGCAGTGTTTTGAAATCCTTCCCAATATGAAGCTTTAATCCTATACTTGCTTTTCTGGGAGTAAAGATGCATATCCCACATACGCAGAGTAAACCCCACTGAATGCTAATCCCACATACCCAGAGTAAACCCCACTGAATTCAGTAGGACTTTTGAGTAGATGTGGTTAGGATTGTGCTGTAAATTAATGGGACTTTTGAGTGAACATAGCAAATAATTGTGTTTGTGTTGTAAATCTTTCTCCCCCTCTCCAATCCTATTGTTTAAAACAGTTAGGCAGGGCTTACTTAGGTATCACTGCTTTTATTATGTAGGCAACTAATACTGATTTTATTTTGTTTAGAACAAAGATTCTTCACGACCAACTGGTTTTGACAATAAACTATTATATGGGGTGTATGTATTTTTACATCTGCAGTGTGTGTGTGTGTGTATATATATATATATATATATATATATATATATATATATATATATATGGAGTCTTTCCAACAAACCTCTGAGGTAGGGTTGCCAACTAGAAACCAAGGCAGCTCACAATAAGAAATAGATCCCTTTAAAATCTAATAACCATAAAAACAAGTATAAACAGTTGCAAAACAGCTGAAAGTGGCATGTTTCTGAATTTTGGATTGGGTGAGTGAAGTTTCTTATCACATGAGGTTGGGGTTCTGTGCACTCTTCTCTGTTTGAGTAAGCCCCATTGAATACATTGGCTTTTGCTTCTGAGTAAACAAATATAGTTTCATAGTTTATTTAAAATGCAGGGCCAAAGGCCGACACAAAAGTAAAATAAATACAGAGTAAATACACCAAAACAGTAAAAAAACGCATAGATTCATTTACAAAGCAACTATTTCCTCAGATGTACAGAGATGAAGTTAGCTCGAAGTTTCCGAGCTGCTAACACAAACAAAGATACTTTGTGAGTCACCTCCGGAATAAAATCAGACATTAATAAAATTATTTTGTCATCTTCTGGGATCAGCCCAAAATCATCTATGCACCTCTTAAGAAGTCTAATTCTGGGAAGCTGATAAATTGGACAGTGGAGCAGAATATGTGGTAGATCCTCCTCCGTTTGAGATCCACAGACACATTTTCTCAAATCCTTTTGAATCCCTGCAATCCGTCCCTCTCTATCGGCATTAGGCAAAGAGAAGAAACGTATTGCTGTAAATGCGTGCTTAAGGCTGATAGGGAGGGGCTGCGCAAGATATGCAGTGCAGTGATGAGCGGTCTTAAACTTCCCATACCATGGGCCCACCCTAGAGTTAGTTACAGTTAAATTATCTAAATATTCACTGTATTGGAAGACAGCCTCACGTAATCTTTGTTTAGTTGATAAGGAGAGGAAGTCCTGAGTAGTAAGATGATATCTTTGTAATAGTTCGTCTAGTTTACTATCCCATAGATTAACAGCAAATGGATGATTAAGACAAAGTTTTAAAATTTCCTTGCCCTGGCACACATTGACTAATCTTCTAAACTTGAGCAGGGCTAGATGGATATGGGCACCCAAAGGGGGGAGGCCGGTCTCGGCCCGTAGCATGGCCGCCGAAGTTCCTGGGGGGAGGGATAGTAAACGCCTAAGGAAGTTGTTTTGGATTGTCTCTAAGGACAGAATGGTTTCATTGTCCCAACCCCAAACAGATGCGCCGTACAGTACCTGAGGTATTACTTTGGCTTGGTAAATTTTTAAGGCCGGAAGAATCAAATTACCCCCAGCCGAATGGTAGAACTTCAGGATTGCTCCCACCATTTTTTCGGCTGTTTGTTTTGTAATTTGTAAATGCCTTTTCCAAGAGAGCGTGTCAGAAAAACATACCCCCAAGTACTTATACTCGCGACATTGTTCCAGCTGATGGCCAGCCAAAGACCATCGGTGCCCTTCAAACCTTTTGCCAAAGACTAAAACTTTCGTTTTTCCATAGTTAATGCTTAGCCCTTCATTCGTACAAAGGGTCTGGAGTGTTCTCAACAGCTTTCTTAGGCCAATGGGCACTAGTGAGAGAAGAGCCATATCATCAGTGTAAAACAGCGTAGATATTTTCTTAGGCCCGATAGAAGGTGGAAAATATTGTGAGCCAGATAGTTCGGGGATGATGTTATTTAAAAATAAATTAAAAAGCAAGTGAGCTAAAAGGCAACCTTGTTTAACACCCCTCTCAACTGGTATGGGGTTTGTCATGTTTCCATTTTGGCTTACTCTTACCATGGCATTGGTGTTAGTATGAAGGGCCCTTATAAGAAGTAACAAACGACGGTCAATATTCAAATTATATAATTTAGACCAGAGAGCATTCCTATCCACAGAGTCGAAGGCCGTAGCCAAATCAACAAATGTGACATAGAGATGCCTTGTAGGGCTGATCATGTTTTGTTTAGCCAAAAAGTAAAGAGTTAGGCAATGGTCTATCGGAGAGGAGCCTTTTCTGAAACCCACCTGTTCAGGGTGTATAAGCTGGCCTATGTCTACCCATTGTTCCAACTTTTGAAGAAGAAATTTACTATAAAGTTTGGAAGCCACATCTAATAAGCTACTTGGGCGATAGTTAGAGGGTTCAGAACGGACGTTTTTTTATAGATTGGAACAATGATATTATGTTTCCACCCTTCCGGTAGGATGCCGGTGTCATTAATTCTGGTAAATAGACGAGCCAAAAAGGGCACCCACCAGTCTGGAAATTGCTTGAAAATTTCAGGGGGAAGAAAATCTTCACCTGGGGATTTACCGTTTTTCAAAGAATCAATAAGGGCTCGAATTTCTCCAACATTAACTGGGGGCCACGGAGGAACATTTAAGATGTCAGATTCCAATAGGTTACATTGAAATGCTGTTGTTGAAGAGTAGAGCCTATAAAAATGATCATGCCAGGCTGAGGTCAAAATTCGCTCCACATTTAGAGATTTAAAAGAACCCATCCCTGAATTAACCAAGTTCCAAAATTGGCGCTCTTGATTTCCAGAAACCGTGTTAGCTAGTCGCTGCCAGCAGAGGTCTACAAAGTTGCCTTTTTTTAGTCTTAAAAGGTTTCTATATGAGGCCTTCATTGATTTAAAGAGATTATTGATTTGTGTGGATGGATACTTAATAGTCAGAAGTAGGAGAGATTTGAGCTTTCTTTTTACTGCTCTACATTCTTGGTCAAACCAGGAGTGTGGAGGGTGTCTTTTAAAAGACCCCTGGCTCTTTTGGGTCAAACATGGTCTGAGTAAGGAAATAATAAATTGGAAGGCCTGAAAAGGGTCCAGTGTTTCGTCTATAACACTCTGACGGATTGATTGATATAGATCGCTCCCCATTCGAGCGGCTAAATGATCTCTTAACTTCCCTGACCAGTGGACTCTTCTCTCTGACCCTAATTGTCCCAAATATAGTGTAGTGGGGATAGTACTCTTAGTAACTTTAAAGCTTACATGAAGAGGAAGATGATCACTCTCTATCCTACATGCGACATGAAAATCAATAGTGTCCAAGAGTAATGATTGTGACACTAAAATATAATCGATAATGCTTAAACCTAAAGATGACCTATACGTGAAAGAGCCACAGGAAGAGTCCATCCTGGACCCATTCAGGATTTCAAGTGAATGTATTGAGGCTAGTTCTATCAGGAAGGGGCCTCCTTTATTAGTCTTCCGATCTTGAAAAATCCTATATTGATTTTCTTTCTGATACGAAGGTTCCCAGTTGGAGGATTCAGTATTACTTAACCAGAGATTGCCTATTCTGGCATTAAAGTCCCCACTTAATATAAATCTGTCACTCGGAAACTGCTTCTCGAGTTGAACAAGGGTTTCTTCCAACTTCTCCCACACATTAATACCCACAGAAGTTAAACCGTAGGGGGGAGGAAAGTAAACATTTATGCAAATAAGAGCCGCGGCCCATACACCACTAATTTTGAGCGCCAGGATAAATTGAGGGAGGGATGTTGGAAGATAGTCAACTGATGAAGAACAAGAGTTAGAAATAAATGTAGTGAGACCCCCACTAGGATGACCCCTCGTTGAGTGCTTTACCACTAAGGTAGAGAAGGAGTGATATCCTGAAAGGGTTAGATTATCCAGAGAGGTAGCCCAGGTTTCCTGTAAGCATATAATCTGAGAATTACTTATATAGTCTAAAAAGTCAGCATCTTGTCGCTTGTTACCCCATCCATTTACATTCCAAGATAATAGGGATAGGTGTCACATAGCGCTGAGTAAACAAATATAGGATTGCACTATAAATATCTTTATAGGTTGTGTAAATAATAAACATCTTTGACAGTCTTGCTTATATAAATATTTCTTCATACTAAGTCCCGATAAGTATCTGATTTCGCACAATGGTTGTACATCATTATTTCCTCTACGTTTTAAGTGTGCCCTTCTTCCTTGAGGTGTTCATGGTTCTCCTCTGTTGTTTTCACTCTGCAGGGCATATTAGGCTGAAAGATGGCTCATGGTCAGCCAGTAAACTTTATAGCTCAATTCCATTTTAAAAAATGAATTAAAAGGATTTACATGCAGGCCAAGTTTATTAAGTAGATTAACACAATACATTTAAAGCACATCCAACTTGCATATAAAGCGCATGACTTCTCTTAAAGAATCCTGAGAAGTGTAGTTTTCCCCTCACAGTTATAGTTTCCACCATCCTTAACAAACTACAGTTCCCATGATTCTGCGATGTGATTAATGTGCTTCAAATGTGTGTTAAAGGTGCTTTAAATGAATGATGTGGATCTGCCCTAGGTATGATGTGCATTCATTAGTGGATTGAAAAGAACAATTTTAAAAAATACTTTTTTAAAACGGGAAGGATTGTAGCTCAGTGGTAGGGCATATGCTTTGCATGGAAATGTCCAAAATTCAATTCTGGAAAAGGCTATTGCTTGGAATCCTGGACAGCCAATTCTAGTCCATGTCATCAGTACTGAGCTAGATGTTACCAAATGGCCCGAGTCGGTATAAGGTAGATCCCTTTGTTCCTAACAGCGGAAAGAGACCAAAGGGCCATAGTGATTCCAACATTTATTTATGTATTTTATTTACAACATTTATATATTGCTTTATTGTAAAAAATCTCAAAGCGGTTTACAGAAGGAATTAAAACAATCATAGTATTGGCAAAAAAAGTTAAACAGGTATTTAAAAACATTCAAAATAATAAAATCAACAATCAAAAACAGATAAAAACAATAGTTTCTACATGCCTGGGTAGACTTGCCTAAACAAAAATATTTTTAGCAGGTGCTGAAAAGAGTACAGTCAAGACGCCTGCCTAATGTCAATAGGCAGGGAGTTCTAAAGCATAGGTGCTGCCACACTAAAGGACTGATTTCTTACAAGAGCAGAACAAGTACTATGTGGAACCAGTAACATGGAAAGGACACCTTGAACTTGACCTGGTAGTAAATCGACAACCAGTACAGATTTCAGAGCAGAGGTATTATGTGCTGATAGGGTCTCGCCCATGTCAGCAATCGTGCCACAGCATTCTGCACTAACTTCAGCCCCCCAAGTCAGGTTGTGCTGCATGGGGATTTCTGTGACCTTGGCTGACTGGCTGTTAGGATTTTCTTAGTTTTGGGTTTTGGTTATAAATCCTGACTGGTTGTGGGTTGCTGAGTTTTCTGCTTTACTCACAGGAATTCTGTTGTGGTTGGTATGGTATTGCATTTAGGAAATCATCACTGTCTTTTGTTTTTCTTTTTCTACTTGCATTTCATTTATCTTTAACCTCACTCCCTTGCATCCATAGAAGCAACAACAGTGGTTCCATGAGTTCAGCTTAAATCCACTGATGATGTACCTTGCTGGTTGTGTGATGGTTTGTTTCTTGCCCAACACTGGTAAAAGAGAATTTACATAATGGGAAGTGTGGCTGCAATTGTTCCCAGTCTTCTGCCTGTGAAAGTAGACCAAACTATATGTGTTTTCTCTCTGCCAGTTATTATTCACTGGAATTGGGTTGGCTGTCAAAGTGAGTTTATAGCAGCCCACAAGGTAGACAAAAAAGAGTAGAGAATCTTTTTACTCTTACTCATTTCTTAGACCTCTTTCTGAAGTGAAGGGTCAAATCTGTAAAGAAGTGTGGAGCAGCCATATTAAAAGGCAGGGGCAGGGCATTCCAGGCATGAGGTTGCCAACCCTGCTTGGATATCTTTGCAGAGGATCCCTAGTCAAGCTTTACCAGCAGTACAATCCAAACCATATCTACTCAAAAGTAAATCCTATTGAGTTCTATGGGGCTTAGTCCGTTAGTGTGTTTAGAATTACAGCCTTCAGGGCATCCATCTTTACTCCTGAGTGCTCCCATCTAACATCTCCACTACACTAAGCTCCATTATTCCTATGGTGGCTTTCTGGTGACTGGCCTGGCCTGAGGGAACTTAAACTTTTTTCCCAGAAGCAAGTTGGCTAGGTTAAATGTTCCCTACCCAGGCTCCATCTTTTAGCAAAATTTCGTGTCTTAATTTCTAATTGGAGAAATGTTTTTGTTTGAATTGTATGCTCCAAGCAACTGTAGTTGATGCTTAATGTATCATGCTTAATGACATCACTCAGGCCCACCCCGTGACATCATTTGGGCCCACCCCTATTACATCACTCGGGCCCACCCCCATGACATCACTAGAGGCCGCCCCTGTAATCTCAAGGTTTGGGATGTGTTAAACTTGGATAATGCCTGTTGCTGGCCTGAATGGAGGACCGAGAGGTATGTGTGAGTGTGCGTAGAAACTAGCCATCTACATGTAAAATTCACATTCATTTCTCACCCCCACCCGACATGTGGCCCCCAGAAGGGAACATGGCCTTAGGCCTGAAAATGATTCCCCACCCCTGCTTTACAGACTGTAAAAGCGTTTCAGAATTGCATTGGAATGATCCGTCCTTATTAGATGTGAGGTGCATATTTCCATATTTTATTGACATATTTATACAGAAATTGGGGTTGTAGGTGATGCTCAGAAATGTTAATAGGCATGATCTCTGATTTTGATTGATTTCCCTTAAAGCCAGATATTTTGGCATAGGTGGCATATCATCTCCTGCACAACAAATATGGAAAGTTCAGGTGAAGCATGAACTTTCCACCGACAGACTGCCTGTGAGGATTATGGAATGAAATCAGTTGGAAGTGTGGAATTTTCCTGCATGGCTTCCTACGTAACCGGCATCTCCTGAGTAGCTAAGGTTTGGGGGGCCACATTTATGATTCTTTGAATATCTCTCTCTCAACGTATATGGTGTTTTACAGGTGGCGTCTCTTTGCTTTGGGAGGAAGGGTGGGATATATATTTAATAATAAATAAAGTCAGGTCTCTGCCAGTGGTGGTTGGTGCTCATTGGATCTGCCAGGATGGAAGGTAGGGGGGCCAACAAGAGGTAGAGCCAAAGCCAGTGATTGGCAGAGACAAGGCCAATGACAGGCGGAACTAAATAATTCTAGTTTGCCCCCATCCTTCTCACTGTTGAGTTCCACAAGGGCAGCACTGATACTGAGGAGAAGGCCAACAGGCAGCAACACCCCTTGACTGGTTGTAAGTAAGAAGGCAATCAGATGGAGACTGGCTGAGGACAGAATGGGGTTGGTGGGACTGTCCTCACCTCTGAGAAACTTAACAATCTAAAATTGGACACTGTAGGAGGCAAAGAAGGAGGGGGCAGGAAGGGAAAGGCATGGGTAGCAAGGGATGACCGTGAACAAGCATAGTTATATAGAATCATATAATTGGGAGTGACCTCAAAGGTCATCTAGTTCAATCCCTGAAATCTACTGCTGCAACATACCTGACAGGTGATCATCCAGAGCATGGTCTGAAGCCACATGAGGCCACCAACTTGCAGAAACTTAAGCAAGTCTGGGTGTGGTCAGTTCCTTGATGGGAGACTTCAAGGAAACTAAATGCATGCTGTCTTGTCTTCCATTGATGGAGAGAAGGCAGGATATCAATGTACATACAGAAATTAAATAAATCCAGCCTCTACTTTTTAAAAAAGGACTCTAATGAAGGAGATTCCATCATCTTCCAAGGCGGACTATACATGTGTCTTCTCTCAGCAGGGATGGGAGAGAAATTCAGTTCAGTTTGCATATTGAATGCAAACCTATTTAATTTGCCTTGCCTTCCTAATGCAAGCTGAAATGCAGCTATCCTTTGAAATTCATACTTCTCCCAATTTTATGATGCAGTTCTCTAAGTAAAAATGTGCACAACAATGCATATATTTGGGTAACAGGTGCATAAAAATGCATATATTGATGAAACTAGCAAAACTGAAGTTTAATAAGGGAAATTTGCTTGCAAAAATGTGTTTATTAGACAAAATTGCACAGAAAAATGTCTGTATTAGGAGAAATGCACACTAAAGTGCTGATGAATTTCATTAGGACTTAAAATCAAATTTGCAAACCAATGCAGAAATGTGGCAAACCGAATTTAAGATTGGGAAAATGAGGAACTAAGAGAAACCAGAATTTTACAGATTTGTCCATCCCTGTCTATGAGGCCGGCTGGTGTGGCTAACACGTAAATAACTCCAGGAGAACATTAATATCCACAATTTTCAATTGTGGCTGCCAAATTAGGTCATTAAAAGCAAACACACATCCAAAACATTAAATAATAGTTGCTTGTGTGTTTTTTGTACTTGCTTACATTGACACAGAGCCAACATTTGCAGCCCAAACTGGGAATGCTCCTTAGTCTGCTACATTTATCTCCAGGCATGATTTATATGTTCTATTTTCTCCAGATCAGTGATGGGAATGTATTCTTCAAGAATAAAAATAAATATGAGACAACTACACCCCATTAAACATTTTTTATCTGCTTGTAGAATTGGGAAGCAGGGAATTTTCTTAGTGTCACACTTCTCAGAAGGTTTTTATTTTTTTAAAAAACTACAACAACTTCAAATCATTACAATGTATTCCAAAGCTCTGCCAGCTGAATTACATGAATACAAAATATTGCCTCAGACCCATACAGCAAGAAGGTCTTCCTCCTGACACAGGGTTGGAATAGCTAGATCAGGTATGGGAAATCTTTTTTTCAGGCTGAAGGCTGCACTTCCTTCTGGGCAACCTTCGGGGTTGGGGACATGCCAGTGGTGGGCGGAGCTAGAGGCAAAAGTGGGCAGAGCAATGGGTGTGAATTTTTCTTTGTACAGCCCACACATGCACACACGTCTCTCTCTTTTTATTCTCCACCAGGCAAGCAAGAAGCATGATCAGAGTTCAAGGACACATTTCTGCAAAGCAAAAATGCTCAAGGATGGTGCAAAGCAGGTGATGGATGTGGCCTGGGGTGAAGGCGTGTGGTCTGAGGAGAGTCCCAAGGGCCAGATGGAGAGGTCTGGAGGGCCACATTTGGTCCCCAGACCTGAGGTTCTCCATCCCTGAGCTAGATTATGATGATTTTGTGCCAATACATAGTTGGATGGACATGGAAGATTCAGTAGGGGCTTTTGCAGGTGTATAGACAGTCAGTTTTACACCCATCTTCTTCCTTTCTAAACTAAAGAAACATCAGAGGCTTACATGGAGATGGCAGGAGTATGGAAACGTGGCAGTGATAGTGAAGCCATGGCTGCATGGCTGCATGGCTGCACCTTGAGGAGTACTGGATTGGTGGCTCAGGAAGAATAGTGGGGTAGCTCTTGCTTCCTCCACCTACCCATCCCAGCACCTGCTGCCTCAGTAGCTGCCTTAGTTTGCCCAATGATAGGACTGGCTCTGACTGTGTTTCACTTTGCGAATGCTATTGTAATTCTCAAATATATGTGGAAATTACATAGAGATGGAGGAGAAATTTGGTTCAGTTTGGATTTTAATGTGAACCTAACTAATTTGCACTTTCCAAAACATATGCAAACCAAAACGAAGTTATTCTTTGAAAATCACACTTCTAAAAATGTGATGCCATTCCATCCAAATAATGTGTACAAAAATGTGTATATTAGGGGAAAGTGCACAAAAAGGCACACAGTAGTGAAAATAACATACAAAAATGTGTTATACGGTAAATTGCATACAAAAATGTGTATTAGCAGAAATGTGCACTAAAATGTTGATGAATTTTCATGAGAATTTCTGCAAACTGATGCAGAAATTTGGAGAACTGAATTTAAGATGGGAAAACTGAGAAACCAAGAGAGACTGAAACTGACAGGTTGGTCCATCCTTAAAATCTGGAAACTACACATAAATGGATAAATTACCTTGCCCTCCACTACTGCTGAGGATCTTCACATTTTATTAAATTCTTCTTGTCCCACCTGACCGTAGTGCAAATGCTCTTCTCTGGGCTTGCCTTGCCTACATACATCTGGACCTACAACCTAGACAGACCAATCCCTTCAAGCACTTGACTCCCCAGACAATTGGTGCCTGAGTGCTGGTATGGATCTCCAGCCCCAGCTACTGCTTCTCTTTTCCAGAGGTGGTTTTCTTCCACTAGTCAAGAAGGAGTGGCAGAGAAGAGGGAGAGAGGCTCTACTATCCACTAGCTTCTGGGTAAGAGTCCAGTGGGAATTTGTTTTGAGTAGGAATGGAGGATAAATTAGATTCAGTTTGCATTTAAAGCTGAATCTTTCATATTTATACTTTCTGAAACAATATGAGAACCAAAGTCCAGCCATCCTTAAAAAATTTGCACTTATCTGAATTTTGTAATGGAGTTCTCCAGGCAAAAGGCTTACAAAAATGCACATATTCGGGGGAAATTTGCATAAAAATGAATATATTAGTGAAAATAACACCCAAACATACATTGAATTAGGAGAAATTACTTGGGGGGGAAAGTGTACATTAGCTACCCATTAGCTACTGGGCTAAATTCAAGGTTCTGGTTTTGGTGTACAAAGCGCTATATAGCTTGGGACCAGGATACCCGAAAGATCGTCTTATCCCTTATATACTCAGTTAGAGATGTAAAATTTCCAGAAATTTTGAAGCCATGGGGAAAAAAAATTATTTCAGAAAAAATGAAAAATTTGCAAAAATGGAAAATATGCAATATTAGCACTTTTTACAGATTGAAAGTCACTTTGTTGCTTCAGGAACATAAAATGTAATTATGTACAAGTTGGTTTGGCATAAAATTATCACATTTGGTATATTAAAAGTACATTTGGTATATTAAAAGTACATTTTATTATTTTAAATTTAATTTGCTTTTTAAAAAATTTACTTTTTTTGTAACAAATGGATCTACAAGCTCCTGAACTGTAAGGAACACCTGAACTCTAAGGAACCTCTTTCGTTTTGCCAGTTTATGAGGAGCAGGCAAAAAACAATTAAAAAAACAGAAGAAACCATCAACATTAATAAACAAAATTATGTCTCCAGTAGTCCTCCACGTATCAAGCAGACATACAGCATCCATTCCCATAAAAAGAACTGAGAAAAAAGGTGGGGGACCAAGATTCAACGAAACATTTTATTCATCATGATAAACTAAAGCATTCCATAATCCATTTTTTCTTCATTTTCCCCAATTTTTCAAAAAAAAAAAGGCTTCGGGAAAAACTGAAAAATCTTGTTTTTTTCATGATTTTTTCTGGTTTTTCCCCAGACCTTCACATCTCTATACTCAGTAGATCACTACGATTGGCAGGTGAGGGCCTCCTGCAGATACCATCTTATCAGGAGGTCCATTCCCCACAACATAGGAAGTGGATCTTTAGTGCAGTGGCACCTACCCTTTGGAATTCCTTCCCAGGGCCAGCACCAGAGGGTGGCCAGGTTGGATCCTAGCTGAGGGTCCCTGTAGAAGGGCCCCTCTTTAGGGTGGAAGGGTGGCTCTCCTGTTCTGTGATCTGTGGCAGCTTCGGGTCCTGCAACCCGACCCTGCTATGGATCATGGAGAGGGAACTCCCAGACACCCCTCCAATACAAACAATGCAGGCTTCAAGACACCCGCCCATCCCACCTACCTCTTCCATCAGTGTGAATGCTGTGGGCATTGTGTGCACATGCTTGCCATCACCCAAGATGGCAGTGGGGGCTTCCCTAAGGGGATGATGCCCCTGCACCATCTTGGTTGATGGCAGGCATCATGTCATGAGAGGTAAGTGAGGAGTGCGGGTGGGCTTAGTAGACCTTTGCTGCCTGTATGGGAGGGTGTTGGGCTACAGTGGTGTGGGCCTGGGGCAGGCTGGTGCTGAAGGGCCCAGTCATGGTTGGAACTGGCCCTGTTCCCTCCCCTTAAATATTAGACGGGTGCCATCTCTGTTATCTTTTCAGCACCTACTGAAGACCTTCCTCTTTCAACAGACCTTTTCAGTAGAGACCTTGTCCCAGTCTGTGTCTGGGTTGGAATAGCTTTTTAATGCATTTTTAAAGCTTTTTTAAAAAAAGATGTTTTTAAAGATATTTTGTTTTAATATATTTTAAAGTTTGTTTTTATGATGTTTTAGAGTGTTTTAGTGTTTCTGTTTGCCTAATAGGAGGAAGGGTGGGATATAAATTTAATAAATAACAACAACACATTAGTTAAAACTATATACAAAATGTTTTTAGGAGAAATTTGCACTAAAATGCTTTTTTTAAAAAAAATGGCTGCAGAAACATGGAGAACTGAATTTAAGGTTGGAAAATGAGAGAACAAAAATTGACAGATCTTTCCATCCTTAGTTTTGAGATTCTGGGTCAGATTGTCAAACTGCTGAATTTGTTTCTGTCTCAATCCTGAGTCCCACCCTGTATGACCCACTGTTGGCCACCAGCCCTCCAAGGCAAATAGGTCAGACAGGACTGTGTTACACTATCAGTGGTGGCTGGTGCCTTCTGGGACTGGTAGGGTGGAAGGCTAGGAGAGCAACAGTAGGTGGAGCTGGAGTCCATGACAGTCAGAGTCACCCCCTAGGCTAGCTGCAAGTAAAAAGGCAGACAGGAGGGGGCTGGCTGAGGGTGGTGCAACAGTACCCCGTTTGCCCTAATGAGCTAGCCTCCTCTGAGAGGTACTATATCATATTGCAAATGTCTGAGAAATTCAAACACAGAAGCTGTAAGTCCAAATGAGACATTTTATTTATTTTATTTATTTAGTTGCATTTCTAAACCGCCCTATAGCTAGCAGCTCCCAGGGCGGTGTACAACATGATAAAACCACAATATTTAAAATACAGCAAGTGTGTATTGCGCAGACAATATAAACATTATATAAACAAAGTGAAAGAAAACTAAAAAAATAAGATTAAAAGCTTAAATACTTTAAAATGCCTGGGTGAAGAGGTGGGTTTTTACCTGGCGCCGAAAAGATGACAGAGAAGGCGCCAGGCGTATCTCATCTGGGAGGGCATTCCATAATTCGGGGACCACCACCGAAAAGGTCCTAGATCTTGTTACTGTTCTCCGGGCCTCTGTATGGGTTGGGACCCGGAGAAGGGCCTTAGACGTCGAGCGGAGTGAACGGGTAGGAACATAGCGGGAGAGGCGTTCCATCAGATATTGCGGTCCAGTGCCATTAAAGGCTTTATAGGTAAGGACCAACACTTTGAATCTGGCCCGGAAACATATTGGAAGCTAGTGCAGTTGGGCCAGAATAGGTGTTATGTGGTCGAATTTCTTCGTCCCAGTAAGAACTCTGGCCGGAGCATTCTGCACTAGCTGAAGTTTCGGAATCGAAGGTAACCCTACGTAGAGAGCATTACAGTAATCCAATCTAGAGGTTACCAGAGCGTGAATAACTGAGGCTAGGTTCTCCCTGTCCAGATAGGGTTGTAGTTGGGCTACCAGCCGAAGCTGGTAGAACGCATTTCGTGCCACCGAGGCTACCTGGGCCTCAAGTGACAGAAGCGGATCTAATAAGATCCCCAAACTACGGACTTGTTCCTTTAGGGGGAGTGTAACCCCATCTAGGACAGGTCTGACATCAACCATCTGAGCAGAGGGCCCCCCAACTAGCAGCATCTCAGTCTTGTCAGGATTGAGCTTCAGTTTGTTTGCTCTCATCCAGTCCATTATCGCGGCCAGGCAGCGGTTCAGTACAGCAACAGCCTCACCTGAAGAAGATGAAAAGGAGAAATAGAGCTGCGTATCATCAGCATATTGCTGGAAACGCACTCCATAACTCCTGATGACCTCACCCAGAGGCTTCATATAGATATTAAAAAGCATGGGGGACAGAACTGAGCCCTGCGGGACCCCATACTGGAGCACCCAGGGACTCGAGTAGTGTTCCCCAAGCATCACCTTCTGGAGACGATTCTCAAGATAGGAGCACAGCCACCGCCAAGCAGTGCCTCCAACTCCTAACTCCGTGAGTCGCCCCAGAAGGATACCATGGTCGATGGTATCAAAAGCCGCTGAGAGATCAAAGAGAACCAACAGAGTTACACTCCCTCTGTCTTTCTCCCGACAGAGGTCATCATACAGGGCGACCAAGGCTGTTTCTGTACCAAACCCTGGCCGAAAGCCGGATTGAAATGGATCCAGATAATCAGTTTCATCCAAGAGGGCCTGGAGTTGGCGAGCGACCACGCGCTCTAGAACCTTGCCCAGAAATGGAACATTTGCTATCGGCCTATAGTTGTTAAAGTTATCAGGGTCCAAGGAGGACTTTTTTAGGAGCGGTCGCACTACTGCCTGTTTCAGGCAAGGTGGGACCACTCCCTCTCGTAACGAGGCATTAATTACCTCCTTGGCCCAGCCGGCCGTTCCATTTCTGCTAGCTTTTATTAGCCACGAGGGGCAAGGGTCCAGAGCGGAAGTAGTCGCCCGTATCTGTCCAAGCACCTTGTCCACATCCTCGAGCTGTACCAACTGAAACTCATCCAATAAAACAGGACAAGACTGTGTTCTGGACACCTCATTAGATTCAACTGTTACAATATTGGAGTCAAGGTCCCGACGGATGTTTATGATCTTGTCTTGGAAGTGCCTCGCAAACTCATTACAGCGGGCTATTGATGGTAATATTGCGTCCGGAGAACCAGAGTGTAAAAGTCTCCGGACAACCTTATAAAGTTCCGCTGGGCGGTTACAAGATGACTGAATGGAGGTAGCGAAGTATTGCTTCTTCGCCATCCTCACCGCCTTCACATAGCGTTTTGTGGAGGCCTTCACAAGTGCATAATTACAGCCGTCAGGAGTTCGTCTCCATTTACCCTTCAACCGTCTCCTTTCTTGCTTCATCACTCTTAGCTCCTCGGTAAACCAAGGGGCCAACTGAGCTCTGCAATGGAGAGGGCGCACTGGGGCGATTGTGTCAACTGCCCGGGTCATTTCCGTATTCCACAGAGTGACCAGGGTTTCGACAGGATCGTCAGTTTTATCAGCCGGAAAATCCCCCAGAGCCCTCTGAAATCCTTCAGGATTCATTAGTCTCCGGGGACGGACCATCTTAATTGGTCGTCCACCCTTGCAGAGGGGAGAAGACGATGTGAATCTAAATCTCAAGAGGCGATGATCTGTCCATGACAAAGGAATAGATGTAAGATTCCTCACTCCTAGATCACCTTCCCCCATTCCAGTGGCAAAAATCAAGTCTAGAGTATGTCCTGACACATGCGTCAGGCCAGCAACAAATTGAGACAGCCCCATGGCTGTCATGGAGGTCATGAAGTCCTGAGCCGCTCCAGAGGCGGCCTCGGCATGAATGTTGAGATCCCCCAATACCAAAAGTTTGGGAGATCGCAACACCAAGTCCGAGACCACCTCTGTCAGCTCAGTTAGGGAAGCTGTTGGGCAGCAGGGTGGACGGTACACCAACAGTATTCCCAGTCTGTCTCGCTGGCCCAACGTAATGTGCAGACACTCCAGGCCATTAGCCACTTGGATGGGGTGCCTAACAAGAGAGATGGAACTTCTATAGACCACAGCAATTCCCCCTCCCCGACTCTTGGATCTACCCAGATGCTGAACTGAATACCCAGGTGGGCACAACTGGGAGAGATTAATACCTCCCAGATCGCTCACTCAGGTTTCGGTAATGCATGCCAGATCGGCCGCCTCATCCATGATTAAATCATAGATGAGGGAGGTTTTATTATTTACCGATCTGGCATTAAAGAGCAGCAACTGGAGATCCGAGAGTTGGCTGGTAGAACTACCAGCAATCCTGTGGATGTGAGGAGGACCGGAACACGGCACAGCCACCAGTTGTCTGGGCCGAGTTCCCCTTAACTGGCAAGTCCTCCTCACAGCGCCATACCTCCCATTACCCGTCACTGCGCTGATTGGGGCCCCCTCTGGTCCTCCCTCCCAACACGCTATCCTCTCCCCCAGGCACATAATAAAAATAAAATAAATAAAAAAACTCATACTCCATACACAATCACACACTCATTCATACAACCATTCATACACCCAAATAGCACAAATAGCACAGCAACAACAGCAGGGTCCCAATAGCCATGAATCGCAACAGTGGCAGCTGTAACGTCAGGGGCTCAGAAGCGATGAGCAGCAGCAGCAGCACAGGCAGGCAGATGGCTCTCCCTCCCTGGGCAGCGATGGTCCTCTTCCCCTTGCAGGCAGTGGGTCTCCCAAGCCCCCTCAGCCAGCCGGCTTATATATCCCCTCCAAAGAAGGGACAGATGGAACAGTATCAGCCACAGCTGGCTGAGTACCTGGGGCCTGGTCCTGCAAGGTGCCACGTGCAGAGCAGGAGCCCAAGAAGGAGAGAGCAGAGATGTTATCCAGCAGCAGCAGCAGCAGCAGCAGCACAGGCAGGCAGATGGCTCTCCCTCCCTGTGCAGTGATGGTCCTCTTCCCCTTGCAGGCAGTGGGACATTTGGTTTCCTCTCCTCTCCCCAGCCTCATTTGCAAGCAGAGTAGTGACAGGAGGTGCCTGGTAGCATCTTGTATATGCACATCATTCTTTTAAAAATGCCGCCAACTTGCAGAAGCATGATCACTACTCTTCAAGTGAAGCTAAGTCTGCTGCAATCTCGCACACACTCCCCAAGTGAGCTCAGGGTATAAATGTGCATCAGACTGCAACCCTTTGCACACTTACTGAAATGTCGCATTTTGCTTAGTGGCACTTTCTTCTAATTGAATATTTCCTTGAAGAGTTTAGCTACAGACGTGTGCTTTTTCCAGACCACCTTCTCTCACTTGAGTTCTCTAGATTGCACAGCCTGGCCCTTTGCTTTTTAAATATATTGTTTGCAGCCTGGAATAAAATTTGCAATTAAATTTTACTCTTTGCAGTTATAATGGGTGAAAGACCACATCAGCTGCTGGCATTAGCAGTAACAAGGGTCTGCCAATGTTGAGACATACTCATTTTCCATATAATGTGTAGAAACAACCTCCATTATTGCAGCAATCTGTTGCCTTTTCCCGTTAAGGTTCCAAACTTCTATTCTGCAAAATTAGCCAGTGATGCTAACCTCTACACAATGTCTGCTATCTCCAGAATGCTGCTGCTTGGTAATAGTGATTTTTTTACGATACAGAAATTACAAAGCTGTTCTCAGTTAAGATATATAACCATGATGGAGAAAATGATTCAGAGTGAAAATATAATACCTTTTATGGCAAATATATATTTATACTGGCTATAGATAGAACCTTTAAAGAACATACATATTATAGTAGATGAGAAAGGGATTTAGGTAGGGTTTGTACAGGAGTTCGTGGAAGAGGAGTGTAAATACACAGACAGGTCTACTTGATCATTTAGTTTGCCCTTGGATCTGAGAGGGAAAAATATTAATAACATAGTGGAATATTTTTGCAGTAACTTAACAACAGTGGTGAGAAAACTTGGCTTTCCAGATATTCTTGGGACTCCAACACCCATCGGCTCCAGACAGTATGGCCAATAGTCAGGGATGGTGTGAGTTATAGTCCAACAATATCTGGAGGGTCACAGGTTCTCCCCACTTGCTTTACAACATTCTTGACTGATTTTTTTAATCACAGTGCCAAATGAATCAACATTTGATTCCTAAAGGTTCAGATAAAAATGAAATTGGAAGGTAGGATCAAGCTGAAACTACTCACAATTGTTATGCACATTTTTGGCAATGCTGAAAAACCTTTTAGTTTTTCTGCACTTGAAAACATGTTCATGTATTCAATTACTTTGTGCTCTCTTGCTCTCATTTTCAATTGAATTCATTTCTTGTTGGTCACATAATTGCGCAGCCAGTTCTAATAGGCTGTGTAGCAATGTGACATCATTCCTCTCACTTTGTATTCCCTGATTGATTAGCACCACCTATTTAAAGGTAAAGGTGTCCCCGCACTTGTAGTGCGAGTTGTTTCCGATTCTTAGGGAGACGTCTTGTGACGTTTTACTAGGCAGACTGTATATATGGGGTGGGATTGCCAGTTCCTTCCCCGGCCTTTCTTTACCCCCCAGCATATGCCAGGTACTCATTTTACTGACCACGGATGGATGGAAGGCTGAGTGGTCCTCGACCCCTTTTACCGGAGATTCGACTTCCTCATTCTGTTGGAATCGAACTCCGGCCGTGAGCAGAGCTTTCGGCTGCGTTACCCCCACTTACCACTCTGCACCACGGAGGATCTTACCATCTATTTAACTAATCTCAAAAGCATTGCTGTCTCTCCAAATGGCATCTATTTGCCCTCAGTGACATTATCATGCAGCCAAATATGATTGGCCACAGCAATGCAATATTATCCCATGCAATACTCTTATGTGAGCTGCTGAAGTCTATCGTTGTTTTTCTTGCTACTACTCTGCTATTTTTTCTATTTGATTATTCTTTGGTTTTATATTGTTTTTACATTTATTATTATGTTTCTTGCTCTTATTACCTTTTTGCAATCCACTGTAGGGCATTTACTGAACAGTGGCATTAAGATATTATAAACAAATAAATGTTTCCCAATTGTGTGAGATCACCCATGTGAGTAATCCAGGGCAAAGAAGGAAGCAGTAATAAGTAGCAGCAACCACTCGTGAAATCAGTGGCACTGAACAGGGTTGAATGTCCACACATTCTAAATTCTTCAGAAATGTTTCTGTTCTACTGGAATTATTATGTTTTTGCTTAAAATATGAAACTGAAGAATGTTTGGATCATGCCAAGTGGAAGGGGCCTAAAGACATGGAGAATCAGACCTAGCAAGCGGTCACAGAACTGAATGACTGATGATGGCTTTGCATGTTACAGAAGAGCAGCAATAGCATGGTTGTCAGAGATTTCTGTATCTATGGTTCTCTGTTTGCACATCTTTATGGGGATGTGAGTTCCCAAATGCACATGGGCTTTGGGCCTCACAGCCTATGGGAGAGGTACAAGTTCCTTCTGTGCATTGCACAGGAAGTAGACACCCTTTTCTGGGGTAGAGGGTTTAACAGCAAGGTCCAAAGTTAAATCTAGAAGTGCAGTAATCTCCTTCTGCTACAAGACCGTTAAAGGTGCCAGACTATGCTGTTGAAAAGATAAGTGCCGAGATGTGTCTTGCACCCAATTTGACATGAGAATGTTCACTTCCATGAGTCTTTCCACCTGCCATGTTCATGCATGAGATATGCAAATTATGTAATTGGCATGTGGACAAATATGTACATTTTTCAAAGCCTTTCAGCTAATAATGCCCTTTCTACATGGCCTCAGATTTTCTGCCCCTGCTTGCAACCATACAAAGCCATCAGATTATTGCATCATTCCACATCAGGATTTAATACACAGACAGACTTATCTTTCTCAAAAGTACTTTTCACTTTCTCACCCACAAATAAAAAAACTGGAAAAGAAATCAATAGTAAAGAGGAGTCGATGGACAAGGAACAGAAAGAGGGAGGGAGAATGCATTCAACATTAAATTAGTGTGATGGAAAATGAATAAAAAATGATCACACCAGATATTCTTCCTTGAAAATTATTAAAATTCATAGCTCAGAGGTGTGAATGCTTCTTTAAGAAAGGTACTTATGTTATCCCCAAAATAGCACCAGTACCATGTGATGGTTGCAGTTGCTATGGTTACTACACATTTGTTATTTAATAGCAAAGAAAATAGATGCACAAAACATGCTAATTATAACTGGTACAATTTTTTCTCAAATGTTTGAGATGAATATGCATACATGTTTTATGCATAAAGGACAGGAATGTCCTTCTCCAAGAATTCTGTATTTTTGGGGGAGTATTTTAGTACCTGCCTGGGAAATACTTATGTGGTTATTTTAACCCCGAATACAAAGAGACTGAAAAATTGTAAGACAAGGGTATTTTGTATGAAGCATAGCTGTTTTTTCTTCAGATTGCATGGGGATGGTAGCATGGGAATATAAAAGGGTTTCATAATATACTCAGTTCTTTTTATTGTAGGGTGTTTTGAAAAATGAAAAGCTGAATACGTATACAGTACATGGATGTTCTACTGCAGCAGAAAGAAATTGCGCAGAGTTTTGGCCCAGTGCAATTTCATGAGTGTGCAGTTGTGGGCAATTGCTTGAGCTTCCCACAGAGGGCCCCATTCAGATTACTGGTGACATGGGATCCCCTGTGTTAAAATAACCACATACATGAATCCAGTCCCCCTATTTCCACCCCTGACAAAGGTGACTGGTAACATTACTGTGATGGATGGTGTCAGAAGGCATGTGATGCAGCTACTTTGCTGAAGCTAAGCGGGTCTTGGTTTAGTGAGTACCTGGATAGAAGATCACCGGGGAATCCAGTGTATACTGCCTTGAGGCCCATCATGGAAAAACGGCAGGCTATAAATCAGGGTTGGCTAACTTGTGGCTCTCCAGATGTCGTCTGGACCTCCAACTCCCATCCTCCCTGATCATTGGTCATGCTGGCTGGGACTGATGGGAGTTGGAACTCAATGACATCTGGAGGTCACAAGCTCTCCATCTCTGCTGTAAACGAATAAAGGAATGTTTAACAGCTGTCTTATCCCTCTTTCCTCAGAAAAGGATGGACACAGAACTGATATGAATGGGCTTTACAAAATTCTGAGAATTTTGATGACAAATGTTTTCCAAGTAACCTTTCAATACTCAACAATTTCCTGATTTTTAAGCTGTATTGAACAGGTCATGATACATGATTTCAATATATTTATAGCTGATTTTTCATAGGTGGTACATGCTTCTATTTAGTATTTGACACCATTGGATACCTGAAATATTTACTATTCACATCAGAAAGAAGACACTGGCATGAATCTGCTCAGCTGCGGGGATTTGATCCCATCTTTTTACACAGGGCCTTGAAAGCTTTTATTAAAATCTTCCTTTTTTTTTTTTTCAATAATTTTTATTCAGATTTTCATAAAACATACAAGACAAAATCATAAAACATTCAAAGACAAAAAACAAAATCAAAAATAGTTAAACAAAAAGAAAAAAAAAAAAAAAAACAAAAATAAAAAATAAAGAGTAAAATATTGACTTCCCATTTGTCAAAGATCAAATCAGTTATAAGTCTATAATATATAACAATCCTGTCTCTTAAGTCATATTATAAAATCACTTTCCTCCAGTAGTTATCTTACTTAATCATCAAATCTCATAAACATTACTTTATTCTTTCCACAAAAAGTCAAAGAGAGGTTTCAATTCTTTAAGAAATATATCTATCAATTTTTTTTTCCAGATAAGCATATCGATTAATCCATCTCATTACTAATTATGATAATCTTATTGTCATAACCATAGTCAAAATAAACATTTCAATTAATCCATCACATCAGAATCTGTTAGGTTCAATAATTTCAGTAGCCATTGTTCTATTATCTCTATTAGTTCCATTTTCCATCTTCCATCTTCAGTAGTCTTGTTAAGTCCAGTAATTTCAATATCCAATCTTCCATTATCAGTATTCCATAATAATCTTGCTGTCAAAGCCATAGTCATATAGTAAGAGTCTGATGGGGATTACCTCTATCCCAAATATTTTCTTGCCATCCATTCTGAATAGGTTGCTGAAATACTGCTGTAAAATCATATCTCTGTTCTTTTTTTCAAAATACACTGGGTCATCTCTTAAAAGTTTTTCCATTGTCACATGGCTGCAGTTAATTCCATAGATTTTCTCTATATTGGGCTCCATCACATCATTCCAGTCCAGAAGATTATCCATGCCATTGATAACTTTATCTCTAGAATCTTCATTCATTTCTTCAGAGATAACATTGAGTTCCAAACAATAGATTTTATTTCTAAAGTCCATAGACTCCAAATCTTGTTCCTGTTCCACGTTGGTTCCAATCTCCGGGATCTCCTCTCTCACAGGGACCCCTATTCCAGTCTCCAGGGTCACCTCTCTCACAGGGACCCCTGTTCCAATCTCCGGGGTCTCCTCTCTCACAGGGACCCCTTCCAGGGTCACCTCTCTCACAGGGACCCTTATATCTTTAATCTCCTGCTTCATTTTACTCAATTCAATTTTCATTATCTCAATCTCATCCATTATTTTCTGAAACATAGTTATTTCCAGATTTTCAGCCACTTTCTTAATTGCCATTTTAAAAGAAAAATATAGGAAAACCACTTCTTATTTCAGCAACAATTGGGTTAATACTCCAAACTTGGTGACATCACAGTATAAACAGAGCAGACAGCCTTATCTCTCCAATAGTTAAGTAAACAAAATGCAGTTCCCAGGATCGAAACAATTAATGGCAATCGTCAAGAAACAGATTCGTCAAAATAAAATAGACCAAAAAGAAAGTAGTCTCAAAACAGTATAATATTTTTCAAAATAAAAATCTGGAATAGAAATCCCTCTTCTGTGTATATCTTTAGAATGCAAATCCAGGACAGCTTTTTGCAACAAAAACAGAGATAAGCTATTAATTAGTGCGTAGCAGAGAGAAGTTATGGCTCCCCAGTGAGATGTCAAAAACTGATCAATCTGGCAAATCTCTTTTAAACAGCAACAATTTAAGTCAAGTAAAAGAAAAATATAGAAAGAAGGGTGCTTGCCTGTTAGTGCGTTCTCTCTTAGAAGATAAGATGAACGTTCGCTTTAACAGATAGAGCTTGCTGTTGAAAATCCGTCCCACTTTCGTCGGCTGGACCTCGTCCCATAAATTAATGAGATCTGGTCGTCCCAACAAAAATAGGCTTTGAGGTTAATCTCTTCGTTTCTCCCTACCCGGGAGAAGTTTAATCAGTCAAAAAAAAAAGAAAAAACTGACTGATATATCTGAATAAGCTTCTTTTGAGGCAGGAGCCCGTCTCAAAAGCAGGCACAGGCTAAGTCACCCTTCCCGGAAGTCCGAAAGCTTTTATTAAAATCTTCCAAGGGATACAAAATAATTTGCTTCCACCAGATCTCTAACCAACTGTTTCTCCAAGAGATCAGTATTGGAGGGAGTGTGGTATTTACTATTGGGCAGTATGTTACAGCTAACACTTTATGAGATTTTGTATTCTATGAAAAACAATCAGGAGGTGCCAATATGAAAGCATTCATCTGAGGTGGCATTTTAATTCAAAATTTGACTTTTCACATTTAAGGTGTGAGAGGTGGGAAAGGAACACAGAGCTCATGATGATTTGTTTCAGGTCTAGGCTGGTGAATGGGGATAGTTTTTAAACATAAATGGGAGAACTGTATCCTGTATGTGCACACCAAGTTTTATTGCTCGATCTTGTTTTGAGGGACATAGCAAATTGTACACAAATGCAAAATGTTGAAACCATGACTTGACTTGACCTGCTATGTAGGTTGCCATTTAAATGAGCTGTGTAAGGAAATACTAGCCTGGTAGCTCCAAGTGCCCAGGAATTCCATGCAGGCTAGTGAGCTCTCTACACCTCCTCTGCACCCAGCAATAGAAACCAAGGGGGATTCCAGAGGAGAAAAGGCTTCTCCTCCATACTCGGTGTAGAAATGTCAGCCTGCAGCTAACTAGTAAAAATGTTGCAGGCTTGTAATTTTTGTGGGCTTATTTACAAGGCTGCATTACATAATGCAAATCAGCCATCCTGCTTGTTAACAATTTCTGTGATGTTCCTTGACTGAGGAAATATATGGACAGGAGCAATCCCCCAAATAGGGGGTTATAAAATGTTTATGAATGTGTTGTGGCACCCAGATGCCATATTAGTTGCTGTTACTGGTGCACTTTTACTCTGAACCAGAGATTTGTGTGTGCTCAAATATGCCCACCAATTCTTTGTCTGCATAGGGCTAGAACTGGGCTAGAACTCTCGTCTCTGTGTGCTTCACCATGTGGTGAGCCACAGAACTGCAGTTTGGAGCATCTCCCTGGTCATTGAAGTATTCTTAGCTCTGGACTGCTGTTGTCCACTCAGGCTGACCACTGGAAACCTCCTAGACAGGAAGGGCTATGAAAGCATTCCTGTCTTGGACTAAGACTTTGCCTTGCAACAGTTTTCTTCCTAGCTAAGGTGTGTTTCGGGTTGTTCTTTGGCTCTGACTCCTAGTTTCATCACTCACCTGAATTGCTGGCATAACTCCTAGCTTCCCTCTGACTGCTGACTATGATGCATCCCTGACAGGCTCATGCATGTGGATGATTTCGCTTCTTAGGGATGGGGAATATGTGACCTTCCAGGTGCTGCTTGAATACAACTCCCATAAACCCTGCTCATTGGCTGGGGCTGATGGGAGTTGGAGTCCAACAACATATGAAGGGCCACAGGTTGCCCCACTCTTGACTGAAATGAATAGAGAAACAGTTCCGACGGAGTTTCATATAGTCATCAAGAGCTCCCAAAGAGTAAATCTGTGGCTCAAGGTGAGCATTGCTTGCATCTACACTGCTACAGCAACATACTATGCTTGGTAAGTAATTGAAATCAAAGTTACTATGCTGCACATCAATGGTGGTTCCATTAATGCCCTCTTATATTCCCCCCTTTGGCTATTTTTTGTACACTACATTTCATGCACAAGATGGCATGAAATCTAGCAGGTGGTTGTTGCTGTAAGTCTTCATTCAGTTTTTTTAAAAAATAAATTTCTTCACTGCAATTTTATAATAAAGAAGAGTATACCATATGAGAAGAAGGGAATGGAAGGAAGAAGAAATACATAAAAAGGGAGGAGAGAAAAAAGATGAGCTTATAAACATAAATAGCATGTTCACATTCTCAAATGCAGTTTTACACACTTCAAGAAAAGAGTAACAGTGTCAGGCATATTCCTTCAGCAAATCTGGTGTAGACAGATGGTGCCTCTGGCAAATCTGGTGTAGACTGAGCTAGATGGGCCCATGGTTGGACTTACTATATGGCAGATTCCTGTGTTCCTATCTGAACACGTAATTTGACTTCTATCTGGTGCTTTGAAAAATACCAAAGTATACCAGAGTGCCACTTCTGTAGGGTTGATTCGTGCATTTATGTGATGACGTGAAACTACTGCATACAGCCTGAGTCCAATATTTTAGATATATACTTAAGAAAATTGCATTGAATTCATTGCATGTGTGTACTTTCCAGTACACACAATCTTGAATATAATTAGAATGGGCAGATTCTAAAACTTACTCAATGGCAAAAAAAGGGAAGACATTATGCCAACTTTACAGGGATATTACTACACCACAGTTGCAGCTACAGACATTAGTGGCAATTTTTTTCAGGGCTGAGATGCCAGACTGCAGCCTCTTAACATCTGGATTCTTGGTCTGTGCAGTCGTTTTAAGCTCAACAAATTAGCAGTGCAGCACGCATCTGGTAAGAAAATGGTCAATTATTTAAGACTTTAGATGAGCTGATGTTAGGAGCAAATCTGTCTACCAGTTTTCAGACCTGTGTGGGAGTATATACAATGTTTTCACAGTGGATGTGAACAGAGGAGCCACATTTCTGGTTATCACTTTGCTGTGCTCTTTGGACAGTTGCTTCTTGAAGGGATTATTTGGAGTACACCCCCACCTCTTTACAGCAAGGGATGGGGTTGTGGAGCCTGACAAGTTTTATAGCAGCCCGCATGATGATGGCCCCAGGTTAAAAAGCATATTTATTGTCACATTTCCACCTTAGAGATGGATCCCAGTTCCTTCACATGCACATCAAGCTGCACAGTAGTAGTAGTAGTAGTAGTAATTGGTCCTGTGCAGCTATGGTATGGATGGGTATGGATATCCCATTCACAATCACATGGTTCTTCTCCACCAAATTCGTCCATCTCTCCTAGCAGGGTGCCAACTTAATAGGAAAGATCCATGCAAATTGAGCCTGCCTCCATAGTTGTGAGATTTTGCAGCCATGTGGGATAGCATATTCTCCCACGTGGTGCGATGTCCCTGTGAGTGGGGCCACAGCTTAGCACTGAGTTTATAACATGGCTATGAATATGCAGACCTGGAACAGCCAGTCTGCTACCAGTGTAGATGGATTTAAATGCTTGCTCAGGTAGAAGAATCACAGGGCAATCTGAAGATTTCTGGAGCCTACTTCAAAGGGGAGAGGTGGTGGATAGTGATTTCCATGCTGCCAAGGATTGGGGTCAATGCCCGTATCACATGGAATAGTGAAGCTGGGGAAAGCAAAATGAACAGAGCTGTGTAACATCTCACACACTGTCCATTGAACTAGCAGATTGAAAATGAAGACCCAAGTGCTGCTGGGCCAACTGGAAGAACCTCTGGACTCCTGCACCCCACCTATTATTATTATTATTATTCCACCTTTCCTCAGGAACTCAAGGTGGCATATATGGTTCTCCTCCCTCTCTCTTTTATCCTCACAACAACCCTGTGAGGTAAGTTAGGCTGAGAGGCAGTGATTGGCCCAAGGTCACCCAATGACTTCATGGCTGAGTGGGCATTTGAACTCTGGTCTCCCAGGTCCCAGTCTGACACTCTAACCACTACACCACACCTACTGGGCTTGTAGATGGTCAAGAGTGGATGTGGAAGCTATGACCGCTTGAACCAGATGTTTAAAGGCAACCCTAAATATCTCTGCTTGAAATGTGAGAGAGCTTCATACAGTCAGAGTGGACAATAGATAGATGGTCAAGTTGTCTGACCTGCTGCAATGCACCTATGGAGCTAGGATCATTTACAGCTGTCCTTTGGTCATCAGCTTCATAGCACTGAATGGCAGATGAAAGGCAGCAAGGGAGTGAAGGCAGGCATGGAACCCAACATGGATGTGCCTATTGCTTTTGCTTTAGGCTACCCAGCAGAACTAACAAAAGTCATATAGATACAACTAGGCCCTTGATTTTAACCATCTGATGAACATCTCGTGTGTGTAGTTCACTATCAGGCTCATCTTCTGGTAGAAGAGTGCAGGGTAATGCAGAGGCAGCCTCAGCAGCGGGAAAGGCAACATCAGCAAGAGCAGATCTCCTAGTTGCCAAGACTCATAAGCAAGCCTCACTTGAAAGCTTTAACAGGGCTCAGAGAGCATTGCCTGCCCTGCTCTGGCCTACTGATATAAGGAGGCTTCCTTGGGCTGGTGTTGCTAGTCTCCTCACAGTTCCTTCCTTTGCACAGAGTGAATCCCCTCCTGAGGTCCCAGGTCATAAGTTCAAGACCCATTGAGGAGTCAAGTTCTGATACACCTCCTGGAATTTCAGTGGGACTGCAGTTGCAAATTTTATCCATTGACTGCAATGCAACTCTGGAGTAGCTGGTGGGACTTCAGTTTGGCTATTTCAGAAAAAGGTGGATATGAATACTGGGCCCCTGAGCTTTCTTGTTGGGAAGCCAGTGATGGATGTGCCTGGAGGGTAGCAGCATCATAATCAGGAAATCATTGATGCCCGCAGTAAGGTCCAAATTCCTATAAAGGCAGTTGCCTTATGAGACTCTCTAAGGGGATTTCAGAGTACATGGGTATGTTGGACTTCCAAATGGCTGCAGTGAGGAATATAAACCCTTCAGTTGGTCTCATTTCTTTCAGGCACACCAGATTCCATCCAAAGTACATGGCAGTCGGTTGCTGTATTTTAGATGTTCCAGCTTGTCAGTGATATTGACTGAAAAGCCTTCTGCGCAGCCTGCTGTCGGGCTGATTGATACCAGCTATAACAATATCAAATGTTATGGCATCATAATTCCATTTGAAGCAAGAGGCAATCTTTGATCTTTTACTATCTAGAGATTACAATATATCCTTTGATAAATAATACCCTTCCACTGGTATTGTAGAGAGTGCAGTTGTTAACTGTTGAACAGCTATGATCTTAATTGTAACAACAGCACAGAGAGAGAGAGAGAGAGACAGAAAAAATGTAGAGAACCAGAGCACTTTTAAATTGTTTGGATGTTCTAAATGTTTCTAAATAGTTTAGATGGATTTTAATTGTTTTAAGTATCTTTTTATTTTATTTTAAATTCTATTTTATTTTAACGTGTGCTACCCTGGGTTCCTTTGGGAGGAAGGTTGGGATACAAATTCAATAAAAAATAAAATGAATGATAATGTGCACAACCCAGGATGGAAATGTATAGGTTGAGGGACTCCTTCACAGGCAGGTGATCTTTAATGGGATATAAGGAACCAGTTTGAGGGGAGAGACATGTCATTGCAATTTCATCTGTGATGAGTTTGCAGCGAGGCTGGTGTCAGGGATTGGCATCCCTGGGGACCTGCCAAGGCCCACACTGCCATCTTCTGGGGGGCCCTGACTCTGCTGTTGCTCCTCCTCACTGCCACTGCTCATTCAATTGTCCTCTGTAAACAAGTGAGCAGTGACAGTAGAAAGAAGCCTCCGCTCACCTTGCCCTCTCCCTTTTGGTGGCTGTGTGGATTGGGCCCAAAGGGAGAAGCCATCCCTGGCTCCATGAAAGAAGTTTATCATTCTGAAGTTTAACTCTGAGTGTTTAAACCAAGGCTGGGTAACCTGTGGCACTCCAGGTGTTGTAAGGCTACACTTCCAATCATCCCTCGTTGGCCATCCTCATTGGGGCTGATGGAAGCTGCAGTCCAACAACATCTGGACCATAGCTTCCTCACCTCAGTATCAAACTAAGGAGGCAATGTGTGTGTATGCTGAAAGGTTTACTATTCGAATATATGAGAAAACTGATCACCATGTTTTGGTGACAGAAGAACAAGAATTCTTTAGGTTGGGTTAGAATTGTGTTCTTCAACCTTGGGGTTCCATATGTCATTGGACTACAATTCCCATCATTCTGACCATTGGCTAAGCTGTCTGGAGATATTATTATTTACTATTATTTATTAAATTTATTAGTCGCCCATCTGGCTGGTTGTCCAGCCACTCTGGGCGACGTACAAGATAAAAAACAATACATTAAAATGTTAAAATTTAAAACCATAACAGTAAAAACCTAACCCACCCCAAAAGCCTGCCTGAAGAGCCAGGTCTTCAAGGCCCGGCGGAAGCTCATCATAGAAGGGGCGTGGCGGAGGTCATTTGGGAGAGAGTTCCACAGGGTGGGGGCCACTATTGAAAAAGCCCTCTCTCTAGTCCTCACCAGTCTAGCTGTTTTAACCAGTGGGATCGAGAGAAGGTCTTCTGAGGCTGATCTTGTTGAGCGGCATCCCTGACGATGCTGGAGGCGCTCCTTCAGATAGACTGGGCTAAAACCGTGTAGGGTTTTAAAGGTCAAAACCAACACCTTGAATTGGGCCCGGTAAACAACCGGTAGCCAGTGCAACTCCTTCAGCACTGGAGTGATGTGATCTTGCCGGCGGCTGCCTTTAATCAGACGAGCTGCCGCATTCTGTACCAGTTGCAGCTTCGGACCGTTTTCAAGGGTAACCCCACGTAGAGCGCATTACAGTAGTCTAGGCGAGAGGTGACCAGGGCATGTACCACCGGTGGGAGCAGATGGTTGGGAAGGTAGGGACGCAGCCTCCGTATCAGATGGAGTTGATACAGCGCCGCCCGGCTCACAGCCGAGACTTGAGCCTCCATGGACAGCTGGGAGTCAAGAATGACCCCCAGGCTGCGGACCTGGTCTTTCAGGGGCAATCGTACCCCATTGAGCACCAGGTCCACATCCCCCAGCCTTCCCTTGTCTCCCACAAACAGTACCTCAGTTTTGTCAGGGTTCAGCTTCAGCTTATTCCTTTCCATCCAGCCACTCACCGACTCCAGGCACATGGACAGGGTTTCTACAGCCAACCTCGGTAAAGATTTAAATGAGAGATAGAGCTGCGTGTCATCCGCATACTGATGACATTGCAGCCCAAATCTCCTGATGATTGCCCCCAGCGGCTTTATATAGATGTTGAACAGCATCGGGGAGAGGATGGGACCCTATGGCACCCCACAAGTGAGAGGCCAAGGATCCGAGACCTCATCCTCCAATGCCACTCTTTGGTACCTACCAGAGAGGAAGGAATGGAACCACTGCAATACAGTGCCCCCCATGCCTAACCTCTTCAGGCGGTCCAGGAGGATAACGTGGTCAACGGTATTGAAAGCCGCTGAGAGATCAAGGAGGACAAGGAAGGTGCATTCGCCCCTATCCCACGCCCTCCTCATATCATCTACCAAGGCGACCAAGGCTGTTTCAGTCCCATGTCCAGGCCTGAAGCCCGATTGAAATGGATCCAGATAATCCGCTTCCTCCAAGTGCGCTTGCAACTGCTTTGCCACCACCCGCTCAACTGCCTTGCCTAAGAATGGCAAATTCTTGGGGATCCAAGGAGGGCTTCTTTAAAATTGGTTTTATTACTGCCTCCTTGAGCGCTGATGGCATTACTCCCTCTTCGAGAGATGTATTTACCACCATCTTCATCCCCTCACCCAGTCTATCTTTGCAGCTCATAATGAGCCACGATGGGCAAGGATCGAGTAAGCAAGTGGTTGGCTTTAAGGTTGAAAGCACCTTGTCCACTTCATCAGATGGAAGAAGCTGGAACCGATCCCACACCACCAGAGCACCACTGGTCACCTCTGGCTCGCTCACTGTGTCCGCAGCGCACAGAATAGCACTCTTAATACGATCGATTTTCTCCGCAAAGTGTTTAGCAAACTCGTCACAGGAGGCCTTAGCATGTTCCATTGGTTCCGGAGCAACTGGACCGACCAGGCTCCAGACCACTTGGAACAGTCTCCTGGGACAGCACTCTGCAGATGCAATAGAGGCAGCATAAAAATCTTTTTTTGCTGCCCTTATTGCCACATGATAGGCTGCCGCAGCCGCTCTAACATGTGTCCGATCGTCGTCAGAGCGAGATTTCCACCACCGGCGCTCTAGCCATCTCACCTTCCGCCTCAGAATTCGCAACCGTGGGGTGAACCACGGTGCTGTCTGAGCTCTATTCAGGGGGAGAGGGCGTTTCGGAGCCACCCAGTCTAATGCCCCAGCGATTGCGGCATTCCACCCCTCCACCAGGGTCTCAGCCGAGTGGCTGTGTGCATGCTCCAGAGAGTCCCCAAGCGCATTCAGGAATCCATCAGGATCCATCAGACGCCTGGGGCGGACCATCTTAATAGGTCCTCCACCCCCACGGAGGGTTTGTGGCACCGAAAAGTCCATCCTCACCAAGTAGTGGTCTGACCATGACAAGGGGGTGATGGATGTACCCCCAATTTTCAGATCACTCCCCTCCTCTCCCGAGACAAACACAAGGTCGAGTGCATGACCGGCTACATGGGTGGGCCCCATTGTAATAAGGTGCAGCTCCCAGGAAGCCATGGTTTCCATGAAGTCCCGAGGTGCCCCAGTAAGGATGGCCTCTGAATGTACATTGAAGTCCCCCAATACTAGCAGGTTTGGGGACTGTACATGCACAGCCAAGACAACCTCCAGCACCTCGGTCAAGGAGTCCGTCGTGCAGCGGGGTGGACGGTACACGAGCAGAATCCCTAGATTTCCTAATGGGAATTGTAGTCCAACCACACCTGGGGACTCCAGACTGAAGGACACTGAGCTAGAATAATAAGAGCCATAGAATTGGAGGGGCTTTGTATGCTATCTCATTCAACCTCTTGCTTGGCGAAAGAGGTAGCTTGCCAGCATTAGAATTTTCACTTTGACTTTTGAAAAGTTTTTAAAAACACTTAAAATCTCCTGAGAATGGGTGTCAGTGTGTGTTTTGTGACTCAAGGGCCAGCCAGTTGGTGCTGTGCAGAGTCCTGGTCTGAGAATGGCAGGGGGGACGATGATGGCAGGGGAGTGGTTTCACAACTGATATAAGGGTCAGTCTGTCTGACTAGCCACGTGTCATAGTTGTGCCAAGCTGACCAGCTGCAAAGTGGAAGAACAAGTTTCCCTCAGTTCAGTCTGGGAAGAAAATGATCCATGTGTCTACAAATGCAGTGAGTTTACTTTTGCAAGAGACTGACCACTGCAGCTATGTATGGCTGTATGTACCCTTCATTGTCTTTATTGGCATAAGACATTTTCACTGGACAGCATAATTGGGGGTGGGTGGGGAAGATTACTAATTGTGCAATAGCATGGTGGAGAAGTCATTCTCTGTTTAGCCAATGAACTTTTCTTTACCAATGAATTAGCTATTATACAAAATGGGATTGGCTGAGATTGTCCTAATCCTCTGTTACTTTACACTGGCATTAAATGTCTGAGCAGATTGTCTATAAATAATTACTAATATCTCTTCCAGCTCAGGAGTCAGTGTTGATTGGCTCCACTGGCCAGGCTATGGCTAACTTTTGTTAAAAATGGGGTGGTGGTGGAGAGAGAAATACACATGGAAATTCAAAGCCACGGCATAATTTAAAGTAACTGAAGCATCCTATGCTGTGGGCTCCTTTTCCATCATAAAAGTTGTAACCATCTGTGAAAAGTGTAGAGGTGGGAACCTTTTTGAAGATTAGGTTGGTCGCTGAGAACAGCAAACTCCTACACTAGAGTAAATGGGATGGTGATTCACATACCAGGTCTTTCTGTTTATTTCTTGTTATCTATGTATTTATTTATTTCTCATTCATTCCATGTGTGTGTGTGAGAGAGAGAGGGGCGATTTCCCTACAGTCTTGGAATTAATCTTTTATGCTACATAAATCAAGCAGGAATATGGCAGGTTAGCATACTGCTTTTTAAAAACAAATATGTCATTGCAAATAGCAAGTTTACCATGGCCACAACGGCTGATCCCTTGAGAGATCAGTTCCTAGGATCAGTAAACTGAATAGACTAATTTGTCAGTTTTGTATGAAGATGCTGAAAGACCAGTAGTGTGGTGGAGTAAGAATGGTGGAAAGCACAGCTTCAGATTTTTTTTTTTCAGAGCAGAAGCAATGACATCGTCTGCTGGAGCACTAGGGTAACTGATGAGCCTTTCTACATTGGCCAGTGAATGAGGTGATAATGAGGCTTTCAAGTTTTGCTATTGTTTGGCACATGTTAGTAGAGAGGGAGTTAGGGAATGAGGAAAATTGATTTTTTAAATGGTACCACTTCTTTGCATTTTTAATGGAAAGGTAAAGGTTGCATCTCGACTGGCTGACGTTCTTCTGTTAAAGTCCACAGTGCTTTACAAGGTCAACCTATGCAGTCAGAAGTAAGCACCACTGAGTTCAATGGAGCTTACTCCTAGATAGCTATGCACAGGTCTTCCCAGCCAAATTCCAACACCCTAACCCCAACACCACCTTTTGCAAAGCTCACTATTCTATGACTGTTAGCTTGTCCTAAACCACTGGGTATTATGCTTTTATGTACTTTTAGGGAGGTGCATAAGAAATTACATATAAATGGATGAACGCAGCTGCCTGCATTTTTGGACTCTCTTTAGGGGTGTGGCTATGGAACCCCTTTGGCTGTGTGGATTGTCATGATGAATTCCTGCACGTCAACATTTACTACTACAGCACTCTGCATGACAAAAGTTGACTTCTATGAATAGAATATGGACATGGTCTTTATTTCATTTGGTCCACCGGATCATGGGATCCTAAACGCAAGCTCCAGGGACTTCTGATGTGACCACAGAGGCATTCATTTGCTTCACACCTGCCCGCCCCCAAGGCTTGCCAAAAATCCCTTCTAACTGAGAGAATGTTTGCCTTTCTATAGACCAGGTTCACTGTCATTGTTTCTCTTATCAGATGCTACTTCTATACCATTTTTTCTTTGTTTCTAGTTCTGCTTCCTCTTCTCCCTGGCTTAGTCACATGGGCAACCATGAGCAACTGAAGACTATATACTGAATGGTGCTATGTAGCCTGTGAGGAGGCATCTGTTATTGGCTCATACCTTTGTATTTGCAGGAAGCTTCCTCAGCAATGAAGATCAGGCTGGAGGGCACGCCTTCTCTCTCAGCATACAGAGGCAAAACAGAAATGCTGAAAGAGAGGTGTGGATTTGAAGGGCAGCGGTACAGCTATAGCTGATGAGATCTCTGCGGCTAAGGCTGCAGGAACAGTCCCATAGCATTGGAAGCATCTGGAGGGCCACAGTCAGGCATGGATAGGCAAAGAACGGGATAGTTCTCTCTGCCTAAGTGCTGCAGGTGACCCAAATGCTGACAGGCGAAGTCGGAGGCTGGCAAGTTCCTAGGGAGCCAAAGGGGGGTTGCGGGGGGAAGGAAAGAAGCAGTGGTGCCCTCTGTGTTCATTGTGTACAGGGGCTACCCTAGGAAAAGGAGCACCAGAAGGTAGGAGAAGCCCATAGGGAGGTTCTGTGGTGAACCAGGTTCCTGAGTTCTGAGAACAAAGGGCTTGCCAGGTCTACTCTGAAGCAATCATGACCTGGCATTGTCAGAAATCTCAAGGGGGTGGGGTTAGAGGGGAGATCACCCCACTGTGAAGCGTAAGGTAGCCAATCAGATTTGGCTGTGTGATGATTTCACAGAGGGCAGATAAAGACAATGGAAAGAGATGGGTATGCAGATGAAAAGGCAACCATTTTGCATATCACGCACGCACACACACAGAGTTCTTGTCTGGTTACTCTTCATAAACTTTTAATGAGATATCTGAATTTGGGCTTGGTTGAATTGGTTTTCCTTGGCAGCTCTCCTTTTCATGGCCAGCTGTTATCTATCTTTTCTCTCTCTCACTTTTAACTGGCCTTTCTATATGAAATGTTGAAGCATAGTGGCTCTTTATCAAAGCTGATTCCATACGGGGGTACTTAACTTTTTTTGGCAATTAAGCCTCAAAAACTATGCTCACTTAATTAGGGAGCAGAACTGGTCCAAGACATTTTGCTGCCTGAGATGGAGCAGCAAATAGTGTGCCTCCCCCTCCCCACAAGTTGAAGTGCATTGTATTGCTGAACATGCACAAAATTGGCTTTAAACTCCATGGAACTTATTTCTGAGTAGGGATGGAAGGAAGGGCGGGATATAAATTTAATAAAATAAATAAATTTCAATTCCATTCACATTTAAAGGTGAACCTACCTAATTCGCCCTTTCTAAAATGTGTGAACAAAAACATAGCAATCTGTCAAAATTCACACTTCTCTGAGTCTTGCAATGCAGTTTTCCAGCCAAGTAATGTGTACAAAAATCTATATACTAGGGAACAGTTTGCTTAAAATGCATATATTAGTGAAAATATCCAAAATGCATTATATTTACAAAAAAATGTATACTAGGCAAAATTGCATACCACAATGTGTATTTTTGGAGAAATGTGCACTAAAATAATGGTGAAGGCATTTTTGAAAACTTTTTTTTGCCTTTCTGTAACATAAAAGAGGAATACAATACGATACTTAGGACATTAAAAATAAAACAAAAATGAATTCCCAAACTGATATGGAAATATGGAGAGCTAAACTGAAGACTGGAAGAATGAGAAATGCAGAGAAACTGAAATGGACAGATGTCACCAACCCTGTTTCTGAGTAGACATGGGTAGGCTTGCCCTGCAAACAGCTTAAAATGAGGATACATTGTCTCCTCTCACAGCACCATCCTATACAGGTCCACTCAGAAGCAAGTCCCAATGAGTTCAAGAGAGCTTACTATCAGGTAAGTGAATACATAGAAAGCTGTCTTACCCTGTGTCACACCATTGGTCCTATATAGCTCAGTATTGTCTATACTGACTGGCAGCAGCTCTTCAGGATTTCAGACAGGGGACATTCCCAGCACTACCTGGTGATGCGGGGGATTGAACCTGGGACCTTCTGCAGAACAGATGCTCTACCACTGAGCTATGGCCCTTTCCCAAATGAGCATGCTGCTCATTCATCTACCATCTTCTCTGTAACCCATTGATAGCAGAGGTGCAGCTGGTGAGGATGCAGGAAAGGACCTCTTTGCGGCTGGGTTCTAGGTGTGGATCTTGTTACTTAGGGAGGCTCATCTATTCTTGGCCTCTTTTGTACAGTCTTTGGTCATCTTGCAAAGACCTTCCTCTTTCAGTAGGCTTTTGGCCTAATCAGTTGAAGCTAATTTGGCTCGTCCCTTGGAGAGGTATATTTTATTCAGTCGGACTGGTGCCATATAATACTAGTTAGTAATTTAGAAAAAAATATTTAAGATTCATACAGAAGGTAAATCGAGGGACATTTTTCCAAATCCACATTGATTTATCTATTGGAACTGCCAGAGACATATGTTGCTTCCATTCGGCTGGATATTTATAACCAGAAGGTTCTAGATCAGTTAATATTTCCCCTCAGAACTCCTCTGGGATGACTGATGTAATTAATATTTCAAAACCTGTTGGATCTCTTAATGAGCCATGAATCTATAATAATTTATTTACCATATTCCTAACATGAAAGTACTGTACTGAAAAAAGGGTACCTGTGCATAATCGAGAGTTTGTTTAACCTGGTAGTATGTTTTTAAAATTCCTCCTGTCAACATATTCCTATGTTCAGTTAAACCATGTTTTCCCAAAAGAGTCATTTCCCCCAGAAAATATTTTTTATTGCATTTTATTGCATTCAGTATTACCGTAAATTTCAGTGAATAGTGATAGGCCCGGATTCAGTTTGCTTTTAACTTTCTCCATACTGAATAAATATTGTTTGTGATTAAGTTTCCATTTATTATTGAGAGATCTTTCCTATCACCTTTCCTTGGAGGGTGAAATTTTTTATTTTTTATCTGCTGCTCTCCTGTCTTTTGGCATTGTTTTGAAGCGTTGAGATTATGTATTTGTTACATTTATATCCAGCCTTTCCTCCAAGAAGTTCAGAGGAGGTTTTATGGTTCTTCCCCTCCCCATTTTATCCTCTCAACAACCCTGTGAGGTAGATTTGGCAGAGGGAGACTGACCTATGGTCACCCAGTGAGCTTCATGGTGGAGTAGGGATTTGAAAAGCGGGGCTTCTTGGCCCTAGCCTGACACAAAAATCCCTTTTTTTTAATCCCATAATTCTACTTGAACATTTCTTTTTTAAAAAAATGGAAAGGAATGGTATGCTTTAAATAAAAAAGAAACTATAGTTTGGCCTTGATAATCTAGGCCTGTAGTAGTGTGGTCATGTATCCTAATTTATAGAGCACAGTCCTCTATTTGAAAGAGTCCTCTGTGAAAAGGACTGTTCAGCCTGAGTCTGGTTTAAAGACAGACTTATCAAAAGGGAGATCAGGGCCTTGAGATTCCCTATTGACAGGAAATGAACAGCAGCCTGAGCATCTGGTCACAGTCTTCCCCATGATGGTGAGATGTATTTTTATTTAAGTTATAGTCACTATTTCTAAATTTGCATCTATAAATATAAAATAACATATGAAAATCTGTCCTCTTTTGCCCTCTTTTTTTTGCAAGGGGGTGATGCATTTCTTCCTTTCTGGTGATGTTGAAGTGGCAGCCTTACCCTAGGGCTCTTGATTTGACTGGCTCCAGCTGGAGAGACTAGAGAATTTGGAGTGTAGGAAACAGGACATACTGCTCTCTTGAGGGAAGAACCCATTGATAAGAGTAGTGGCAAATCCAGAAGTGAAGGGGACCTTCATGCTACACCGCATCACAGCCATGGCCTCTCATGCTTTTGCTTGCTCTCTGTCATCATCTCCACACTCCTTAGGCCCCATTCACACCAGACATTAATTCCACTATTATTCCACTTTAAACAGTCATCCCCCAAAGAATCATGGGAAGTGTAATTTGTGAAGGGTGCTAAGAAGAGACCCCTATTCCTTCACAGAGCTACAGTTTGCCATAGTGGTTTAACAGTCATTTCCTCTTTCTAGAAACCTCTTGAGAATTGTGGCTTTGTGAAGGGAACAGGAGTCTTCTAATAGCTTTCAGCATCCTTCACAAATTACACTTCCCAGGATTCTTTGAGGGAAGCCAGCACTGTTTAAAGTAGAATAATAGTGGAATAAATGTCTGGTGTGAATGTGGCCTTAGCCCTTCCCGCATGTGCTTTGTCCCACAACCAAAACTACAGACGTCCCTAACAGCCAATCAGCATGAAAGGGAAGTGTGTTAGCTACTGAGAAGAGTCTTCTCAGTGGCACATTCATATTTCATTCTGATTGGCTTCAGTCAGCTTGGAAGGACAAGGAAAGATATTAGAAGATTCTTTTTGGTGATTAGTTAATACACTCTCCTTTTATGCTGATTGGCTCATATGATGCTGGAGACATGGGGACCTTGCTGGGACCCTGCTCCCAAAAAACTAAGAGGTCTAAGACCCCCTGAGACCCTGGATGACTTCACCCTTGATTGGTAAGCTCCTTATATTAACTCTAGCCAATCCAGGAGCTTCATACTGCCTACCAATTGCAGGAACCATTGTTGCTTACTTTTATTTCTTCCTTTTCTCTGCCTGAAGAGGACTCTGAAGTTCACCTTGTAACCTTGTACCTATGCTTTCTAAAAAAAATCCCATTGGCTTCTGAGTCGCTCTGTACTCTCTCTGCTTTGATCTATGCTCTGGGTTCTAAGCCACTCTGTATAAAATGAAGCTCTGTGTCTCCTTTCACTATAATCCTGTTCCGCGCCCGGTACTTACTGGGCAAAGGGGCGAGTTTGTGGCCACAGCCAAAGCCCAGGCCGTCATCGTGGGGGTGTGTGCATGCATGCAGCGTGCCGGCGTGACATGCAGAAAGGAGGTGGGGTGGCTGAACGCCATTTAAGGCTGCTCCGCCAGCTTCCCGCACTATTTTCATGATTTACGGTTCACGGGTAGGGCAGACTTTGGGTGCATGTTAGCACCTGATGTCACAGTTTATAGTGTGGCTATGAACTGGGGGGGTTCCTTTGGCAGCTGGGAAAATGGAGGATCCTGCCCCAGTGTTCACCTTCCAGGGTATTAAGATTGACTCTTGGACCCAGGGCTGCAGGCTGCCCGGGAAAAGCTTGAACTGTTGCAAGTTTTCAGGGGCTGGGAAAGTGTTTGCTTTCTGCCCTTCAGGTGTTGGGGGCCTTCTACGGTGGGGTTTATGGTGCCATAACAGGGATTTCACAGCCTTACCATAGGTTCAGGGTTTTGGCTGCCTTATGCGCCAACCTGCGGTGTGGCCCCCCTTTCCTGCGGTGCATCAATGGTGTTTCATTTAGAGGAAGGACCCACTCTGGGGGGGAGAACTACTAGTCCCATACCGCACACTGGGAGATGGGGGAGGGGAGTCAGAGATGGCCATATGCCTTTCTGTTGCCCCAGCATGCTCACCAGCTATCAGAGGGCTCATCCAGACGACTGCAAAATGTGTGACACGCGCACTGTGTGCGCTTATTATTTTTTGGTCATCCAAATGACGTTGCGTGGTGTCACGCATTTTCGTGGGTTAAATCCGCTCCTTCCAATACCGGCAAAAATGCGATTTGCTGTTTGAAATCGGGAATTTCATTGGGACATTTTTTTTAATTGGGAAACAGCGAACAAAAAGGCGAAAAGTGAGGACTATCAGCTGACAAACCGGATATGGAAACGGTGGATTATCTTGCTCCGTTTGGATAAGCCCAAGGGCAGGGGGGGATTCCTGGGAGTTAGGGGCTGGCAGGGGCTATGCAAAGTGTGGCCTATTCCTATGAATCACGTGCTGGAATTCATCATGGATGGTAGGAGTAAAGCCTGTTTGTCAGTGTGTTGCAAGGTAGGCTGGGTCCAGGTCAGACTTCCCTACGAGCCATCCTGCGGTCCGAGGTTTGTTTCCAGGCAGACCAGGGTTGCAAGAGTCACACCATTATTTTATCGTGCCCCAGGACTGGACACTTGCCCCGTGAGAGTGTTTTTTGGTCTGAAGCTACAGGCCTGGTTGCCTGATATTCAGGGGAGGGATCTTCCCTCATAAAGTTTCAGTCTAGCATCGTGGAGCCTGAGAGCAAACCCATGGAGGTTTTGGGGACATGCTCCTCCGGAATTGGGGTTGCCTACCCGGCAGTGGAATTGCCTACCTGGGATGGTCTATTTGGTTTTTGTATATGCAGGTGCAGGCCGTCGGAAGGTGGAAGTATGCGGTGCATGGAATACATTCACCCCTGGGGCGAGTCTGAAGGTCCAGGACCCAACTGTTCATGATTGTTTCTGTTTTTTGGCAGGTTGCTGGACGGGGATGGAGCAGATGCGCAGCCTACTCTGCAGCCATGGCATGATCTTATAGGCTGGCCTTGGGGCCGCAAATGCACATTGGTTCACAGCTGGGCCTCTGATGGTGGGCCACGGTTTGGTGGCTGGGTTGACAGAGTATGCGCTGGGATGGGCTCCTACCCATGTTGTTCCAGCAGGGTTCAGTGCGGAAGGTTTTTTTGTGGGGAAAGCAAAGGGATTCACTTTCCTCTGTAATTCTTATCACCTTTAGTAGGTGAACTAAAACGCCAAAATCCATAAGTTTCATATTTTCTAGGGAGGAGCAGCGGTTTGTCTCTTGCTCTTTCCTACCTTAAAATAATTAAGAAGTAGTCAGATGGTGTGCATCCTTCCTTGTATATTTATTGCAACTTTGCAACTCATTCTGGCCTTTCTGATTTTTATATGTCCTCTGATAGGCTTATAACATGAGACTACTCGTGGAGGTCTGAAGAGCTCTGAGTTTTGTTTCCTTTTGTTCTGTTTTATTTCTTGTTAAAGCAGAACAACAGGATTTTTTTAAAGCTTTAAATTGTTTTTTTTTTAAAGTCTCTGCTGCTGTGCCTCAGTGATAACAATAAAACATTTTTGGACAGCCTCGCTTCTTACAAAGCCCAGGACCTAGAGAAACATAGAGACACAGGAAAATATAAGGAACAAAAACAATAGAGTGACAAAGCAACACAAGGCTTTACGGGGCCCTGATGCAACTGGCGCGTGTGTGTTTGACACTGCACTTTGACTTTGTAGGGGGTGCACTGTGAATCATCCTGATTCACCTTGTTATATGGCTCCCACACAGACCTGCTCTAGATCCCAGTGCATATTAGTTAACCTTTGTCACCACACAGCTGATTGTGTGTATTTAGAACCAGTTGCCCTCTGCCTCTCTTGAGTATTGTATTCCTAAACCTATTTGGTCTTCATAAACACTGAAGAAAAGATGCACAGAAAATACAAATGTGTTAACCAAGCAAGCTCTCTGTGACTCATAAATAAGCTCATTACTTCAATTATTGGGATGCTGACAGAATACAGATGCGAAAACCTCAGCTAGCAGAAGCAAACTAGCCAACTTTTGGTGCAAGATTAGGGAAACCTTGGCAATAACCAGGCTTGCCATTGTGTGTGTGCATGCTGCAATTTAACCTTGAGAAAGCATAGAAGACTGGGCTAGACTGTTGGGCCTTTGTTGAATCATACCTATCTATAGAAATCTAAAATGATGCCCTTGGCAATAACTGGACATGGACAAGCCATTATTCATTTGATTATTATATTTATAGCCCACCTTTCCTTCAAGGAGCTTAAAGTGGTCTACACAGCTGAGAGATGGTGGCTGGCCCCAGGTCACCAAGTGAGTGTCATGTCCAAATTGGGATTTGAACCCTAGCCTCCCAGATCCTAGTCCAATGTTCTAGTTCTTTTTTATTACAGTGTCTTGGATAGAAGTACATATGCATGACAACCCAAGGGTCGCATGAAGCTCAATAATGCATTTGTCCCCAAACAATAACAGCATTAAACCCATCCCACAATCTCCCTTTTGCTTCTGATCATGCAAAAAAATATGGCAGGATCAAGGACTTGCCCCCTTTTCAAAAGCACCTGCAATGAAAGGTTGATTATTTCTAATCTAATTTGGGTCAGTGAGATTGAATATGTGGGCCAGTTTCATGTAGAAACCAAAGATAAATGCAATACAATATGAATTCACTGGAATCTGCATTGGAAGAGTGAAACTTCTTCCTCTTTATCCACACTTTTAAAAAGGATTCAAGGAGGTGCTTGTGTCCTTCCGTATGTGCATTGGTGAGTTTCAGGCATCCCTTTCCACTACACCCCTCCCCCTTAAAAGATCTGTTCTTGAATGTTGGGGCCCTCCAGATCAGCATCTGATGCAGTGCAAGTGGACTAACGGCGGCAACCTGTAGAACCTTTCACAGTAATGGCATTGATACAGTGGGAGAGGTTGCCATCACCATGCCTCCCACCCTGTTCCTTTCCAGACCCTGTTGCTGATCCTGAGTCCTATTTGCTTCAGTAGATGTGAGGAAGGGTGAGCAATGGAACCTGAGAAAGAACCGAGTGGAAGGCAAAGTTGTAGCAGTGTCTCCTGCTGCATCAGTCAGTAGAACCATCAGAAAGTAGAAGTAAGGACCTACGAAGAGGCCAGCTGGATCAGAACAAAGGCCTATCTAGTCCAGCATCCTGCTTCTCACAGTGGCCAGCCAGATGTCTCTGGGAAGCTTACATGCAGGACATGAAGGAAATAGCCTTCTACCATTGCTGTTCCACAGTGACTGCCATTCAGAGATGTGGTGCATCTAATGGTATATTGCTATCATGTCTAGATGCCATTGATAGCATCACCCTCCATGGATTTGTCTAATCCTCTCTAAGTTGGAAGCTGTTGCCACATTTTCTTGCAGGGAATTCTGTAGTTTATCTATGCACTGTGTGAAGACATACTTCCTCTTATCTATCCTGAATCCTAAACCATTCAGTTCCATTGGATGACCCTGGGTTCTCATATTATGAGAGAGGAAGAAAAATGTCTCCCTATCCACTTCCTCTACAACATGAACAACTGGTCTTGCAAACTGTTAATATTTCTGGTAAGTGGCCATAAAGATGCTTCTTAAAATGTTGTGCTATGAGAACAGGAACAGAAACGCCTTACGCTGAGTCAGATAATTGGTTCAGGATCTTCTACACCAGGTGTGGGGACCCTTTAGCTTTCCTGATGTTGTTGAAATACAACTCCCATCATTATTGGCCATGCTTGATAGGGCTGATGGAAATTGTAGTTCAGCAGCATTTAGAGAACCAAAGGTTCTGCACTCCTATTCTGTGCTGAGCGGCAGTGGTTATCTAGGGTTTCAAGGAGGACCCACCTGGAGATTCAGGGGATTGAACCGGAGACCTTCTGCATGCAAAGCAGATGCTCTATCACTGAGCTATGGCCCTTCCCCAAGGGCCATATGGTGCTAAACTGTATAAGGTCTATGGAAAACTGGCATTTATTCTGCACCAGTTGGACCAGACAGAGGGTGTGCGCTTGAGACTGTATCTTCAGTTTTAAGGAAGTTCTTTTCTCTCTAGAAGAGAAGGTGACTTTTTACCCCCTTCTCTCTGACTGCTGGTGGCCTGGCAGCTGCATTTTTGCTAATCTTAGCTGCTAGGCATGAGGGAACCTTGCGATAATGTATGATAATAGTTCTCTCTTCCTGGAGCCAGCTGGTTTGCTTTGTATGAGAAACCTTCTCTCCCTCCCTCTAAAATCGTCCCCCAGAAGCCTGTCAGATTAGTTTCATCTGTTGAATTCCAACCTTAAAGCAGAACTAAATTCTAAATACAACACTACAAGCCACAACATCGGTAGGATCGATATACACCAGAGATGGTAAAGGCAGATTATCTCTATTTTTTATTTTGCAGGACCTTTAAAAAAATGGCTTTCAGCCAACAATTGTTCTCTTTTTATGTGTACAGTCTTGTACCAGGATGGAAAACATCCCTTACAATAACCTTTTTGCAATCAGGTCTGTTTTAACATACGGCGCTAATAAGCCACAAGGCAGTTTATCCAAATGAAAATGTGTAAGAATCTGCAACACTGGCAGCGTTTCTAATTGTACAATGTTAGAAAACATGGTATTAAGAGGGATTTAACTATGTCGCTGTTGCTATCCTATTACCCTTGTGGGATTCGAAGGGCTGGGAATACAGCTCTCATTCAGACAAATAGCAGTTGACTGACTTGCATGTTGTGCCCTGGATGTATTGTAGCTACTGGCTTGTCTGTGAGTGTGAAATATAATTCATTTGAATGGAAAAGACCAAAGTCTCAATCCAACGCATAGTTAAGCATGCTTATGCCCATTGGTTTCAATGTGCTCAAGCATGCCTGACTCTATTGGATTAGGCCAAATAATTTGCACCACAGAGAGAAAAGCATTTGTTTAAAAGTGTCACTGTATGTTGTAACCTGTTGAGCAACGCATTCTGAATTTTAAGAAAGAATGATTCATTTCTTTAGTTTCCAATTTACATTTTTTATTAGTATTCTTTACCTTCCACTTTTCTATGAATCTTGTTATTAATCTATATTGAAAATAATGTGCCCTTTAAACATTCTTCCAGCTTATCAGTAAGGAGATCCCACATGACTATGAGCATGTCTAACAGCACAATCCTCTACATGTCTATTCAGAATTGAGTCCCATTGTTTTAGTGACGCATATTCCCAAGTAAGTTGGGATAGGATTGCAGATATATAGCTCAGTTTAGCTAATCAGTAGAGCATGAGACTTGCTCTCAGGGTGTGCATTTTAGCTCCACATTTGGGAAGGGCCATAGCTCAGTGGTAAAACATCTGCCTTGCATGCAGAAGGTCCCTGGTTCAATCCCCAGAATCTCCAGGTAGGACTGAAGATACTCCTGCCTTAAACCCTAGGGAGCTGCTGCAAATCAGTGTAGACGGTACTGAGCTAGATAGACCAATGGTCTGACTTGGTATAAGGCAGCTTCCTATATTATACAGCCACGAGAGTGGCTGTATACTATAGCCAGCATAGATTTTTTTGCATTCCACAATGTTAAATTGAAAATACCTCGATGCCATTCTGATAATTCCCATAAGCTCATTTCAAAATAAAACCTTACAAAACTTATAGTACTCAACTCAGAAACACTTGCTTAACAAATTTTCATGGCAATACACAAAACAGTCAGAGAGAATAGAGAGTTCAAAGTGTAAAAAAAGAGAGAACAAAACCAGACCCCTTTTGAACTTTCTTCTGTCAGAGTTCTCATATTTTGTTGAAATTCATTACAAATCAGCCATGTTCACAGAGTACCTGTAATCCTATCACTGACCTTGCCCCATACTCTGACCTTCATCTTCTGCAGTTGAAAAGTTTAAAAAATGCCTGGCTGATTTTTAATTGATTTAAGAAATTTAGCATTGAACTCAATGATAAGGCTGGGCATGCTCAGTAAGAACCAACTGTCAGTGTTCTAAAAGCCAGACTCACAGCTGCTTGTCTTGGCTAACTAGGGAGCCACACCCACATCAGACCTTAATTTCATTTGAGACAGTCATAGCTTCCCCCAAAGAATCCTGGGAAGTGTAGTTTGTGTAGGGTGCTGAGAGGAGACTCCTATTCCCCTGAAAGAGCTGCAGTGGCCAGAGTGGTTTAACAGTCAGCCACTCTGATTAAAGCTCTGTGAGGGCAACAGGGCATCTCCTAGCAACTCTCAGCACCTTCACTATGAAAATGTGAAAGCTTTCAAAATATGTTAATGAAAGTTTTTGCACTGTGGTCGATATATATGTATCTCCTGTATAAAAATCAGTAGGGGAAAAATTAATTTTATACCACTTCAAATATACTAGAGATAGGATACACATATGTTAGAACGAAGACATGAAAGCTCATACTCCACCTTTCAAAATAGGTTAATGAAAGCTTCCATTTATGTTAGGAAAGCAGGGATGTGGCTAAGAATGGGCACCAATGACTATGTTCTCCATTCCTCAGTGTAAGCCATGCAAAGACATCCTTGTATACCTTGTTGCAAAAAAAAAAAAAGATTCATGGGGCACAGGGGTCTCCTAAACCACTATGCTGACAACAAAGAAGATTTTTCAGCTTGATGCACATATGGTGATACTGAACACTTCATGTATTGGCTCACAACAATGTTATCCTATATAAAAATCATTCTGTGTTGACTGCAACAGTCATCCTACAATGGGAAAACCTGGCCATCTAATTCTGGTCTCTATCAAATGGAGCAGAACATGCTTTTCTAATTGGGATGTTCTTAGTTTTAACATCAACAACATGATTTTCTTCCTATTGTCCAAGGGAGATTGACAATCAAATGGAAAGCAGAGTATGGAAAGTTGGTTTCCCATGGGTCCATTATGCCTCCATATTGATTCGCCAAGCAGTGGACACATCACAGATACTTCCCTGATGGAGTCAATCAGCAATTTTGTTTAAATAATCAATGCTTTGTGTTGTGTTCAAAGCAACCAAGCATCTACTTTTGGGTGCACTGAACAGACTGGGAGGAAACAAACGGACAGCTATAGCTTCTCACATGTCCGCAGAGACACAATCATGTTGAAGATGTAATGTGTAACAGATTCCCCTGCTCTCCTGTGTTAGTCATTCATAGTACAGTGGGGGTTGCAGTGGTGAAAATGTGGATTAATGTTTGTCTCCAATAAAAAAAATAACAGGTAGAAAGCTGGAGCTACTCTTTCTTTTTTTAATTGTTAAAAATTATTTCCATTTTACATATAACAAACACACTACAAACCAATAACTTTATACCCCTGTCCCCTCATCCCCCCTACCCCTTATAAGTATTAATTTTCTTATTTTCTTTTGCAGTGGAGCTACTCTTTCTTGGACTGGATTGGAGTATTAAAATTAGCATGGACAGATTAAGGCCACATTCACACTGTGCATTTATTCCACTATTATTCCACTTCAAACAGTCATTGCTTCCCCCAAAGAATCCTGGGAAGTGTAGTTTGTGAAAGATGCTAAGAGGCTTCCTTTTCCCCTCACAGAGCTACAATTGCCAAATTGTGTTAACTGTCAGTCCCTCTTCCCAGAGAACTCTGGGAACTTCTGCTCTGTGAGGGGAATAGGGGGTCTCCTAATACCTCTCAGCGCCTTTCATAAACTAAATTTCCCAGGGTTCTTTGGGGGAAGCCAAGACTGTTTAAAGTGGAGTAATAGTGGAATAAATATATGGTGTGAATGTGGCCTAAGTATACGTCCATGAGTGATGGTTTCTTTTCCATTGCTTGTTTCAAATGTTCAAAGCTGAGCCCATACCTCTTTCCTGGTGGGAGATGTATCTCCCAGTTTGTGGAGACTACATTCTAAACAGGCCAGGAAAGGAAATATATTGCACAATTCACATTTCCCTTTCACCCTGATGCTCATTCTGACATCTAGAGACCCTCTAAGTATGCTCTGAAAATGGTCCTTGAACTTTAGGGAAGTACCTAGGTTCTGTATTGGCACATTTCTAGTAAGAATTCTTCACTTCTGTAGCCCTGGGGGTATTTTTTTAAAAAAAATACCCATGCAAAGTGTGGGTAGAGGATAGGATTTGCATATGTGCAAATGCTGCCCCAACAATTTAGCTGTGATTTATTTGCCTCCAGTAACATTTCTGTACCTCCCCACCCCCGAGCAAGATGCATTTTGCATTGCACTTAAACAGAAGAGATTATAGATCCCCACTTTTGAAAAAATCTGCCTATGACCTAAATTTATTTACCATTGGAAAGAAAAGTGCATACTGGTACCAGGTTTAACATGGAGGAATACACCAAGCACACTTTCTTCAGCAAACTGTTCAGTCTAAACCCATTCTGGAATAATTGCTACCCGAAGGGAATTCCGGTTCTGCAATAATCACTATCCAAATTGGGCCAGTTCATGCATGCAAATATATGAACTGCTTGTGCCTGTATGAATCTGCCTGAGCCCTAAGATCAGCATCTCTGATTCATCATTAGCAAAGAACAGATTGGTGGGTACCACGGACAGAGCTTTCTCAGTGGCAGCTGTGTTCTGCAGCCCTTCCCAGGGAGTTGGATCAAGCCCCTTGTTTGATTTTATAAGCCACGATCAGAAAATATTATTTTTAAAAGCTCAATTAAGCAGGATTCAAATAAATAAATAAATAAATACACCTCCCAAACTGTCACCATGAAAATAAAAATGGCACTGGAAGGAAGTCTGTCTGTACTGTAAGCACATTACCTGTTTTAAAAAAGGCTACTGTACTCCTGCCACAGTTGGGGGAATCATATGCAGAAAAAAAAGGCTGTATGCTTGTGTGAACTAGCCCTACATATTGGTTAAATGGTGGATGTCCTTAGGACCATTGTTCTGTGGATTTGATCTTGGGTAACTTATGACCTTCAGATGTTACTAGACTACATCTATCATCTTCCCTGACCATTGGCCATGTTGATGGGTGCTGGAGTTCAACAAACACTAGAGGGCCATGGGTTCTCCATTGCTGCTGTAGGTGATGTGTGTGTGTGTGATTTTGTGTGATTTCCGGTGACCTCCGGGTGCCTACTCCAAGGGAAGCTCGGAAGGTGGCAACAAGGGAGAGGGCCTTCTCAGTGGTAGCCCCCAAATTATGGAATGATCTGTTTGACGAGGTGCGCCTGGCGCCAACACTGTTATCTTTTTGGCACCAGGTCAAGACTTTCCTCTTCTCCCAGGCATTTTAGCGTGTGTTTTTAAATTGTTGTTACATTGTTTTGAATTTTAAAATTGTGTTTTAAATTGTTTTTAAAATATGTTTTTAAATTGTGTATTTGTTTTAATGTTTTTGATTGCTGTAAACCGCCCAGAGAGCTTCGGCTATGGAGCAGTATACAAGTACAATAAAATAAATAAATAAATAAATAAATTTCTAAGAGACCATGGCTCTGTAGTAGAGCATATACTTGATATGGGTTCAGTCCCTAGCATCTCCAGTTGAAAAAGGATCAGGTAGCAGGTCATGGGAAGAACCTCTTCCTGGACCCTGGAGAGCTGCTACCAGTCACAGTAGACAATACTGAGCTAGGTGAGAATATAGTTTGACCTGGCATAAAGCTGTTTCCTTGGCATTTTTGCCAACCGACCGACCACACTAGTTATTGGTGTTTAAAATAAATGCTTAAGAAAATCAGCCTAAACTGATTTTCCGAGACCTTGAGTTTTTAGATTTCAGTGAAAGACTTGGCAGTTTACTGCAGTTCCTGTCCTCTCGATTCTAGCACGCTGTGGTCTTTATGATATGGACCACTAAGCCCAAATGCATGATGACCTATCACACACTCAAGAAACCTCCTGATTTTGCTCCCTGCTGTCTAATCGTGCAAAAAGCAAGGCATTTTGTCAAGTATCTGGGTAGGCTGAAACACATATGTGCATCCAGCATGGTAAGGCCTCATTGACGCGCTTTGTTTTAGAACTAAAACGTGTGTGAGTGTGTGGAGTGGAACTATCTTAGAAAACCTGCCCTGCCCTAAATTGACAGATTAGTAACACATTTGATCCTGTGTATCTCCAGTAAATCTGCATATATTTAGGTCATAAGGTCCTTCCCCAACTACTGTTTATTAAATGATACTTTGCTGAATAAATATTTCCAAACATAAACTCAATGGTTTGTGTATTTCTCTCACAGCTTTGGAGGACACAGTAGAAATGCCTGAATAATGAGATGAACAAAGCATTTTAATTTTTTCTCCTTCTGTTTTCCTCCTCACAGTTATCTCTAGGTTCAATTCGAAAAAGATGGTTATCTTTTCCCCTTCAAAGTCCTTGTTTCCAAGTATTCAGAATGTTCTCCTTATCTCAGAGCTCCATTAAAGTCCCTGTATCATGGTATTGTTAAAGACAGTTCCCTTGGGTCAGCTGTGTGCAAAGAACTATCTATGGCGTCATCCTTCTCTAAGCAAAAGAATAATTTACCCTTGTAATCAACAACTTGTTTACAGAATTCTTCCGTTTGGCTTCAAATTTAAATATCTCTCTCTTCTGGATTTTTATGCCACGATGCTACAGTCTTCAAACCTTTTGTCCTTGAAGCCAATGGGACTATCTGGTGGTAAGTGGAATAAAGATAGCTCCCCCTCAGCCTTCGCTGCAATTACTGTTGACATGCACCCTACTTGAAGGAAGAAATGAAAGGGAACTATGTTGCTGAAGTGATCCAATGAGCAACAGGCTCCAAACCCACCTTGGACAAACTCATTGGGTCAATTCATGTCTCTCTCTTGTTTTTTTTTTAAAAATGTAGAAGAGTCTCCATGAGATGATATAGGAAGCTGCTTTATACTGAGTCCGATAACTGGCCCATCTAGCCCAGTACGGTCAACATTAACTGTCAGTGGCATTCCAGAGTTTCAGACAAGGAGTCTTTCTCAGTCCTATCAGGAGATGGCGGGGATTAAACCAGGGGCCTTCTGTATTTAAAACATGAGCTGTCAAGCTTAGTTGTTGCCTCTCCCCTGACCGTCCCTCTCTGAAATGTTAATTTTTTAATGTTGAGGAATTTTTTAACATTGTATCCCACACCTCAGTCTGCATGGTCCAGTCAAGCCACAGAGAGTGGGCTGCTAATTATGTGCAGCAGCTCTTAAGACAACTGCATTCCTCCAATGATATATTTTGAAATTCTCATCCCCTTAGTACTGGTGCGTGGATGGAATAATTTCATAGGCAAGAAACAACACTTTGTATACACCAGGTGCACAAAAGTCTTGCATTGCACTAGCATGACTTATCCTAGTGTAGAGAGGGCCAAGTCCCTACCAACCCCATACAATCTGAGAGCCAAAGAGTTGGGCTATCGCTGCCATGTCACTCATCTTGACTGGTCAGAAGTTCTCCAGCCTGGGAATGGGGAACCAGTGCCAGTTTCATAGCAGCAGTATTTGGCTTTCAGATTTGTATGGGCTCTGCAAAGCATCAACTGCCTGTATTCATAAGCATGAATGAAGGGGATGGTTACACCAGTTCAGTGTGGAACGATTCTGGTTTGGGTCATAAATGTGTAGTAGGAGAAGATGCTGTTGGCATTAAGCAGCCATTCTAAAGGGGTAGGTTTCAGCTTTTACAAACATGGGAGCTGAAGGCAACCTGGAACCCACGTTTAGGGTTGTGTTTGTTTTTAAAATCCACATATGACCACCTTTCGCCTCTATTTCTAATGCCCATGTGACTTGGATGCAATCTCAGGGCTGTGCACAGGCTCCAAATGAATCCTGAACCAAATCAGGGTGATTCAGGTTGACCAGGAATTTGGCTGGAGCCAGTTGAGGCAGCCCTGAAATCCCAGGTCAGATCAGGTCCACCCAGAGAGATCCTGGCCTTCCTAAAGGGGGGAGGTGTCAGGTGGCAAGGAGAAGAGGGAGAGGTGATGCATGCAGGGAGCCTGCATGCATCTCCTTCTTCCCCCTTCCCAACTGCATGTTTAATTAGGGGTTTGAACCCTAATTCAAGACTGTGCAAGGCCCTCAATTCAGTTTAGGATCCAGCTCTGGGCTGGGTCAACCCTGGATCATTCCAGGTTGGACTGAAGCCACTCTGAAGTGCCAGGTCATACCCCAAATTGGATTGGGGGGCATGCACAGATGTGGTAAGGCATTCTCAAGAACAGTCCATAGCAGAGCCATGCTTTTAGCCCCACCTTGTATGTCAGATTGTCTTTTTTAAAACAATGGTCCATTGAGCACAGTTGTCTGTATAGAAAGGTTGATGTATAAGCACATCCTCACATGTTCGGACTGCACCAATGGAGCCACCTGCACAACCAGAGCCCTGTTCATGTATTATTCATGTGAAGGGCAGACATGTGCAGCACTACAAGTGGGATCACACTTTCAGCCCTGTCTCCAATGTGATGTCTTTTTCTTTCACCAACCACATGTTGTACATAGCTGTGTGAGAAGAAAGACCAACATGCTAGCACCTGCTCTGTTTTGCAGGATTGGGACACCCATAGAATTAGGTGCCCCAATCATGAAGAGTCCCTATGCATGCACAGATGCTTGCACGTTGAGCATTCTTCTGTGTGCAATATGTGGTTGGTGAAAGGAAAAGATCCAACATTGGAGTGGGGCTAAAAGTGTGGTCCTGCTTCTACGCACGCACAAATTTCTAGCTCTACTCACAAGTAAGTTGTGAATGGGGATGTAAGGAGGCAGCCATTTCCAACCCATGCTGGTCCTGTTGCAATCAGTGCTGTTTTCATTCCACTGCAGTTCGGCTTCTGCTAAAACCTTCATTTTTCATCTTGCTATCTGCTGTGGCTAAAACAAATGTAATTAATTGCATAATGATCTTCAATGCATTTCAGTGGAAGAGAAATGTCAGAATTCTCCAACATCCCTACTTGTGAATAGGACTCAGGTGTCCCAATCACATAGTGCCCCTCCATGTGATGAACACACTCAATGCATGCTTGTTAAAAAAAAAAAGACCCAGTGTCATAGACAGGGCTAAAAATGTGGCCCCGCTTCAGTTTGTACTTGAGTATGGCCTACTAGAGGACATTTGCAACAGGTACTTTTTTAGTCCTTCCCTGCCTATTTTCTCTATCCTCTCTTTTCTCCTTCTCTGAAAAATGCTACCTCATGGAGCAGGATTTTTTCTGGAGCTGTGGTGGGAAGCAGTGGAAACTCAGTCTGTGGCTTTATAAACCTCACACAGCTTGAGCATGTGTTGTGGGCACACACAATCTTCCATTTGCTTTTATATCCCAACCATGCTAATTCCATGCATATATGAGTAGGGTTCCAAATCCAGGAATAAGAGTCATAGCCAGTGGAAAACCTCACCTGAGTTACCTGCTGTGTCAGCTACTTAGTAGCAAGGTGGCTCTGCCATGGGAATCAGATCCAACTTGCAACATGGCTGAGGGGTGTATTGTGACAGCGAAGCAGCAACTCTGGGGAATTCAGTGGTGGGGCAGGAAGAGTGGTTTTGAGTGCTCTTCAAATTATGTACTTGGTGGTGAGGAATGAGCTATAGCAATCTCTGCATGCCAGTAGCAGCACTATTGCCTGGGATACGAACATGACTTTGGCAATGCAAGTAGTCATTCATTCATTCATTGGCGATCACTCATGGCCAAGTAAGATTGTCTTCCAAGATAAGGTCTTTAACAGTGGGTCTGTAAGTGACTGTGGAGGCCAATTCTGGATCCACACAGCCTCCCACAGTGAGGGCATAGGTTTCTGGTTTGGTTTGCTTGGAAGACACCTGTGCGTGAATTTGTTTTATGTGGGGAGATCGGCGCACGACGATCAACACACAATCTTGACAGAAAAAGGCTTTGATCCAATGGCATGGGATACCACGACGATTGGAAGTCTTTTATCTGCTGCAGCCTTCATCCGCCTTCTTTGCCATTGTAATGTACAACACACTCTTCATGTGGAGTAGAACTGCAGGGGAGGGCTTTTCTGTGGCTCTTATGTGAGGGTTATAATATGTGGAATGACAAGTGATCTCAGAGGCCAGCGGTTAAGCTGCCCTGGAATGGAGTGAAACTTAGGACTTTTGGAGATGAGTAATAATGGGCATACACATTTCTATTGGTACTACTACACAGGCCAGGATGTCCACTTGCATTTCCTTTTTTCTTTTTTTCTTGGTGCTGTATGTGTCACTAAAAAAGAGGACAAAATATATAAAAATATATAATATATATATAAAATATATATAAAAGAGGGCAATATACATAAGATTTGTATATGCTAATGTATATGTACATATGCACATTTAGAAAAAATGGCTATAATTAAAATAGAAAAGCAATTCATCTCGCCATAGTGAGGAAACCTGTGGCCCGATGACCTGTGTGCTTGCTATTCAGGTTCTCACTGTTGAAAGGCAGCTTTAAGGCCCCTGCTGCCCTTTTTACGGCTCCCTGTCTTTAAAATGGATGCCAGCTGTATAGCCCTTCACATGAGGGATGCTTGAGGAATTTTGATCTTTGGAAATTCTGATGCAAACTGATCTGATTCACACATGATGAAAGTGCGGATCAGAACAGAGTTCTCCAGATTTTCACTGAATCTTGCAATGCAATTCTCAATTCACAAACTCTGCCAAAATGCATTTAAAAATACATCGTTATGATAAAATAAGCTTAGCAATGTGTATTTTGTGAGAAAATATGACTTTAAATATGTATTTGAATATGATTTTATGCATTTTTTAAAAAATCACAGATTAACATTTTATTTAATTATTAAATTTATATCCCACTCTTCCTCTGAGAAGGCATCCAACAGGAATGAACCTATGCAGTTGTGGCCGGTGCCCAGTGGGGCTGGTAGAGCAGAAGGCATGGAGACCAACAGTAAGTGGAGCCAGAGCCAACTAATTCTAGTTTTGTCCCCATCCTTTTTCCTGCTGAGTTCTATAATGGCAACACTGAGACTTAAGGAGGGTCACCCCCAGTGTCACCCCCTAGACTGGATGTAAGTAAGAAGCTAGGCAGGTGGAGGCTGGCTGAGGGCAGACTGAGATTGGTGGGGCAGTGCCCCATTTGCCCTAATGGAACAGCCTCCACTGGACCCATGAATAAACACATGCAAAATTGACATAGACCAGAAATAAACCGATCCATTCATCCCTGCTTCAAACAGAGGACTGACAGCCCTTCAGATAGAAAACTGCACTCTGTAAAGTAGGGCACGTGGCCACCCTAGAGCTATCATATAGCCACAGCAAGTAGTCTGCTGCACCTGGGTAATCAGGAGGAATCCCAAAATGGATGGCTGTAAATTGGGATGCTCAGAGTATCAAATAAGAAAACTAGTGTACCTTGTGTGCTGCTGAGTGTTTATTGGAACTCAGCCACTGTTACTCTGGCTTCTGATCCTGCCTGTCCCTGCCTGCTTCCCCTGGTGAACTCCTCCTCTGTGTGGCTGGCTGCCAGAAGACCTCAGGCTGACAAAACCTTGTAATCATCGTGATGGATAAGGAAGCAAATATTTGCAGGAGGAGTGCTCTGAATGGGATTGCAGGTGAAGTAGTTAAAAAAAAAAAAGACAACCCAGAGAAACTGAGATTACAGCAGCTGAGAGATGCCAGATAAGAGCCTGGCTAGGAGCTTTGGGAGTCTGGACAGAGAAGAGCTTGGATCTTGGGGAGTAGTACAAAGAGAAAAAAGCAACAGAGGTTTGAATTTCATAATGAATGAAAAACAAATAGCTTGTATGCTAAGGTGAAACCCAGTAAATTTAAAGGGAAATGGGGGAAGAGTGTGCACATTGATCATCTAGTGATTCTGTGCACTTTGTTGTGGCAAACCTTTGTTCATGGTCTACTCTTTTCCAATCTTAAATTCTCTACATTTTTTTAAAAAAAATCTCATGAAAATTCTCTAGCATTTTATTGCAAATTTATCCTAATAAACATTTTTTATATGCAATTTTCACTGACGTACACATTTTTGCAAGCAATTTATTCTAGTATAATGTATTTTATGCTATTTTCACATTTTAATGCACACTTTCCCTTAATACATGTGTTCTTGTAAACCCTATTTGATTGTCAAAGGGCATAGCAAATTTCAGATATGTGTGAATTTTGAAGGATCACTGTGTTTTGATTCGTATATTGTTTAGGAAACTGCAGATTTGATAGATTTGGCTTTAAATCTGAACTGAATTGAATCTGAACCTAGCTACAGCTGCACTCTGTGTTTTCCTAGCTCATTGAAACACAAAAAGAACAGGGGTGAGTGACCGTGTATATGTGCAGGAGGAGGGTAAAATGCTAACACGGAGGCTATGATTAGAACCAAGACAAAAGGGATGAGTATGTGGGGTACTCTAGGTATTTAAACAGAATGAGAACAGGGGGAGGTGTATTGGTGGCTCGAGTGTCACCATGGGGGTTAAGGGTTAAGCAAATAGCTCCCCCCAACCTGCTGTCCCCCTTCACTGGAATCCTGTAGGTAGGAAAAGGTGCCTTTCATATACAAATCATGCATTGGATGTTAAAATAAGGCTGCAGTCCTGAGCATGCTTATGCAAAACAGTAGCGGTTAGTGCAAGTGGGGCTGCAAAGGCAGGGTGGGTTTGCACACCTGACTTCCAGATGGCAAGCATCCCCGCTGCTTACTGAGAGGGGAGGGGCGAGGTGCAGGGAGCACAGTGTAGTGTGGGCCCTGCAAGCAGTGACGTTTGCCATCCAGAAGCCAAGTTCACAACCCCACCCAGGCTTCACTGCCTCACTGACAGCTCTTGCTTGAAACTTAACTCATCAAGGGCGATGAGAGTAAGGACAGGGAAGCTGTGGCCCTCCAGATGTTACTGCATGCCTAAAACCCCCACCATCCCAGACTATACTGGAGGGGGCTGATGGGAGTTGGAGTCCATCAACAACTTGAGGGCCACAGCTTCTTCTTTAGAGAAAAAAATACTTAGGATGGGAACACTGATGTGGAATATGCTGTGCTTTCTCTTTCAGAAATCTAGGGATGGCAAATCTTGCTGGCTTGACTGTATGTGGAACACCAGCGTATATAACAGTGGGGTTGGGTCACCTTGCTGTTCACACTAATCTTGGTCCATGGAATGGTGATGAGTACCTATGAACAATGGAAGCTGCCAAATCCGAGTCAGATCATCAGATCTGAGTCAGATCATCTAGCTCAGAGTGATCTATACTTGCTAGTAGCAACTCTCCAGGGTTTGAGACAAGGCTCTTTCCCAGCCAGTAGTGTAGTGGCAAATTCAGAAGTGTGGTGTCCCTTCATGATAGTCACAGCTACACCTCCTCCCATCTTTTTTTTCCTGCTGGGTTCAAAATGAGATCTCCCCTGGGAGCCAATCAGCATGAAAGGGGAGGATGTTAGCTACTGAGAAGAGCCTTCTTAGTGGCTGACTCGCCTTCTTTCACTCTGATTGGCTCCAATCAGCAGGAAAGGAGAAGAAAGCACATTAGAAGACTGTTCTTGGTGGCTAGCACACTTCCCTTTCATGCTGATTGGCTCATAGGATGCTAGTGACATAAGGGAGACCCTGCTCCTAAAAAAGTAAAGGGTCTAAGACCTCCCAAGACCCTGGACTACACCCCTGCTCCCAGCCCTACAGGGAGAAGCCAGGGATGGAACCTGAGGCCTTCTGTGTGCAAAACAGATGCTCTACCACTGGACTATCGCCCTAGCTGTAGCAAGGAGGAAACCTTCCAGTGTATCAGATAACATGAGAAACAGAGAGCAGCAGAGGGGGATGGTAAGCTAAGCATCAAGCAGGGAAGGACTCGGCTGTTCTCAAGTTAGTAAACATATTTGTTACAGACAGTGAGTCCGACCCCAAGTTGGATTAGCTTTTCTCCCAAGACAGCCTCCACTTCCAGTACATGCAGCCAAAAGAAAGGTTTCTCCGATGCAAGCTTAAAGCATGACAAAATGCACTTGCATTGCAAGTAAGTGAAAGCCTGTTCAGCGCTTGAGGAAAGAGAGGGATCCTACACTCTCTGGCTTTGCTCCATGGCGTCTGTAGTTTCTAGGATTGTAAGCAAAGTTGCAAAGTTCAGTAGGTTCATGTGATGATGAGCGATGGACGTGGCAGACAATTAGTATAAGTTATAAAGCAAAATAATGCATAATGCCAGTGAAAAATGTTTTATATTTAGGCAGAATGTAGATTAATGCCACCAAAAGCTCTTTAGGGTGCAGAATAATGAAGGCAAACACTTGATGGATGCATTTTCTACTCTATTTACATACTGTGGATTCAATATACTTACAACAGATTTGCATCAGAAACATATCTATATATTCAGCCAATGGGAAAGAATAACAGTGTTTTACCAACATGCTTATACATTAATAATATTACTTGGCAATCTGATGTTTCAAGACCCAGGGTGAATTACTTATTAAAAACCCATATACAGCTATCTGTCTTTATCTTTCTTTTCTGTGTGGGTCATAATGGCTATGATTGTTTTCAAAATTACATTTGGACAGGATATGACTGTTACATGAGAACTCTCCAACCAATATCATCTCCCTCACTCATAAAATACATTATACTGCTGGGTGCACTGAGCCAAGTCATTAATGAAGGAAGCTTTAACCTAACCTTTGTGCTTCTGACCAGTCATCATTAGAGCAAACGAACATTTTAGAAAATGTTAAAAAAGTGAAACTGACATGATTATGAATATTGATATTAAGTTCACTTAATTTTTCAGCTGGCATTTGTGTTCTTAATGGTTTGCTTTTTATAGGCAGCCAGGTTCTTGAATGCCAAGGAAAAAAATGCTTCTAACTCAGAATTGTTCTATAAATTCACACAGCACTAACAGAGTGATTTTATGTCAAATTTCACAAAAACCTTTGTTTTTATTTTTTTAAACCTGATTCATAGAAAGAAGATATATGAGATTGTTTCACATTTATATGGTGATGCTCAGAACACTTTATGGAAATATGGGGGAGATCATTCCCTCTGAAGCCTGGTAGACCCCTGTTGCAGGTTCATAAGGGAAGGACCTAACCTGTGGGCCACCCATGACTGTGTCTCTCTGACTGCCATAGCGACTGTTATTTCAAACCTTTCTACCATCATGAAACACTTTCTGCATTGACCTGTCTGCAGAGTCCCTGCAATCTGAAGAAGGGTGTGTGTAGCTCAGTGGTAGAGCACATGCTTTGCATGCAGAAGGTCCTGAGTTCAATCCCTGACATCTCCAGTTAGGGCTAGGAAAAACTCCGGCACGAGACTCAGGACTTAGTCAGTGTAGACAGTACTGGGCTGGATGGAGCAACAGGTCTAAGTTGACGTTAGGCAAATGACTCTGTTCCTATGATGACAATTCAGGGGGGGGATCTTGTCGGGTGCACTGCACACTCAGGTCACTTGACACAGTGGTCAGGCCGGTTGGCAAGGTCAGCATCAGCACCCTCAGAGAGCTGCCAGGGCCCAAGCGCCCCAGAAAAATCCCTGATAGGTTTACAAGCAATTTCAGCATTCCCGAGGACATAGTTACAAAACCACTAACTTGTACGGAGACTCTAACCCTTCACACAATAAGGGGCAAATTACACTGGATGCTAATCATGTGAGTGCAGGATTTTCTTGCAGCAATAGTGTGGGACTCCTAATATGGATCAGGGCTCAGGGCGGTGGTGGTAGGGGGCTTTAGACCTTTGCTCACTGCTGTGGTCCCAATCTGTATCCGGGGGAGCATGCCTGCAATTTGCATGGGGCAAAAGCTCCCATTGCACTAAATATGGATTGGGACCAAGAAGGCCAAAAGGCTAAAGCCACCCTACCCCTATGCCTCCATCTCTTTCCAGATCAGGTTCCCTACGCTGGCTATTTCTGCAAGAAAAATTCCGCACTGAAAAGTACATGAGATTTTAACTGCCAGGTCTAGTTTGGCAAGCCAGTATGAGATGGGGAATGCATATCTTCAAATGCACTTCACCTATGTACTTTTCAGGATAATGAACATCAAGCAGTTGATTGAAGGGACGCTGGCTCTGCCATGAAGCTTGCTCTACCCACTTTGTGGACAGGGTAAGCTGCTCACTCCTTGAACTGAATTCCTAAATTCCTGCTCCATCCCTGCCATGGCTTGTATGGAGAGCAAGCTCCACGGAAACACACTTGTGTGGATCACTATTTTGCTGAGCTGTAGCTCTTGAGGCTGCAGTCCAGATAGAGGGTTTGCATGGCTGATGTTCTCCCATGCTGAAGCATGCCAATATCCAATAAGCATGTGAGGGAAAATGATCCTCCAGCTTTGGAGGTCTGAAGTGGTACAGCTCAACCAGCACAAGCTGATTGTGTATTTTTTCCTCCTTTGAGAATCATGAGATTACAAATGAGGGTTGGTTTCCATCAACCGCTTTCATAAATCACACCACTTTCTCTTCATCTGATGTCCGGATAGCACTGACATTGGTTCTCCTAACATGAAAGCTCACACCTGATACCAAGATAAGGCAGGGAATCGAAGTAAAGTCTAGTCCAGCCTTCCTCACAACAATCCTGTGGAGTAGGATAGGCTACTGATTGGTGACCCAATAAGCTTCCTAGTCGTATCTTGGTATCAAATGAGGCCTGTCATATTAGGGAAACAAATGTTGGTGCTAGCAGGATATCAAATGAAGAGATTTATGATTTATGAAACTGGTTGGTGACACAATCAGCTTCAGATCTTGGATGAGTCGGGATTTAAACCCAGCTCCCCCTAGTCCAAATCTAAAGGATAGTCCACAGAGCCCAAGATTTGAGGGCTTGTAGTTAATCTAGCATTCCAGTCCCTACAGTAGTAGACTAGGTTTCCATTTTAGAACAAGGATGTCAACACTGGAACAAAGTGTGTGTAGTTTCCAATTGATACTGCTAATTGATGCGCAGTGTGACATCAGGAAAAACTTCCTAACTGTTAGAGCCATACGACAATGGAACCAATTACCTAGAGAGGTAGTGGGCTGTCCGACACTGGAGGCATTCAAGGGGCAGCTGGACAGCCATCTGTTGGGAATGCTTTGATCTGGATTCCTGGATTGAGCAGGGGGTTGGACTCGATGGCCTTGTAGGCCCCCTCCAACTCTACTATTCTATGATTCTAGGTGTGACACTATTAAGCTAATCACAACCTAAATGCTGCTAAATTCTCTCTCTGAAATGCTACTTCAAAGAGAGAAATTCACAAGATCAAGGTTTCCTTCTTGTCCCTTCTTGCTATGCACTTGCTGTCCTTTACATCTGCCAATCACTACGGCTGGAAATATCAAAACTAGATTTTTAGAGCCGAGCCAAATATTTGCAATGAGCTTTGAATTCAAGAAATGTCATCCATTCACAGAGTGCAAACTGAACTGGAAAATTGCCTTTCAATTATCATATGGTGCCAGAGAAGCTTACCACAGAGGCCTTTGTCACTCCATCATGAGTGAATTCACTATTTGATATGTGTGAATTCACAACTCGTTTGGCAAAGGATCCATGGAAATTTACGAGTCTCTCTTGGGGTGACTGCAATTTTGCAAGCCTGGCAGAAGGTGAATTGCTTTACCTGTACTTTAGCTTCTGATTTCAAAAACACTAGTGTCCTGGGGGTGATACGAGGAGGAGAGAGCCAGGGCAAAACCTGGCATGCTAACAGTGGAGCCTGAGAGAATTTAGCGCAGAGATAGCCATCGTAGTGCCCGATAAATGTTATTGGACTACATCTCCCATCATCCTTGACCACTGGCCATCCAGGTTGAGGCTGGAACTGGCACAACAGTAAGTGTGTCTCTACCCCCAGAAACACTTCCTTCTAGAGTAGATGTGATGTTTTGGAATTTCAGTAGTCATGAACTGGGTGTTATATAATTCACTTATATAACTTGGGGCTGGTTTCCTGCATGCCACAGAAGTGTTAACAAAGTGCCTGCTTCTGTTTTTTGCTTCAGCACAAATACGTTTCTTGATTCAAGTAGACACCAAGCCCGCTGAAGTAGTCTGATCACACATTGTAGTAGGTATGTTAAAGTAATGTTGACAGCTTGTTTTCTTGCTAACCTGTAGCAATTTTGGAGTGTTAGAGCTGCAAAACTACCCATGTAGATACATGATTTATAGCAGAGGAGCCATGAGAGCAGTGTTTCTCAAATTTCTGATAGCAGAGGAGGCACACTACCCCCTTCCCTGCCTGCCCAGGGTGCTGCGACACTAGCCTTTTTCTTTGACATCCACTCATGCATTTTTCACGGAAATTCCAAATTATGTTCCTCCCAAGCCATTGCATTCTTTTGTTTTCCCTTTGTGAAGGGGAAATGATCTTGTGGGGTTTTTTTTAATCATCCCTTCAAATAATTATTGTGGGGGATGTTTTAAAAAAATTCCAATGATATTGCCACCCTTAGCATCCTTCAGTGCCCCTGCACTTTGAGTGAAACTGACAAGTTACACAGAAAGCATTATCAATTTCACCTCAGCCTTGTAACTGTGTGCAGCAGTTCTTGTGAGAGAAGCACTCAAATCCCCCCTTCCCTTCTCTTGCCAAAAACATTTGATTATTCATCTGAGTAACTGAGACCAGCACCCCAGTTTCATATTATCACTGATGTTGATTAGATAGAATAAGCACAGCATGGTAAGGGCCACAAAGATAGACCTTCCTTTTAACAAAGTGAGGGTTGGTTGGCAAGCTGTGCCAGGACTGTGCAGATCTTTCTGCATCCAGGGCTGGTGATGTTCATCAACTGAAAGGAAATGGAGCAAGAGAGACAGACTGCAGACTGTTTAGATGTGAATGGCGCACCTTGACATGCAAGGTGCCGGCAGGAGAAGGAGGAGGTGAACAGTGAGGCTGGGGTTGTTTATTATACAGCCATGAGAGTGGCTATATACTATAGCCAGCATGGATTTTTTGCATTCAACAATGTCAAATTGAAAATACCCTCCCATGCCATTCTGGTACTTCCCATGAGCTCATTTCAAAACAAAACCTTACAAAACTTAATAGTCCTCAACTCAGAAATGCTGTGAAAGACCAACCCAAACGGTTTGCATTTTGACAAATTTGTAGGGCAATGCAATATCTCAGAGAGGTGGTCAGGTATCATGCTCCCCTGGTACAGTCACTATAGCTGTCCAATTTCCCTGCTTTTTAAAGTTTGATAGAAATATCTGTGGGCTATAGGTACAATCTTAAACCTCAAGATTTTTGCCTATTAGTGAACTGTCTCTATATCTCAGGTTCGAATTGGACCCCGGCTTCACTATTGCAAATTCTGCTGCTAGAAAGACCGGTGGGAGAGATCAAAGCAATTCAGTGTGGCATTTGGACTGCTAGCTCACTGGCTAGCCAACTAGCCCAGGGCTTTCTCTTTTTTCACCCCTTCTCCTGATGAACTCATTGGAAACCTATGGAGAGTCAGAAATTCCTCCAGGGTTCATGATACACAGGATCTTGTGGCTTCCTTGTTGGGGGAAGAAGGAAAATGGATGCACAGGGAAAGGGATGTGAAAGTAAGTCACATGGGGGGTGGGAACCTATTATTTATGGGACTTCTTCTAGAAATCAATAAAAATCCTAAATTCTGTTAATATGTACAGGCTAGAAACGGTATAATCAGAACAGGGTTAGAGGATACCATGCACAAAAAATGCTTTTAGTTGTTGAAAGGATTAAATTGAATTAAATTTGGAGGCATGTTTGACTTCTAGATCTATAAAAGTTTCCTCTTGCAGGGTGAAAGAGTAAGAATGAAGTGGCATCAGAGGGGGCCAACCAACCACTGTTTCAAATATACTACGCTGGGCAGAATTCCATCCCCTTCAATACATGCCCCTTGCAAAGGGATGTATGTATGGGGAGAATATTGGTGACTTTGGGGAGTCAGGCAGTGGCTGAAGGTGGTTCTTCTTCTGCTTCTGCTTCTTCTTGCACCACCTTGGCCAGGAAACAATGCTGCATGATGATGTAGCATCATTCTCAGAGGCGTTCTTGGGAGTGGGATGGGGGAGATGGCTGCCCCCATGGGCAGGGAGCCCAGTATCAGGGAACCAGCAAGTGAGAGGATAATGGGGAGGTCCAGCAGTGTTCACAGAGCTCTGTTAATAGTACAACAGCAATCCAGGCTACCCCCCCATTGCTTACCTGGCAACCCTATTTGTCACTGGAGTGAACGTCACTCAGGCCTGGAGTACATATACAGGGAAGGAAATTGTAACATTCTGAGGTAATGGAATGGGCTGTACTAGATTTTCCTTCATCCCTGACAATTGGCTATGCTGGCTGGGACAGATGAGAACTGTAGTCTAAAATATCTGGAGGGCACCAGGTGAAGGCTGGGTTGTACCACTTCAGGCTGCAAGTGGGGTGTTTTATTAAAAAATGTCCCCCTATTTTTTTTAAACCAGCCTGCAAGTAAAACAGCAACAACCACAAAAAGAAGAGGGTTAGTCTCTCTCCCCCTGAGGTGCTAATACTTTGATCACAAGGGGTTTCTTTACATGGGAGAGCATTCACCATTGGTGTCTCTCACCTGCAGTCTGAAGTAGTACAATCAGCTCTATCATGCAGGATTCTCATTCTATTGCATGCAGGGGTGTAATCGTCCAGGGTCTTGGGGGGTCTTAGACCCTTTACTTTTTTGGGAGCAGGGTCCCCATGTCTCCAGCATCCTGTGAGCCAATCAGCATGAAAGAGGAGTGTGTTAGCCACTGAGAAGAGTCTTCTAACATGCTTCCTTGACCTATCCTGCAGATTGGAGCCAATCTGAATGAAAGGGGGTGAGTCAGCTACTGAGAAGACTATTCTCAGCAGCTAACACTCGCCCCTTTCATGCTTATTGGCTCCTAGGGATGTCTGTTGTGGGAGAAGGCATTAACAAGCATCTCATGTCCAACTCAGCAGCAATAAAGGGGGAGGGGGCATGGCCGTGACTAACATGAAGGGACCCTGCACTTCTGAATTTGCCACTACACTATAGATTGCATGCATAGGCCAGACCTAAATTATCAGTCTTCCGGTGGAGTGAAATCCAGAAATCAGTGGAGGCTGGTCCATTAGGTAAGTGGGGCACTGCCCAACCAATCTCAATCTGTCCTCAGCCATCCCCCACCTCACTGCCTTCTTTCTTGTTACCTGTTCAGGAGGTGGCACTGTCTGTCAGGGTTGCCCTTGTAGAATTCAGCAGAGCAGAGGATGGGGACAAAACTGGAATTAGTGGGCTCTGTCTGCCATTGGCTCTGGCTCCACCTACTCTTGGGCTCCCTGCCTTCTGCCCTACCAGTCTCAATGGACACCAACCACTATTGCCAGCAATGTATCAGGACTGGGATGTAGAACCAATCTTCTCACTCTTTTCTTTTTAAATTTAGTCTTCCATTTTTTTCTGGGGTCGAAGCGACCCTTTTCTCACTAATATGGATGTTGCCTTTCTTTTGTATAAGACTCATAATCACCTAGACATTATCTGCCCTTTCAAGCAATTGTTTCTGGATAACTAAAGCAGTGGGAGAAGCTGCATGCCCTAGACGAAAAGGCAGTATAAGTAATGCAGTAAACATGTTTCTCTGTTAAATAGGGCTCAGCTTGGGATTCATCATAAAACTCTCTAGTTTGCACAGCAAAGCTGCTCAAAAATGGAACCTGGCGGTCGTCTTTCCAAACACTCACCTCTGTGTGCAACCTAGAAAGCGGTAAAGCTAAGAAATCTTTTCATTTGAACTCTTTCCAATTGCATTCAGCAGGATACTGGGATACCACTTTCATGTGTTAATTATTTCTGCCCTGATTGCCTGGCAACACATAGCACTGGAGAAGCAGTATCACACTTTGCTGTTTGTTAAAGCTTCCAGCTGAACTGTGGAAAGAAGCTTGAACACAGAAGCTTCACCTGGAGAAAAAGAGCACATAAAGATGAAGACAAAGAAGAAGTGGTTCCATGTTTAGAGCCATTAAACAACAACACACGTGCAATGGTACTACATGGTCAAGCCCCAGTTGGAACTAATTTTTATAATCATCTGCGTCATCTATTCCAGCAGGCTCTGGAAATAGGATGTTTGTTATGCAGTTAACAGAAAGATGCCCATGCTTTTATTGGTGAGATGATAAAGTATGCTGATGAAGTTTTTACTGCCTTATCATCACACAAAGAGGGTCTGCTTTTGCCTCTTCTTGGTTTATGAAACATGCACAAGGCAGAAATTCATCAGATGCATCTCTTCAGTGCATCACCATGCTGGTCAATACTGTGTCCAATGGATTTCCACCTGCTGTGCAAAAGAAAAACCCATCACCTCTTCAGTTTGAGGCCTGGTTTATATGTGCTGCAGAAGGACATGGTAAAAACATGAGGTGGTAGGATGGAGTAAACTACTTCAGAATGTAGGTGCGGGATGCCTTTCTCACCTAAAATTCTTTTGGAAAATAAATAAATAGACTAGCATATCGGGGAGAATGATTGCAGCCCCAATCACTCCCTGTTGTGCAAGTTTGGGAGGAAAGAGAAAAGTGGTTCTATGCAAGATGACATTTTAAAAAAATGCAGAGGATGGTTCAGAAACACACATTCCTTCTTGCAGCCTCAAGTGGTATAGTCCATTCTACCACCACTCCAGGACTCTTCCATCTCCTTCTGCTGCATGTGAAATAGTCCCTATATGAAAAATCTCCAAAGTTCCATTAGCAAAAAGGTTTTCTCTTGTCTTTTGGAAGTGTCTTCCTAATGCGATAACTCGGAAGATTACTACAGGGAGAGTTTCAGTCCAATGCCCCCTAATGTGAAAAGACGAAGAAAAAAAGAATTCATGTCCTTTCTATCCTGCCCTCCTTCTGAGTCACTCAGGACAGCATACAACAATTTTATCCTCACAACAACCCTGTGAGGCAAACTGAGCTGAAAGATGGTGACTTTCCCATAACCACCAAGTGAGCTTCATGGGCTCACGTTTTATTAAAGCAGACTATGTGCAGTTGCCCTTCCAGCAATGTCAGAGAATTAAGTTGCCTATAAAATAAAATATAATAAAGAACAAGAGATTCCTCCAGACTTCCTTGAAATCCCCTTTACTATGAACAGTAAATTGCTTACATGGGGAAAAATATTTCAATATTTGAATATTTGGAAACATTGCCAAAGTCATAGTATTGGAAGTGTTGTAACGTGCCATGATGCAATGTATGAAAACAACCACTAGGGGGTTTCTGTAATTGTTAGCCCTAGTTTGTTCAGCTAGGGCTTCTGTAGAGCAGGCATGGAGAACCTGTAGTCCTCCAGACGTTGTTGAACTGCAAGTCCCATCATCCTTGATCGCTAGCCATGCATGCTGGGGCCAATGGGAGTTGTAGTTCAGCAGCATATGGAGGGCCAAAGGTTCTTCATAGAGGCTTACTGTAGAGGCTTACTGTGTGAGCCAACAAACAACCACAAGCAGGCTCCATCTGTAACCAGATAATAAAGACTGTACCTGTTGCCAACTGCATGAATCCTGTGTTTCCATGATAGTATGGGTAGCAAATCCAACAATAAAACAAAGTCAGCCTGTGACTGCAGAAAGTTTCCTTGTGTAGAAAAAGGGTTGCCAGCTTCTCAGCTGGCCCCTGTAGCTGTGCCTTTAACAGCTGTTTGCTATGCATGTATTACCTTTATGGTGTGAAAAGCTTCAACGTCTGATGTCTTTCTATACATCAAGCTGCTCTACAAGGCACATAAGTAGGCATTTTTTTCCTGGTCAGTTGGCAATTTTATATCTAAATCTGGGATAGGGAGCCTGGGGCCTTCCGGATGTTATTGGATTGCAACTCCCATCAGTCCCAACCAACAAGATGATGGTAGTTGTAGTCCTTCAATATCTGGATGACTGCCTGTTTCCCATTCCCAAGCTAAAGAATCTCTTTAAAATACTCTTCCAGACACAGGTATGCAGCCTTTTTAGTCCAAGAGGATAAAAGCTGATACAGCATCATTATGGTGTAATTCATTTTTAACTAGTATCTGTTAATGTGTGAAAGTCTACATTTCCTTACATGGAGTATACAGGTGGTGATCTTTTAAGACTGCAATGCCATGAAGATATAGTTGGGAAAACACTGAATTCAGTGGGGACTTGCTTCTTAGAAAAAATACATTGGGTAGAACTGCATGCAAGCAGTGGAAGCTATCACTACTTAATTTTTTTTTTGCATTTATCTGTCACATTTGTATGCCACAGAGCTCAAACCAGCACACATTTCATTGTCACAACCACTTTGTGACATAGGTTAAGGTGATGGCTTCTCCAAGGCTCAGTAAGGCTTCACAGCCGAGTTTGAACCCAGGTTTCCTCTGCTCAGTTCCTACACTCTGTTTACTGTACCATACCACAATGGCTTTCTAGTGTTTAACAGTGCACAGTGCAAATACAGAAAACAGGGATGTCTTAGTAGGGTTGCCATATTCCAATCCCACAAATCCGGGCATGCTAATTTGCATATTATGTATTTTATGCAAAGTATTTGCATATTATTTGCATATTATGCAAATCATTTGCATATTAATATTTGGATTGTCCAGTTGTTTTGTTTCTGCACCTAGGAATTACCACCAAAAACTGGGGAAAGATGTGAGAAATCTTTTTTTTAAAAGCAACATTTTCAGCTTTAAATGCCTAGACTCTAGTTTCCAACACTGTGGAATATTTATTGATTGATTAAGAGGATTTATATCCTGCCCTTCTGCTGTTAAAAACAGAGCTCAGCACAGCTTACAAATATAATAAAAACAATAAAAATACACAATCAATATAAAAACATAATAAAAACACAAAATAGCAACAAACATAAAGTCAGTCAGGGCAGCAGTACGGTTAAGCATTACATATACGATATATTTCAGAGATGTGGTGGGTGGAGAAAAACAAGAAGCCAAAATGTTAGGAAAAGGAGTCTTTCACGCCACATGCTCAGTTCTAAATACTGTTGCAGCGAGTTTTACAAGTTCCTCCAGTATTCCATTGGTGCAGGCACTCAGACATTCAAAGTATCTATATGTTTCTTAAGTTTTATAAAAGCAGAGCTTTGCTTAACTTAAAATTTCTTCTCCCTTTGATCAACCACATCTACACAGATTCCACCTCCATACTCAAAATGAAACTGGGCCTGGAAGTATGCAACAACCCCACACATACCTCTAATTAGATTACCAATGGCAGGATGTCTGTCTTATAGACTACTCTCCTGCTCCTCCCCCTCCCCCCACCGGGCATCATGAAAGACCCAGTCCTGGGCTCAGAAAGAAAATAAATATCTGGTCCTCTTCCAAGTACTGATAAGCCTCTTGTTTTAATTAAAATAATAATTATAAATTCTTGTTCTTATCACTAATGGGAGTTAATTATCTTGCATATGCTGCTGTTGCTTCTATGGCTGTAAAGGAGTGAGGTTAAAGATAAGTGAAATGCAAATAGGAAAAAACACACACAGAAGGCAGTAACACTTTCCTAAATGTAATATCATACCAACCACAACAAGATTCCTATGAGTAAGGCAGAAAACTAAGCATCTCACAACCAGTCAGGATTCCTAACCAAAAACCAAAAATATGATAAATGAAGAATATATAAGCATGACTATCACATATATTTATTATTTACACAAACTGTAAAGATATTTATAGTGCAATCCTAGGTTTATTTATTAGAAGCAACTTCCAGTGTATTCAGTGGGGCTTACTCAAACAGGGACAGAACTGCAACCTCAAGTGATAAGCAACTTCATTCACACAACCCAAAATTCCGAATCATAAGACTCCATACACACGCACACACACACTGCAGATGTATAAATACATATAGCCCATATAACAGTTTATTGTCAAACCAGTCGGTCATTGCAGAAAAATCAGTATTAGTTTTAAAGAAATCAGTATTAGTTTCCTACAGAATAAAAACTGTAATACCTAAGTAAGCCCGGCCTACTTGCTTTAAAATAGGACTGGAGGGGTGACAGAAAGAGTTAGAACACAAACACAATTCTGTTTTACATTCACTCCAAAGTCCCATTGATTTTCAGCACATTCATACCCATGTCTACTCAAAAGTAAGTCCTATTGAATTCAATGGGATTTACTCTGGGCATATGGGATTAGCATTGCTTTTACAAAAGCAAGTATTGGGAACATTTTCAAAACACTGCCCAGGATCTGACTCCTGCACACAAGAGGAAAAAAAACCCTGAAATGTATATACTTACCCAATTTATGAGATTTTCAGATAAATGGGGGGAAACCACCATTTTCTGGCATTGCAATGAGGTTTTCTAGACACTGCCTCAGGTCAATGAAACTTAAACACAACCCTGGCTTCACTGATTGGCTGCAATCCTGAACGGGCGGGGTTAAAGCTACGAAGTGCTATACAGTACTGTTTAAAGAAAGATTTAACAGTCGGGGGCGGCTGACATTTTTATGTATATCTTGAGAACTGGGCCACCTAGAAACTTAATTTTTTAAAAAATTGAAGCTGAGAATCCGGGCCACCTAAGGGGCTAAACGGGTGCCGGGTGGCATGCAAAGAATCTGGGTAAAATCTGGCTAACCAGGCAATATGGCAACCCTATGTCTTAGTCATGAAACATATTTCACTTCAAACAATGATAATACATTATGGATATGGTCCAGTCCCACTCCAAAGTAAAGCAGGCGTGCGCCACAGGCCAAGAGGATGTGAGAGCCAGGGCAGAGGAAGGGAAAGGCAGTGACCTTCTCCCTCACTCCTACACAGAGCCACCCCTAGGCACCGGGAAGCGGGGCAGTTGCCCCGAGCCCTGGGCTTTGGGGGCCCCCGCGCTTGGTGATCTGCTCACCAGCTGGCTCCTCCCTCCCTGCCTGCTTGCCTTCGCCATGCCAGGCAGGGCGCAGCACTCGCTCACTCTCTTTCTCTCCACCCAGGACAGGGGCTCGCTTGCCTGCCCACCCACCCGCCATGCCGAAGCCGCTGCCGCCACTGCTGCTCCTGCTGTGGTCAGTGAGCAGTAGCAGCCCCGGGGACAGCGAGCTGGGCCGGCAGTTCTGGGACTGATACCTGTGCACCTATGGCAACTCGGCCAAGACCAAGACGGTGACCCAGAGCAAATGTGTGGGAGGGCAACTATGCTTTTGCCCCGGACCCCACACATGCTAAGGGAGGGCCTGCTCATATATACAGTGAATGTGTAACTTACATGAATGAAGTTTAATCTGTTGAATTGTCTCACCCATTTTTGAGAGATCCCCAGGAATCTCTCAAAAGCTTGACTTTGCCTATAGCTACAGCCCTCTTTCATCTGTGGTCTGTTACCAACTGTACTCTTTTAAGAGTACATGCACTCTTTTTGAGATGGTGCAACAGCATACTCTTACTTTTCACTTATCGAAGCCAAATGTACTCTTTTTGAAATGACAAAATGATGGTAACCTTATCTGTCCCTGTGGTCTGATTCTTCATGAACTGAACTACTTTGGTAATGACTGAACTCCTGAGCTTGTCTTTGATGATGGATTAGGTATCTCAGTTTTAGATTCCACTCAAAAAACAAACTTGTCGATACTACAAGTGTAGGGAAGGGCAGTGAGAAAATAATTTAGGGTGTGTTTGTTAATTAAACTCCTCCTTCAGGGTCCCTCCTTCTAGTCTTGTCCCTGACCTTTAGATTTTCCTTCCTCTTGGACAATCAAGGGAAAACGTTTTAACTGTCTCCTATATAAACGAAGAACTAAGGAAATGGAAACTAATTGTGGAAAGCAATTGGAATATTTTTACTGGTTGCTGGGTTGATTTTTCTATCCAGAAACCCTGAAAAGGCCCCATGCTGAGCTGCATATACTGGGAAAATCAGAAATCAGGCTTGAGGTGGCCTCCCAGCTAGCTAACTGTAGTATACATAGCAACACTTCTATTCCTTTAGGGCTGTTTTCATCCTTTGTCATCAGGTACTCAAGAAAAAGAAGAAAAAAATAGCCACTGTGATTGCGAATATAGGGGGTGCTTTAAAAGAGCAAGGGGTAACTTAGGGTTGATATTTTTTCAGATCACTTAAAAGTATCTCTTTATTTCATCCTTTAGCAGTAAACACCAATCCTGCTCTAGTCATCATAATAACTGCAGAATAAACAAGCCCTTACTTCCTGCAGGCAAACAAACATGCTTCTTTTTTGCTGGCTGGATACAGAACAACTGAAGTTGAAACTGAAAAGCAGAGCAAAGGAAAGTCCAAGGGGTGAAGTCCAACTCTCGCTCATAATACAAAGTTCTGATATTTAACTCTTCAAGGGTCATGTCATTATACAAGCTGTTTTTTTCAGGATCTGTTAAAGTGACTGTGAACATGAAAATCCACCCTCAGTCATGGAAAGTCTTGAGTGAGCAGACTTCTGGGGGCTGTTCCAGGTGAGGCTTTTGCTGTGCACTTGCCCTGTTTTATTCACTGATTTTTTTAGAGGGTCCTGTTCTTAAATTGCTCCTGTTTTTAAACAAGTTGTCATTGTTTAAATGGAGCTTGTCATTTCTGTCATATCACAAATTAAAAAGATGTAATTTCCCCCCCACAAAAAAAAAAATCCTGGGGTGTCTGTGAAGCAGAGCTCTTGGGGCAGTGGTGCCTCCATTCCCCCTCGAGGACTGGGGAGGAACCAATTATGCAAGTGCTAGTTGCATAATTATTGTCTCATCTACTTTGGTCCTTACATGTGATCCAGAGTGCAGTTTTCCATGGTGGGATTGGATTGTGTCCTGCATATTTAGAGTGTTGAAATGACAAGAACTCTAGAAATGTTGGGCTGGGATGTAATGCAAAATCATAGTTTAGTGTTATAAGAATGAGCCTAGGCAAGCCTTAGAATCACACACACACACACCATTTCTCCTGTGGCACAGACTTGAGGTATCTGGAAGCTTTTCCTTCCATTTTAGATGAATCACCATAGCTTGCCAATCTGAAGCTGACAAACAGTGGTTAATCTTAATCATGGTGTGTTGAAACAAACCGCATCAAGCCATAGTCTAAGAAGCTGGGTTGTTTCAACAGTTAGCCAAAATTTAGATGAAACACACAGAGTTCACATGTTATGCTAAACTGTGGTTAGTAAAAAACTGAAGGAGAAGCATCCCAGAGCAGAAGAGAAGGGGAGCACATGCAGTGTCTGGCTGTTCTCTCATCCTCTCCCTCTCTCCACCAATCTGTAACATGGGATAGTGATACTGATTGATCTTACAGGGTTCTTGTAAGGATTTCTATGGTTTGAACACTTGAAATGCACTATATAGATGCTAAGTAGTACTGTATATTTAGAACTACTAATAGGAGTTAGGGCAGTGGAGGAGAAGAACCAACTACACTGATTAGTTTGTTCAACTTATGAGCCTTCCACTCTCCCCCGCCCCGCCCCGCCCCAATCCATCTCACTGAAGCCTGGATTAATACAAATTGAATTTGGAATTAATCACAGAATTGTAATTGCAAAAACTCCTAAGAAAGCATCAAGCAATCACTTTTTGTACAAGCTGTCATCTTATGTTATGAAGAGGCTGTTGAATGGCTTTTTTGTCTATTTTACCACCAAGCAAAAAAAGTAATGCAAAATAAATTCAATCAAGTGCCTTTATAAAAGTGAATACACCCACATACTGCAGATTGTCACTGTAGTTAGATACTTGGTAGCTGTTTCAGGTACAATTAGCTTTCCTCGCTCCCCACCTTCCACTTTACCTACGTGGTCCCTTTAAGCATTCTGTGTATTAGGTTGTGCATGGAAGACACAGAGAAACTTTTTTTAAAACAACCACTGTATGGTTTTGAGTGTTCACTAAATATGTGTAGGAGTTAGTACAAAAGGAATAATTTTTAATAAAGGTAAAAGTTAGGATTTTTTCCTTCTGATCTCAACATCACTCTAAGTAACACACATCAGTGCACACATTTTAATGCTGTTCATCTTTATTGTTTAGAAAGCCAGCACTGACAACAACAATCCTCACCCAACTGTCACATATCATCTGTAATGACAGGGTAGCTTTTGCTCTAAATTCACTTTCATAAAGGCCTTTATTTTAATATTCCGATTCCCTGCACTTCACCTTAAAATAGTACACACTACAAGCATTCTCTACTGATAGCAATGTGCCTTTACCATAGAATTCTGACTTGATTCCTTTTACTTTTATAATGACACATATTCTCTCCATCCCCCGCCCATATCTTGTGCTCAGTAATTCCCCCCCCCCCAATATATACATGACTCTCTAAAACAGAATCAAACTATTGTTTTTTTAAAAGTCTATTTGAAATATGCGGGCTTTAGGCTGTTGTTTGTGAGAGATCCATGGACTGGTTTCAATTATTAATAACGAGTAGTCTTCCCTAACCTGGTGCCCTCTAGACTTTGATGGATACTGACTCCCATCAACCCAACAAGCATGGCCAGTGGCCTGGGATGCTGGCAGCTGGAGTCCAACAGCTTCTCGAGAGCACCAGGTTGGGGAAAGCTGACTTAGAAATGTCTAATAATGTACAGAGAGCAATTACTCATGCAGACTGAAATGTTAGTGATCACTGATCATGTTAGGTTCATGGAATTAGCAGTGCAAAGGGAGTGAGATTATATCATTTATTGGAACAACTAGTCTCTAAAATACCGGGTGACTTCTGGAGAAAGCTTAGGTATTTGAAACAGCAGCAACAAGTTGTTACATATTCATATGATGTTTGCCTGGCAGAGTCCAAAAAACTGTTTTACATGTAGGTTTGAGCAGAAAAATAGCCAACAGTATTGTTTTGGTCAAACAGACATATATAGCAACCTTTACCTTGTAAGGCCAGATGTATGTAAGGCTGGCAGTTATGAACTGCCCCCAAAGAGGAAATAAATAACCAAAATAAAAAGAGGACAAAAGAGGACTGCAATCTGTATAAAACGTCCATAGACTAATGTATATGTATAAGTGCAAATGCAGAAAGCATTGCTATACTTTAAACAGAAATACAAGACATCTCACTGTAATGGGGAAGCCTGTGACTAGGTAACCTGTATGCCTGCTCCGTCTGCTGTCCAGGTGCTCCCTGTTGATGGGCAGCTTCAAGGCACCTATTGCCCTTTTTATGGTTCTTTGTCTTTAAACTGGATTTGGACTAGACAGCCCTTTGAAAAGTGGACACCTGCAAATATAGGACTGTTCTAACAGCCCTCCAAAATAGAGGGCTGTCCTCTGTAAAGCAGGACACATGTCCACCCTAAATGAGCAGCTGCGAGGGCCCAAAGCCCTGACTCATAAAGGAGCTCACCTACTGAAAACTAGCACGGCCATCTTGGTTCTCAGTTAGGTCAGCTTGCCTGATTTCCACACTAACAAGCTCCAGGATCACTTGTGAAGGTGTAGGGGACTTTGATAATCTCTTATACCATATATTTCACCGGCTATGCCTCCACTCTCCCATTCTAGGAATGTTATGTGGCCCTCTGAGACTAGCAGCACAGTCTTAAGCTTACTCTCTAGTAAGTATGTTTTAGGGTTGCAGCCAAAAAGTTGCCCAAGGTCATTCCAAAAGCCAGCCTTGGATTCGGGGCCTATGTATAAGTGCAGTTTCATACAATTGGTCAGTGACGGCTGGTGGCCCCATGTCAATGGGGCAGTGGAATCTGCTCTGAGTTTTAGTCTGAACCTTCAAGGAGCTGTCCAATGTGCCAAACTTATTTTGGGAATAGGTTTCAGTACATTGGACAGCTCCTTGAAAGTTCAGACTAAAACTCAGAGTGGATTCCACTGCTCCACTAACACATCAGTTTAGTCTATACTATATTTTTATACGCGTACAAACATACATATCTACCTATGGTTCTGTTTGGCATCGTAAGCAGTCATTTTAAAGAATTTACATGACATACCAGAGAAACTTGATCTCAGTTGTGTTACACTCGGGTCAACAACACGAAAGATGCGGCCCAATTTTCAGAGAGTAGAACGACAGTGTAAAAACCATCATGACCTCAGGATATTGTAAAAAGAAATGGAGAAGCATTCAAGTATTAGCGAGTGTCAGGGCTTTAATATCCTGGATAAAACTAATATACCCTGCAGGAGAAAAAAAATGTGTGCTGATGCTGGAGAAGAAGACAAAAACCATTTCTGTAGTCAGACACTGGGAAAGCTGTCCAAGAATATTTCATGTGCGAAAACAGAACTCCAGCTTTGGTGTTAAAAATAATGAAAGCTAGGGTGTTAAGTACCACATGTGCTGTGGGATAAGTTAGAACTGCCCAAGGCTGATTTAATTTTACTTTCCCAATTTTTCAAGTTTTTTTTTTTTAACTCCAAAGATTTAAGTGGCTCAAAAGAGAACAAAAGCTAAGGCTGTGAGATAGAAGTACTGTGTTTATGACCCTAGCAATAGCAGTCGAAAGGAGACCCTGCATGCTGATCCCCCTACCCCCCCGCTGCCAAAAAAAGTCCAACCTATTTTGATGCCTATGAGGTATGCTGATGAATAGGGAATGTAGCACTCAGTGCGACAGATACCCAATTCTGTAGTGAGGCCATCTAAATGTTGACACCAATAAATGTATTCCTAGTCTGGCAACACCTCTTCCAATAGGTGGGCTGCAAGCAGGCCCCATGGATCCCAGGAGGGCTCACTGGATCTCATGCCTGCACTCCTATGCTACCCTGTCGGTGGGCAACCCAGATGTTTGCACCTTTGATGGTGCCAGCACACTTCCAATAACAGCCAAATGACTGCCCAGCTCCAATGAATGCTAGGTGGCTAGCATTTCCTATTATTATTGTTTCTGTTTTTGTTATTGTTTTTATTTCCCGCTCTTCGCCTGGGTCACAGTAATATAAAATACATTATAAAAACAGTGTAAAATAAATTGCATTTACAACTAATGCAGTGCTGTTGAGTGCCCAGTGTAATACTGTTATGTTGGACACTCATGGGCATGGCATTTTGGAAAATTTAAAATGGTGGCCATTTGGCTCCAATAGGAAGTAGGAAGGGAGCTAGTCCTGTTTGGTGGTAGTGCTGCCAGGGAAACCCATCACTGCTGTTCCCAGCATCTTGTCCTGAGAGTCCACTGTCTCTTGACATGGGCCACGTGTTTTCCTTTAGATAAATCTCCATCATTTTCTGTTTACATACTTCCTTTTGATCCAGCAGTTTGTTGAGAGGGAGGCTTGGACTTGGGACTGGGACACTGTGGATGACTGGAAACCACAAAGAGTAAAGTGTGACTGTCCACAGCTGAATTAGAGAAATGGTTCCGTTCAGAGGGTTCTGGGTCCAATGCCTAGCATTTCCAAAGGGCCAAGTAAAAGGCTCTGCTGTTTGAACCAAAAAGAGGGGGACCCTCAAGGTGCCATACCAGCAAATGACAGGAGGTTGAGAATAGGAACAATTATTTATTGAAGCCCAACGCATTTCAGGTGATAACACAACTCTTTGTCAAGGGCAATCTTGCACAGGTATCAAACCAGTTTCTCGTAAGTGTAGGCTTTCCTATTCTCATCCTCCTGCCGTTTGCTGAAGTAGCACCTTGAAGGTTCCCCTCTTTTTGGTTCGAGTGTTTTTGGGTGCTTTCCTCCTTGCTTTCCTGAGAAGTTGTCTGCTGAACACCCTCTGCGCTGAACATTGTACTGAACACTGAGCTACATGGACAAATAGCGTGGCGTGAAAGCAGCTTTCTAATGCTTCATCACTAACTTTAAATAAAATAGCTTCAAATAAATGTACAACAACGTTTAAGCATTTAGTAGAACTCCCCTACCCCCATGGGGATTTCATTTGAGTCTCTGTAGCCATGTGTGCTTGAGGTACGGGCTAACTTTTTATCTAACTTTTACTCAGAGTAGACCCACTGAAATTAATATACCTTAGTTAGTCATGATCATTAATGTCAGTAGGTCTGCTCTGAATAATAGTTAGTTGAATACAACCCATACTTTTCTGAAAGCTCATGCATGTGATGATCCTGCATACTGGAGGACAGTTTTGAATATTTACCAGGATGTGGGCATGGCCAAAGGAAGCAAGCAGAAAAAAATCATTGCCTTGGACAACTGGTATCAGGAGGAGCTGCTGATTGCTATTCCCAGATGGAACGAAAAACATTTGACTAAAGAGGAGCTGGTGAAGCTGATGGAATGGAAGCTTTCCAGGGGCAAGTTTCATCCTCGGGTCCAGCAACTGGTGACGCTAATTCCAGCAAAATGGTTGAGAGCTGTACCAAAGGGATTCAGTGGTAGCTAACAGATTTGGATGCTTTATAGACAATCTGAATAATTCTACAAAGAATATTCCTGCAGACAAGCCCCAATGAAATAAAACAAGGCTGTCTAAGGGCATAGAAGTGGTGGGATGCCAATTCTGGTACTCTTTCTACTGTTTCTCAGGTGAAAAACCCATTCCAATGGTTTGACCTGAAAAAAAAAATCACCCATGTTACTCACTTTCCTGGTAGCAGTGAGTTGTCTATGTGAATGTAAAGAGAAGTGGCATCTTCCAAGATATTTTAATTAGTCTGGGCTCAATCATTAGATGCAAAAGCTTGCTTGATTTATTGCTCTTGCATAACAACTTGTGAACTGTCAATACTCTCCGCTGCTGAGAAGTTTATGAAACAAGCATCGAAAGGTATTTAATGAATTACAAGTTTGCTTACAAAAGGAAACTTTCCCACAACACCCACAGATGCTTTCAACACAGTGCATGTGTGAGAAGCTCCACAAGCATGGGTCCTCCATGCACTACGAACCAGGTCCTCCAAGCCTTTTGTCCCACCTTCCAGAAGCAAGATGAAGTGGGAGGCGTAGGGAGGGCCAATCTGCCTCAGGGAGCTGAGAATATGGGTGAAATGCTGAGACCTAGTATGTGTGGGTCATCCAATAAAACTGACTAGTAGCAGATGCAAGACAGACACAAGGAAGTACTTCCCATATTTTTTTTATGGAATGTGCTGCCTTTGGATGAATGAGATGGCATCCAAAGGGGATTAGACACATTTAATTCTAACAGTGGCTATTAATCAAGATGCTATATGCTGCTGCCAGGATCAGAGGCATTATGCCTCTGAGTATTTATTTATTTATTTGATTTATTATTTGATTTATATCCTGCCCTTCCTCCCAGCAGGAGTACCAGTCATAGGACAAAAGTAGTAGGAGAGGGCTATTGTCCTCATGTCCTGCTTGTGGCCTTCCCATAGGCATCTGGTTGGCCATTGTGAGAAACAGAATGCTGAACTGGAAAGGCCTTTGATCTGATATAGCAGGGCTCTGTTTATGTTCTTGTTGCCCTTAAATATAAGAACACGAGAAGAGTCTTGCGGGATCAGACCAAAGGGCAATCTGGTCCAGCATCCTCAGAGCTTGGAAAAGTTACTTTTTTGAACTACAACTCCCATCAGCCCCAGCCAGCATAGCCACTGGATCGGGCTGATGGAAGTTGTAGTTAAAAAAAAAACACAAAACTTTTCCAAGCTCTGAGCATCCTGTTGTCACAGCAGCCAAACAGATTCCTACGAGAAGCTGGCAATAAGGACACAATCACAACAGCATGCTCCTACTTGTGTTCTCCAGCAACTGGCATTCAGAGCTTCCAATACTGGAGGTGGTGCACAGCCATCATGACTTGTGGCCACTGAGAGCTTTATCTCCCATGAATTTGTCTAATCCCCCTTTAAAGCTGTCCAAATTGGCAGCCATGATCACCTCTTGTGGTGGTGAATGCACATGCTATGTGAAGAATTACTTCCTTTTGTCCTGAACCTTCCAACATTCAGCTTTGCTGGATGACTGCAGGTCTAGTATTATGAAAGAGGGAGAACAATGTTTCTTTCTTCACACCACGCATAAACTGATATCCCTCTATCATGCCACCTCCCCTTATCCGACTTTACTTTCAACTAAAAAGACTCATAGGAAAGTTACTCAAGACCGTTGATCATTTTTTGCTGCCTTTCGCTGCACCTTTCCGTGCTCTACACAATCCTTTTTTAGGTAAGGTGACCAGAACTGTGTACAGTATTCCAATGATGGTTTGTAAAACAGCATTATGACATTAGCAGTTTTATTTTCAACCCCTTTCCTAATGATTCTTAACATGGAATTCACCTTTTTCACAGCTGCCATTGAGCTATCCACCATGATCCCAAGATCTCTTTCCTGGTCAGTCACTATCAGTTCAGACCCTGTTAATGCATATGTGAAGTGAAGAGCTTTTTGTCCCAATATCCATCACTTTATGCTTGTGCTTACATTGAACCACATTTGCCATTTTTCTTCCCATTCACCAGTTTGGAGAGATCTGTTTGGTGCACCTCACAGTCCTTTTTTGTTTTAATCACTCTGAACAATTTGGTGTCATCAGCAAACTTGGCTACCTCACTGCTCTCCCCTAACTTCAGATCATTTACAAATAAGTTAAAAAGGTCTCGGGGGGACCCCATTTCTTATGCAGACCTGGAAACCCCCCCACTGGATATCGTTTGGGGTATATTTGTACCCCAATGCGATTTCCAATGGAAGGATGGGGTAACTTTGTTCCTACAGAGACCATATTTGTCTATGTTGTCAGCACAAGTGTGTTTGACAATACCAGATCAACTTCAGCCAAAAAACATTTATTCAGAGAAGTCAGAATTTTCCTGCACTGGCCCCTTTCCCATGCATATTGAGTAAACAACACAATATGCCTCCAGGACATTTTTGCTGGTGTATATATGGACCCCAGTGCTTTTTTGTTTTGTTTTTGTTTCAAGAATGAAATTCGGAGACATTGTACAGGTTAAAATTTGTGACATGCCCTAGAAGGACATCCCTGTAAGTCTGCTTATGTGTAAATTACACAATGAAAAGTGAGCCTGGGGTCCAAATATACCCCAGAGGTCTCCATGAATGCTGTGAACATGGAAAAAGTATAAAAGAAATTTAAGTTTCCCATTAGCATCTATGTAAAGGCACAACATGTTTCTTAGGGGAAATCAGCTGTCTGGTTTTGTGTATAGGGAAAGGCATGGGTTTCCAAATTTGGGGACTTAGTAGATAATGGGCAGATGTTATTGAAGTATGACATCTGTCAAAAAAGCAGGAGGATGGATGTCTTTGTGGTTTCAATATTTTCAAATCTTTTGTCTGAGATGTTGGGCCCTACATATGCATTAAGGCAGATGCCATCTTGGGAAAAGATAATATCAACAAATGTGGCAAAGAGCATGCTGGCAAAAATACCAATACAATATAGATGGATCTAGATAGGAGAGGCTTGGTAATTATAAGAAGGTGGAAAGAGTCTTGGATTCTGTTGTATCTGAGCAAAAATGAAATATGATTTGGCCATCAGTGAACAAGTCATCACAGAGCCTATCTATATTCAGCGCTCAGTAAATTGCTACTACACTGCTTTCTAATACCAGCAAAGTTTGTTAAAATCTGCTCAGATATGTGCTTTAAATGTTGGAAGTGTTCAGCCACAAATGCTTCACATATGGTGGGAGTGTCAGATGGAAAATGATTTCTAGAGACAATTAATGCGATGATACAGATTACACTGGGAACTATTCCAATGATGATTTTTTAAAAAAATGATTGAAGAGGATATCTCAATCTCCTTTAATAATGACGTTGTTAATGGCAGCAAAAAATGGGTGGGCATGCCAGTGGAAAAGTCCACAAGTTCCATTTATGTGTGAATGAATGTTGAAGTGTTTTAGAATTGGCAAAAATGGACAAATTAACCAATTTGGTTTATAGGAGAAATGGCAATTTTTAGAAGGGTATGTTTGCTAAGAGATGGATTTTTTTTATTACCAGAATGCAAATGATGGGAATGTAAGGCTTCATAGGAAATTATTCTTGTAAACAATGGCTTATTTTGTTTGATGATGATGATGACGACGACAAGAACAAGAACAACAATAATCTTCCAGATTTCCCTTATATGCTTATTGATACTCACAAAGAACTCTAAAAGCTTTGTTATACAGGTTTTTCTTTTTCAGAAGTAATGCTGAATGTGATATTACCAAGTGCTGGCATCTAGAGGCCTCAGGTAATGTACCTAGGGAGGATGGCTATTTCAGATGGCCAGAAAGAACAAGAAAGAGAGAAAAGGGAGGCACAGAAACCAGGTAAAAAAAATGCAAGAAGCAAAAACTACTCCTGAAAAGTACCAATCTTTCAAGTTTATTGTAGTTCATCATGTTTTCGAACTTTCTGGAGCAGTTTACAAAAATATCGAAAGTAGCAAATGCTGCTGCATATTTGTCATCATGAGGAAGACCTTCTTTAAACCACTCCACAATATCCAAGATTGTCCCTGATGAAGGAACTTCCATTCTAAAGCACTTTGAGCTGCAATAAATTATAACCACTGGCACTTTTGAGAACTAGTTTCTGCGTCCCCCTCCCCTTTTCTTTTCGTATTCTTTCTATTTCAGTCATCTGAAATGCCAATTCAGGTAGAATCATCTGTTCCATCTGAATTATTGCTTTGAATCAGACTTAGAGGGAAGAGAAGTTCATACCGACTTTAATACAGTCTGAATTAGTATTTTGGACATCTGAAACAGTCATCTTCCTTTGGTGGATTCGATTATAAACCATTTTGCAGTATTTTTTTTGTTTCCACAGTTCCCATACAAAGAACTTCAGAGCTCAAATGTGCCAAGTATTAACAGGCTGCCTGCCTTCTGATTTAAAGTTCCTCAATCAGATTGATCAGAACAGATGCCACATTCGTTTCTCCTGCGTAAACAAGATTTAGTTTTATATTAGCATCTTTGATGCAGTTTAACTGGCAGTATGTTATTTCACTGGCTTAACATCTTGCTTCTCTGTTACTCATAACTACACTCAGACTGTCAAGAAAGTAGTGAAATTAAATTATCAATCAAAATGATGAAATTTGAGAGGCATAATAGAAACTTAGATGCACACAGCAACTGACACAATCCTGAACATCCCTGACTGCCATTTTCCTCCTGGGTAGATTTAGGCATCTCAGTCAGATTGTACCTCTAACGCACAGGTAGGCAACTCACATCCTATGGGACACATGTGGCACTTGCAGGCCTTCAAGATGGCCCATGCTGCCCTTGAATTCCCCACTCACCATCAAATTTTGCTGCCTCCCCATGTGAGGAATCTCATTATATCAGTACACCAAACAGCTATTTGGTGGACTGGGAAGAGCATGATGCCATGGGAAGGAAGGAACATGGGGAGAGATTTTCTTCCCCATGGAAATTGCACTCCCCCAGCCTGGTAAAATGGTTGTTTGTCACACTGTGGGAGCATGACTGTGATGTGGACAATATTGCATGAGGAGAAGCTCAGCCAGGAAGCTAGCATTGCGGCTCCGCCCCAACTGGACCAGCTGCTTCTAGTTGTGAGAATCACAAGGGGAGGGTAAGTATGCAACGCCAAGCTCCTCCTGGTTCATAATCTTTAACATTCATCTCAAGCCACCCCTAAGTGCTTCCTTGAATTTTCTTGTCCCCAAACTCATTAAGCTACAGAGGCCCTACTAGCTGTGGCAAAGAGTGGAAGCAAGTGCTGGAGTTGTCCAGTTGCTGTCAATGGGGTTGTGAAGATGGGGCAAGGTTGCACAGGTGGCTTGTGGAGGGCAAGCATCACTGCTGCTTACCGAGAGGGCAGAGGACCATGGTGCAGAATGGCTGAGAAGGCCCTGGACCAGTGTCTGGATACAGTGGTGGGCTGGATGAAGGCTAACTTAGTCTGAAACCTGGGAAGATGGAAGCTCTGTTGGTGCGTGTTTCCTGGTCCAGGAAACTGGTAAGTTGCCTGTCCTAGATGAGTTTGCACTCTACTTAAAGGAGCAAATGTATCATTTGGGGGTGTTTCTAAATCCACCTCTGTCACTGGAGGTGAAGGTGTCCTCAGTGACTAGGAGTGCTTTTATTAATGACTATATTCATTCCTGGATTGGGATAACTTAACCACAGTTGTCCATGCATTGGTAACCTTATGGTTAGATTACTGCAATGCACTCTATGTAGGGCGTCCCTTGAGGTTGGTCCAGCGTATGCAGCTGATGCACTTTGCTTGTGGGGAAAAACTACCACCATATAACACCTTGTTTGCAGGATTTGCACTGGCTGCCAATCTGCTACAGGGCCAAGCTCAAGGGTTTGGTATTAACATATCAGGCCCTATACAGCTCAGAACCAGGTTACTTGAGAGGCCGCCTTATCTCTTATATACCCAGTAGGTCACTGAGGTCTGCAGGAGAGTTTCTCCTGCCAGTTCCAAAGATCTCAGAAGCTGTTCCCCAGTAATTCAGAGCAGGACTTTCATTTGGCTGCCCTGCTATTCTGTGGAATAGCATTCCTGTTGAGATGTGACAGGCACCCACTATCTGCATCTCCCAGAAACAACTGAATTCATTTTTGTTCCAACAGGCTTTCCCAGCTAGATGAATAGGTCTCTTTCATGTGTGCCTATTTTGAATTGTTTCTATATTTGTCGGCTGTTTTCTGTGCTTTTAACTGATTTTTAAAGCTGTTTTTATTATGCATCACCTTGAGGCGATTGCAGCAGGATGATGATGATGATGGTGATGATGATGATAATAATAATAGGACACAGATAAATCAGATATTTAAAACATGTATCTAACTGTGATGGCTCTCATGTAGTATTATTCCATAGCCAAATCAGAGATGTTGGGAAGCAGTTGCACTCACTGGTTTTGTTTTTAAGGGAAGCCTTTCCTTTTACCTTTGAAAAAACCTTTCTGCACTGATTTTGTTAAAAGTAAAAAGACTTCACTAACAGAAAATAAGAAGAAGAAACCGCTGTCCAGTGCAAGGTAGGCAGCTCAGCTGAGGATGTCATAGGCTTTTGAGGAAAGGCAAGCATCAAGGAGCGTTGCAGGGTGAAGCCTAGCAAGAGAGATGAAAGAGAAGCAAGGCAGCAGGAGATTGGCATGGTGCAAACAACTTCCTTGATGCTGCGCCCCCTCTTCCATGCATCAACAAGCAACCCACTTGCCAGAAAACCAGCACAGCAGCTCAGCACTACTGGGTGAGCTGATTCTGAAGGTAAGCACAACAAAAACTTCATCCCACCCATGAGAATTTCACCAACCTTTCCTCTTCTCTTTGATAATTCCAAATGCAATATCTTTTCTTGTGAACTGATGGAGACTGATTTAAAAAATGCAGGAGAAATTTTCAGCATAGCACTAATTTAAGCAGCGGTTTAAATTTTGCTTCAGGTTGGATGTTATATAGGGTTTTATTGCTGTGCTTTTAATATTAACTTTAAACCAGCTTCAGATTTTATGAAAGGTGGTAACAAAAACAATTTTAAAACAACAACAACAAAAATAATAAAATTTAGATGTATTAATTGCTTGTTAACTGCAGGTCTCCAAGCGACTAACAACACTGTTAAATGCAAAACCAAAAATATCATACTGTAAAAACAAAACAGTTAAACAACAAAACAATACCCCCATACAGCCACAGGAAGTTTGGGCAGCATACAAATAACAGACAACATAATCTTTATCTATCAAATGCCTAGGGAAAAAGGCCTGAGGAAAAAGATAAGTCTTTTCCTGGCACTAAAAAGATTTCAAGAAAGGCTCCAGGAAGACTTCATTGGGAACCATATTCTAGCTGTGCTCCAGATTCAACTGAGGCCTGAATCAAATTGGGCTTATTTGGATGTATTTAGGCCCCTCGGCTGAGATAGCCCCAGATCTCTACAGGTCAGGTACAAGTCCCTGAGTCAGGGCCAGCACTAGGCATGACTGGGCCCTTGAGCTCTAGCCTTCCCTAGACCCGTGGCACCTGCACATCCCTCCTACCTCTCCTGTTGCCTCATGTGAATGCCGTGCATGCTGCATGTGCATGTTGACCATCAAGCAAGATGGTGACGGCAGCTTCCCTAAGGGGCTGATGCCCCAGCCACCATCTTGGTTGATGGCACGCATGGGTGCTATGCTACCTCCACCACCATCTTGGTTGATGGTAGGTCGTACATGCAGCATTCACAGCAATGGGAGAGGTAGGTGAGGCGTGAGTGCAGGCTCATTGAAGCCAGCACGGTCTGTATAGGCGAGTGCCTGGGAGCTCACTCTCTGCGATTTGCAGCAGGATTGGGAGTTGACTGGGATCAAGGAACAGGAGCTCTACCCTTTCACCCTAAGGAGGGGTCCTTTAGGGGCCCCTCTGAGCCACAGGGGCCCTTGGCCAGTGCCCAACCTGGCTGCCCTCTGGCACTGGCCCTTCCTCAAGTGATCAGGGGCAGGGCATAGGGCAGAAAAAAGAGGCAAGCATGTGTGGGAAGAGACACTGGGAAAAGGAGGCATCTCTTCATGGGAGAATGTAGGTGCCTTGCCTTTCCCGTGCAACATCTCCTCCTTCCCGCTAGGTCTCCTCAAGCCCCATGTGCCATGTATCCAGATCCTATACATGTTTACACAGAAATAACTCCCACTGAAAGCAATTGGACTTGCTTCCTAGAAACTGCACTTAAGACTGCTATTTTAACCTACACGTAGGTCACACAGTGTGTGTTTAACACACAGTCACAGAATAGTGTTAATAGAACAGGGAGGGAGCCACTTGCTTGGCAGTGATGACCGTGTCAGAAATGTGCAGTTTGTCTGCATTCAGTTGACATTCCAGTTGACTTTATTTGCATGCTATTTTCAGAAACATGGCAGATGCCATTCTACATTTGTTGGATATTCTACAGCATCTCAGAGTGAAATGTTTGCCCACGAGTGTGAAGAAACTAACTCGGTCCTTTAAATATCTCCATGAATCAATCTGGCAATCATGCAAGTTGAAACATAGTATCAGGTTCGATGTGCTTCCTTACTCTTCCAGATCCATTAGAGCAGGGGTAAGCCCCCCACCCTTGGCAGACTATTTTGACAGTGACTGGGACCTGTCTCCACTTACCTATCAGTCGTCTTGACATCACCGGGACCCATTTTTCCTTTCTAGCACAGCAAGCCATGCTGGGCTTCAATATACCAAACATCAGCTGATCAGCACTGACTTCAAGCTTTGTCTTCAGGGTTGCGCTACTGAGTCTCCCATGATTAATTGAATGTCATGATTACAGTTTTAGAGCTAAAACCAAAGGGCATGACACAGTTCCACTCTAGAATTCATTAGAGCAATGTCCCACACCACCACTGCTTCCTGGCCTGGGCCATTACAGGGAATGGGAAGAGTGAGCGTGCCTCTCCCATATTTCCCATACACCACTCCCTCATGCCCTCCTCATGACAAGTTATTCATTATCTGAGTAATTGGATGTGTACAGTGAGGGAGGCTGAACGGGGATGTGGGAGGCTCCTCTTCAGGAGCAGCTTGTAGGGAGGGGTGGGGCCACAGGCCTGATCTCCTGGCAGCGGTGCCACTGCCACATACTGGAATGGTGGGGGCATAGGGCAGGGCGTTGGCAAGGTTGTGGTTATTAGGGCACACAGATGGAGCTAATCCTGTGCTCCCACTGGGGTGCCTGGAACGTCCTGACCTCATTGGCACCCTAACTGCCCCCTCGGTGTCTGGCAGTGATTTTGTTGCTAAGAGGCCAGGTCCGTGGCACCCCCCCCCTTGCTGGCTGCTCCTGCAGCCATTCACTGTAATGTCCTCATACATTGCCTGGATGTGCATGCTTGTTGCAGAAACATTGGGGGCCAAACTAGACATTTTTTAAAAAAAAGTTCATTTATTAAATGTATATCCTGCCCTTCCCCCCACAAGGAGCCCAGGGCGGCAAACAAAAACACTAAAAGCACTTTAAAACATCTTAAAAACAAAAGACTTTAAAACATATTAAAATGAAACATCTTTAAAACATTAAAAGAAAAGGTCTTAAAAACATCTTTAAAAACAATTCCAGCACAGATGCAAACTGGGATAAGGTCTCTACTTAAAAGGCGTGTTGAAAGAGGAAGGCCTTCCATAGGTGCCAAAAAGATAACAGAGATGGTGCCTGTCTAATATTTAAGGGGAGGGAATTCCACAGGGTAGGTGCTGCCACACTCAAGGTCAGCTTCCTACATTGTGTGGAATGGACCTCCTGATAAGATGGTATCTGTAGGAGGCCCTCATCTGCAGAATGCAGTGACTGACTGGGTATATAAGGGGTAAGATGATCTTACAGGTAGCCTGGTCCCAAGATGCATAAGGTTTTCTACACCAAAACCAGAACCTTGAACTTGGTCCGGTAGCTAACGGGCAGTGTTGATTGTGGGAATGCAATTAACATACTTGTGTTTTGTTATATAAATTGCAGCTTAGGGGAGCCTAAGCAATATCCAGTTTTCATCTGAACCATGGCAGGGAAGGCAAGGGTTCCCTTCCCACCTCCTGTGGTCCTCAACAGTTACTATTTACAGAACAATAACAAAACAAAGGCGTGAGAATTGCATTCCTGCCATTGACTTCATATCTACTTTGGCCCTCAGAGGGGAGAAGAGAATCAAGGATCTATTGGGCAATCTGGGAGTTCTCCATGTGCAGGAGAATTCTGCAAAACTACAGCCTCATTTGGAGATTCTAAATCACAGAAGGACAAAGCCACAGAGTGAGAGAGTGGGGCCAGCGCCCCACCCTGCCACTGTCCATGCAACAGGAGAGAGGGCATTTCTGCAGAGGGGAGCCTACTCCACACATGTAGACTCCCACCACCACCACACATGTGTGATCAGAGGTTTGCATCACAGGAGAAACCTACATGCACGGACAGGTTCTCCTCTCTCTCTATATGCCCCCTGATGTGGAATGGTGGTGGTGATGATGGGGCAACAGGTACAGGATGGCAAGGGTGAGGCCAGTGGTCATGGCCTACACAATTGTCATTATGGGATTTTGAACCCTCAAATAGGGCTGAAAATGGATTTGCATCCCAATCCAGTAGCATTTTAGAAGTAAAAAAATCCATCCATTTTAGCAGATGACTTCAAGTGTAAAAAAATAAAATTTATGACAAAATGTCTGGCTTATGACCCAATAATTATTACTGTTTGTATGTTGACAGAGTTTATAAGAGAGTGCAGGATCTTTTGTGAACTCTTTCAGTCTGTGAGTGTACTTGACAAAGGCAGGCATCTCACACTCTTCCCCCTGCCCTCACTGAATGAGTGGAACGTAAATAGCATTTTTCATGGTGCATTTTGAACTGCAAGCTGGATTTTTCACCTATTTGGAGTTACATGGCATTGGTTCTGGTTCCTTGATTTGCTGAGCCTACCCCAGGTGGTCTGGAGATTAAGCACAAGCAATTTTTATCATCTTCCCTGCAGTTAAGCTGCTCTGTAAAAAGTCTGCCAGCTTGCGTTGGTTTCTTTTCTTCTCTTTCATATTTTCTTGTACTGAAGTCTAACCAACTTCAGAAATGATTATTTGACAGTGTTTCGCATTTGTCCATCCCCTTCTGTCTCTCTGAACTGGTTTCAGGACATGTCTGTTCCAAGCCAAATCACTCCCTCAGTCACCATAGCATGAGTTATTTGCATTGCACATAGAGGGCAGGGCTGCTTGGGGATATGAGAAGCATTCATTTCCCATAATGCTATGGAACTGGATATCTTTGACAGCCAACTTGTTCCTTTCCTTGAGTTACCCACTGCTGCGTCATCTTTCCTCATCAGTCTCAAGATGATCCCATGCAGTAGTAGCATGTGTGGAAGGGCAGAGCCACAGAAGTACTCTCTTGACCCTGCTGCTGTTTGCTTGGAAGGCACTGGGGCAGAGAGGCGCTGAGGCCATGGAGTTGCACTGACAGGAATATTACCATTAATCTGACACTCCTATTAGTGCATCCACACAGCCCCGACGTCACCGCCACCCCCAGCCACATCCAGGTAAACAGCAGCAATACTGGTATTGGGAGGGCGCCATTGCAGCTCTGCCCCCTCATGCATACAGCTACTAGTCCCTTTGGTCCTTTTTACAGGTTCTCCTCAGCTGGCAAAGCAAAGTCCACAAGATACAGGCATACCCCACTTTAACATACGCAATGGGACCGGAGCGTGTATGTAAAGTGAAAATGTACTTAAAGTGAAGCAATTATCTATGTATGTACTGCACTGCAATCGCCACTAGATGGCAGCGGCGTCATGCCATTAAGTGTCCGTAATTGCGAAGCACGGCGGGGTATGGTGGCGTATGGAGCATGTACATTATAGTGAGGTGACGTTAAGCGGGGTATGCCTGTATTTCCTTTAATAGTTGCTTATAAATGACACGGCTGAACAATTTTAACATCCATCCACCCCCTCATAATATTTTGCAGCTTCCTATAGATTTAAGGTTATTATGTTTAACTCCTTCACATTACTTTTCCCAGCAGACATCCTCCAAACTTTGTTAGCTATGTCAATGGGCAGTGGCTCCAGATTTTAGTCTAAACTTCTGAGGAGCTGTCCAAGGTGCTCAGCACCTAAAACCCGGAGCAGATTCTACTGCCCCGATGACATGAAGCCACCAGCCACCACTGATTTGAGCATAGAACAGGCCTGCATAATAGGTCCTTGTGACGTTCCTGCCTTTTGGCTCCCCCTGTCAGGTTCCCACCTGCTTGTGGCTACCGCCTTTCACTAGGCACCACCTCAGGACACCACCAGTCAGGATCGTTGTTTTTATTTTTTTCTCACTCCGCTCTAGCACAGATCTCTCAAGATTCCACTGCTAGGCAGCACCACCAGCCACTCCCTGTAAACAATACTGCTAGAGACTTTGCCTCAGTCTCTCTATAGCTTGTTACTTTGTGTCTGGGTGCCCTTGCTGTCCACAACCCCCTTGTATCTTTGTCTATAAAGCATACAATCCTGGGTTGCTCTGGATACTTGACGTTGTTACAATATCTCCCTTCAGGTCTGCCACCATATGATACAGTTTCCCTTCAGCCTTGGTAATTACCCTGCCCTCCCTTCTGGTCTGTGTATTCCCAGCCAAGGATCAGGCTTTTGGTAAACCAATAAAAGTATTTATTTGATAACACCAGGAAATAACAAGATTAATTTAGGAATGTTTAACAAGCGTATGGTTTCATATAGTGTCACTCTTTATGTTTCTGGTCATATATATACTGTCTAAATATCAGCCAAATATAATCCAACCCTCCCTCAGAACTCTGCCAACCAACCCATCCAAATAACTGTCCACTAACGACTCTCCAACAACTCTCACCAACCAACCCACTCTCAGCTGTCATCCTCCCATTTATACCTTCAGCCATTCAAACACTCAGCCAATCATCATCCAGCATTCTCCAGCCTTCCAACCCATGCTCTCCCCCCTCTCATTCAATTCACTTACCATATATCCCTTAATAAACCCACACTTACCATATTTACAGGTTTTAACATATAAGGACATCACAGTCCTCCCCATGGACTGCATTTGGGTCATGTTTGTGTTTGATAATCCTCATGTTTGCAGTACAATATAGTTTAGTGAGAACACGATGGATGTGCCATGTACACTCTGAGGCTCCATGTTGTATAAGTCTGAATACCATGGAATAGATGGACCTTTGGTCTAGACTCGATGGATCTAGTAGGATTCTCCTCCTCCTCCTCCTCCTCCTCCTCCTTCTCCTAATGGAACATCTCCTCCAGTATGTATTTGCCTTAAAGTATTCAGCAGAGAGCTTTAAGGTCATCCACAGAGGCCCTTTTCTGTGTGTTCTCTCAATCTGTGGCCATGAAAGTTTGTGGGATGGTCCGCAAGCTATGGAATGCTCTCCCTAGAATAGTTTGCCGGGCATCTACATTGTTGTCCCTTCAGTGCCAGGTTAAGACCTTTTTGGTCCTTTCAGGCTTTTAAAGGTTATTTTAGTCCCTGTGGAGTGGTTGGTGGTCCTAGCACCTGTATTTGTTTGTGGCTTCTGTGATTTGTATTGTATTTTATTGTGTTGGTCTTTTTTCGTTTGGGTTTTATGCTGGGTTGGATTTGTAAGATTCATTGCAGATTTTTAAAACTATATTACGATTGTATGTTCTTAATTGATTTTATACAGAATCAAAAGAGCTTGTTTTGTGAGGTGTCTAACCAATACAACTGAATAAATAAGTGTTTTAGGTTTAGGGTAGGTATTTTATCCTTATCCTTGCATCAGCAATGAAACCAGAAAAGAAGCTTAAAATCAACTCAAGCAACATAGCGTAGAAAGATCTTGATACCAACAGGCTCTTCTCTGGTTCTTCTCTGCAGGGTTGTTCCATGAATCCTGTGATCTCTGAAATAAGTAGAAACCTCCTTGATTTTCACCCAGCTCATTATTTATTTATTTATTGCACTTGTATACCGCCCCATAGCCGAAGCTCTCTGGGCAGTTTACAGCAATCATAACATTATGAAGAGCAATGAGATGAGTTGTATTTCCATTACCAATAGTGAAAGTATACTTTAATAAGGACCTTGGTGTGGCTCTCATTTTTTAAAAAAAGAAGCACATAAGTGTCTATGAAATACTATGCCAAAGAGTAGGTTCATCACTCATTGCTTTTCTTAGAGAGGTATTTAGAAACCTCTACACATATGGCACAGAAAAAGCTCTCTGCATACTGAGAAAAATGTGATTGTGAATGACTGATAATGGTATTTAGATCCTTGTATGTCTGCATTTCAAACTCAGCCAAAGCTGGCAGTGAAAATGTGGAAGGAGGCATCATCTGGTGGCTTTTGTGCAATCAACTGGATGCCCCATCTTTGTTTTCAGGTGTCTACATCTGAAAAGATATCCCTACACTTGACTTCTTTGCTGGGATTCTCTGCAAAAGCCAAAGATGCATTGAGCACAAATGCTGAACTAATCTTCCAGAGACACCAACCCTTTTATTTGGCAGAGCTATTTGCCAACTGGCATGCAAGTGAGCAGAGAAATGAACTTTGGGGAAATAAACAGAAGGCTTATCACTTTACATTCTTCTCACTGAACTTACTGAGCAGCTGTAGTTTTCATTTTGATGTGTGCCCTTGGCTTATGAGGAAGGATATCTTTTCAAAAGCTTGTGTTTCTCTTCTCCATATGGGTCATTTCACATGTTATGGCCTTGAAGGAAACAATGTGCACTTAAAATATGAGTCTCACCTTTACAAAGCACTGGGACTCTGTGGCCCAGAGATGGCTCTAGAATTGTGGGCACTCTTGAGAGAGAGAAAAAATCCTATTAGATATAGGATAGTAGAAAGGAGATTGATAAAGGGAGGAGATCAGTGGTGGCAGCAGGAAAAAATTGGGAGAGATGAGAAAGGGGAAAAGTGCTTTTCCTGGGCAGCCAGCTTTGCCTCACATGGTTGATTTCTGAAAGAGAAACAGAGATATGTATCATTTGAACATTTACACACTAACAGAGCAATTCAAAATGCTTTTGTGCCAGGATGGGGAGTGTGTGTGTGTGTGTGGATTAGGCAGAGGTGATCCCAGGCCAGCCTCCCTGCCTCATGTGATGACCATGAGCCTGAGACTGGCCCAGTAATGGACCAGTTCCAGGCAAGAAATGTGCCTTCTATCCACCTTCCACCCAGGTCAACATGCATGGCAGGGCTGTGGATGCTGCGGTGGCTCTGCAGCTCCTTAAAGCCTCTCCAGGCTAGGGGGAGGGTGGGTTTAGGATTGAAGCCTAGGTATATTTTCTCTGAAGTAGGTGCTTTTTATTTCAATGGAATTAACTTTGACGTTGCAACTGGGAACTTGGGAAAGTTTTATTTTTAAAATTGATTTATGTTGTTTTCACTTGTTAAATTTTGCATTTTTAAATAGTGCATGATTTTTATTTTTTGTAAGCTGCTTAGACAATTTTACAGATGGGCAGCCATGTACATTTAATTAAATAATAATGATATTTGAGATTTCAGCCTTATTTTAATTTCATTTATAATGTATATGTGAAAAAATTCTTCAAATAACGGCAGCAGTCCAAAAATGGGGCAGGAACAAGTTGCTTGTCTTGGGGTGATGGTGCTTCATCTATGTAGCAGGGCAGATCTATTCTTCATACTGGATCACACTTAGACCACATTCACCCCATACATTTATCCCACTATTATTCCACTCATGGCTTTCCCCAAAGAATCTTGGGAAGTATAGTATATGAAGGGTGCTGAGAGTTGTTAGGAGACTCCTTCTCACAGAGCTACAATTCCCTGAGTGGTTTAACAGGCAGTCCCTCTTCCCAGAGAACTCTAAGAATTGTAGCTCTGTGAGGGGAAGAGCTCTTAATAGCTCTCAGCACCCTTAACATACTACAGTCCCCAGGATTCTTTGGGGGAAGCCCATAGTGAAATAGTAGTGGAATAAATGTATAGTGGGAATGTGGCCTTAGTTACTTACGGTATGGCAATTTTCTGGGGTTCCTACTCTATGGCATAATTAGTAATTCAGCCTTGATAACATTGTGTGGGTCACATCTTAGCTGAAACCTCTAACAGTGTGGAGTTGCTTTGTTCCTCACTCATCACTTCCTTGATTGATGGCAAACTGAACATAAGATGGGGGGAGAACTGAGGAAATTGGAACTGACAGATGTCTGTCCTTTCTCAATCGAGGCACATGGGTGACTGAGAGATTAGCAATTAGCATCGGCCCAGCCATGACAGATAATGTTTTGGAATGCGTCTTGTTAGTGTTAAACAATTGCGAGCCAGAAATCTTTATTCATCTGCAGATAATCATCACTCTGACATCTACCAGTAGATCCCAATCTATCTTCTACCCACCCCATTTTACAAGCTGTTTCCTTGTATAGCTTATGGGTGCCTTTTGCTCACAAACTTACAGCAAAATAAGGTAGAACCAGGCAGATAGCCGGGTAGTTAGTTCCAGATGTCCAGTCTAGTTCCAGATGGCATAATCAGTCTCCACAAATGCAACAGTCAATCTCTGTAACTGAACTCTGTAACTCAAGCTCTCCTAATCCTCCAGCCAGATGCATGCAAGCTACTGTAGTGGATTGTCTGGTGGGGCAAAAATGCGTACCTGGCCTCCTGGCAGGTGAGTCACTGCTGCTTGCTAGGAGGGACAGTAGGAAGGGCAAGGTGGCAGGAGGGCCATTTGGTGCAAACACACTAGCAGGAGTACCAGATTGGACTAGCTGGCATATTTGCACTGTGCTGACCTCGCCACCACCTGGCTCTTCCCAGTAGTCAACAACGATTCGCATGCTGGGAGGTCAGGTAAGTGCCTCCACCCCACCATGACATCTGCTACTGACAAGCTGGTGGGATTGTTTGTTTCAGTCCTCCTTGCCACATGGGTTTTAGAACTCGCTGGCAGGAGAAAGGGATCCTCAGTGCCTCCAGCCTCTGAATACAAGCTTCTAGGAGTCACCAAGGGGGAGAGTGCTGTTGCACTCAGTCCTGTTTATGGGCTCCTTCAAGGCCATTGCTAGATTAGATGGGTGTTTGGCCTGATCCAGCAGGGTTTTCTTTAGGTTCTTATGCCCACTGAGCAAGCACTTCCAGCTCTCAAGCTATTTAAAGGCCTAGACAGATGGTCATTTCATCAGTTTGAAGAGCAGAACAGCACATCAATAACAATGCTAGATTAGTGCCAATTAATGTCTATTGTGCAGTATACTACCCAATATCCTTTTGGCACCAAACAAATAAACAGAAAGCTATATACATTTGAGGTTAAAGTGCTGCTTCTCCCCTCCCTAAAAAAAGCAGGGTGTACATTTGAGTGAGAAATGGAATGATACCTAAGAATTTTGAGCCACATCAACTCTAATGCTGAATATGAAACTATAGTGTGTAATAATTCATAAAACAACTCACTGACTTTCAAGAAGTATTTTAGGTTGCTAAAAAGGATGATTAAGATGCCATTAACATACCCATAGTTTCTCGACATTTTTGTCTGCAAATTGGTGCATTAGCACAAGTTTTAAGAAAATAACCATTGAGCAAGGTTACGTGCCCCCATGAAGGAACATATACCACAACCCAATAATAAACTCAGTTTGCGGTAAAAAGGGAAGGCATCGAGAAAGAGATTTTAAAAAGGTGCTGATTTGCTTAAAATTTGCATATGCTGATTTACATGTGTCAGTGAAGATTTAGAAATAATTACTGTACTTTAAGAACATAAGAACATAAGAAGAGCCTGCTGGATCAGGCCAGTGGCCCATCTAGTCCAGCATCCTGTTCTCACAGTGGCCAACCAGGTGCCTGGGGGAAGCCCGCAAGCAGGACCCGAGTGCAAGAACACTCTCCCCTCCTGAGGCTTCCGGCAACTGGTTTTCAGAAGCATGCTGCCTCTGACTAGGGTGGCAGAGCACAGCCATCACGGCTAGTAGCCATTGATAGCCCTGTCCTCCATGAATTTGTCTAATCTTCTTTTAAAGCCGTCCAAGCTGGTGGCCATTACTGCATCTTGTGGGAGCAAATTCCATAGTTTAACTATGCGCTGAGTAAAGAAGTACTTCCTTTTGTCTGTCCTGAATCTTCCAACATTCAGCTTCTTTGAATGTCCACGAGTTCTAGTATTATGAGAGAGGGAGAAGAACTTTTCTCTATCCACTTTCTCAATGCCATGCATAATTTTATACACTTCTATTATGTCTCCTCTGACCCGCCTTTTCTCTAAACTAAAAAGCCCCAAATGCTGCAACCTTTCCTCGTAAGGGAGTCGCTCCATCCCCTTGATCATTCTGGTTGCCCTCTTCTGAACCTTTTCCAACTCTATAATATCCTTTTTGAGATGAGGCAACCAGAACTGTACACAGTATTCCTTTTTTTTTTTTTAATAATTTTTATTCAAATTTTTCAAAAAAACAAACAAAACAAAGTCAAAAAAACATACAACAAAAAATAAAAATAAAATAGTTGACTTCCGATTTGTCGCAGATCAGCTATAAGTATATAATATACATCAAACCTGTCCCTTAATGTATACATACAGAATCCCTTTTCTCCATAGGCTGTCTTAGTTAATCGTCAAATCCCAGTATCATCATTGTATTTTGATCTTTCAACAAAAAGTCTAAGAGAGGCTTCCATTCCTTAAGAAATGTATCTGTCGATTTTTCTCTAAGTAGACATGTCAATTTATCCATTTCTACTAATTCCATTAATTTCAATAGCCATTCTTCCATTGTTGGTGTTGATTCCATTTTCCACTTTTGTGCATATAATAATCTTGCTGCCGTAATCATATATAATATTATTCTTCCATATTTCTTTTCTATTTGTTTATCCATAAAACCCAATAAAAAAAATTCTGGTTTTGACTGAATATTTATCTTTAGAATTTTTTGCATCTTCCTACCTATCTGTGCCCAAAATGATTTTGCCTTTTTACACAGCCACCACATATGATAAAATGATCCTTCTTGTTGTTTACATTTCCAACAAACATTAGAAACATTACTATACATTTTTGACAACTTTTCTGGAGTCATGTACCAATGGTACATCATTTTATAAAAATTTTCTTTAAGATTATAGCATAGTGTAAATTTCAAGCCTTTTTTCCACATATTTTCCCATTGATCCATTTGTATGTTATAACCAAAATTTTTTGCTCACTTTACCATACACTCTTTTACTTGTTCTTCCTCCATATCCATTTTCAGTAAGAGTTTATACATTTTCGCAATTATATTTTCATCATTTGTACACAATCCTATTTCAAAATCAGATTTACTTATTTCAAACCCATACATTTTCTTGTCCATTTTATATCTTTCTAACAATTGTAAATAGGCAAACCATTGAAAACTATATCCTTCCTTTGTCAGTTGTTCTCTCTCTTTCATTATATATTCTCCATGTACATTTTCTAATAGTTCTTGATAAGTTAACCATTTCTCTTTTCCAGCCATTTCTCTTCTGTAAAACGCTTCTTGACTTGAGACACATAATGGTATTTTCGAATAAAGCCTTGGTTTATATCTATTCCATATTTTCAACAGAGGACGTCTTATAAAATGATTGTTAAAGTCTACATTTACTTTTACTTTGTCATACCATAGATATCCATGCCATCCCCACTTCAAATTATGGCCCTCCAAATCCAATAGTCTTTTATTCCTTAATAAGATCCATTCCTTTATCCAGACTAGACAGCAGGCAGCAAAATAAAGTCTCAGATTTGGTAATCCCAGTCCTCCTCTTTCTTTGGCATCTTGTAGTAGTTTAAATTTAACTCTTGGTTTTTTTCCTTGCCATACAAATTTAGAGATATCTTTTTGCCATTGTTTAAAAGGTAAATCAGAGGATATTACAGGTATTGTTTGAAACAAAAACATCATTCTCGGTAATACATTCATTTTTATCACAGTTATTCTACCCATTAATGACAATTGTAGTTTATCCCATCTTAGCAAATCTTTCTTAATCTCTGTCCATAATTTTTCATAATTATTATGAAACAACTTTGAGTTTTTATTTGTCATAATGATACCTAAATATTTCAACTTTTTCTCTATTGTAAAATCTGTCTTGTCCATTAACTCTTTCTGATCCCTTAAAGTTAAATTTTTCACCAACATCTTTGTTTTTTGATTGTTGATCTTAAATCCTGCTAACGGTCCAAATTCTTTTAATTTGTCCATCAATACATTAATTCCTTCCAAAGGGTTTTCTAGTACAATTATCAAATCATCAGCAAATGCTCTCAATTTATATTCTTCTTTTTTTATCTTTAATCCCGAAATTCTTTTATCTTGCCTTATATCTCTAAGCAGCACTTCTAAGACCAGAATAAATAAAAGGGGAGATAAAGGACATCCCTGTCTTGTACCCTTTTGTACTTCACATGAATCCATTAAGTCTCCGTTAACAGTTATCTGAGCCTTCTGAGATGTATAAATCGATCTAATCCATTTTATAAAATTGTCTCCAAAATCCATTTGCTCCAAAACCTAAAACATAAATTTCCAATTCAAATTATCAAATGCTTTTTCAGCATCTAAAAAAATCAAAGCTGCTTGTTTATCATTTCGTTGTTCTAAATATTCCAACACATTCAAGACATTCCTGACGTTGTCACGTAATTGTCTTTTAGGTAAAAACCCTGATTGATCTTCCTGAATAAATTGTTGCAATATTATTTTCAATCTTTCTGCCAAAATCATTGTAAAAATTTTATAGTCATTATTCAATAGAGATATTGGTCGATAATTTTTTGTTTTAGTTAAATCTTGCTCCTCTTTAGGTATTAATGTTATATTAGCATTTTTCCAACTATCCGGTATCTTTCCCTCTTGCAGAATAAGATTCATTGTAGACTGTAAAGGTAGCAAGAGTTCTTCCTCCAAACATTTATAATACATTGCAGATAACCCATCTGGTCCTGGCGCCTTTCCTAATTTAATTTTGTTTATAGCTTCAGATATCTCTCTTGACGTAATAGGGCCATTAATAGCTTGTCTCTGAAAGTCTGTAATTTTAGGCAAATTCTGTTTAGATATATACTCTTCTATTTTTTCAGATGGAATTTCCTGACACTTGTACAATGTTGAATAATATTGATGAAAAATCTTTTTGATTTTTACATTATCTGTCAGCATCTCATCTCCTTCTTGTATCTTTAAAATAATATTTTTTGACGTTCTTTTCTTAATTTATATGCTAACCATTTCCCAGGTTTATTTGCAAATTCAAAAGTCCTTTGTTTAGCAAAATTTAGTTTCCTTTCAATTTCTCTAACTGTCAGCATTGATACTTGCTTCTGTAACATTTTAATTTGATTTACAATAGAAACTTTAGTTGGATTCTTTTTCAATTCTTCCTCTTTTTGTTTTATTTCTTCCAAAATTAATTGCATTTTCTGTTGTTTCTTTTTTTTTAATTCAGAGTTACATTTAATAAAATATCCCCTCATAAATGCCTTACTTGTATCCCAAACGATATTTTCACTTGTTCCTTTATGTAAATTATGTTCAAAAAACTCTTTTAATTTCTTCTTACATTCTTGTACTACTTTGTCATTCTGTAATAAAGATTCATTTAGTCTCCATCTAAATCCAAGATTTTTTTTTTTAAAGTTAATATCACAGGATTGTGGTCCGAAAAAGTTTTTGGTAATATATCCATTTTAAAAATATCCTTCGCTAGGATTTTAGACATCCAAATCATATCAATCCTCGAGAATGTTTTGTGTCTTTCTGAAAAATAAGTAAATTCCTTTGCGTTATCATTTATATATCTCCAGGTATCCACCAATTCTAAATGTTCCATCAGTTCAAAGCAAATCTTCGGTAATTTACCCTGTGTCTCTTTGATATTTTTTTCAGAAAGCCTATCAATTTTTGGTGAGATTACCCCATTCCAATCACTCATGACACACCAATGATCATATGAAAACTCTGACAATTTTTCCATAAGTCCTGTGTAAAACCTTGTTTTATCTTCATTGGGGGCATAAATACCCACTATCAAAATGTTTGTACCCTGTAAAGTAATTTCAACCCCCACAAATCTACCACTATCATCCAGTAATACCAATTTAGGAAGCAATTGTGGGTTAATGTAGAGAACAACTCCATTTTTTTTTTTTTGGTCCAGCCGAAATAAATTCTTCACCCAAATTTTTACAAATCAAATATTTGGAATCTTTCTTCTTAATATGAGTTTCTTGTAAACAAATTATATCCAATTTTAATTTTTTCAAATAATGAAACACTTTCTCTTCTGCGCCGTGTTGGCTCCATTTATATTCCAAGTTAGATATTTGTAATCCATCTTTAAGCGTGTATTTTAAAATGTGCCTGATGCTCCTTTTAATCCATCATCTTCCTTCCCCTCCTCTGCATATCCTTGTTGACTTTGTTCCCCAGGAATTATATCCATATCTTTGAGTTTATCTTCATCCATATCTTTTGAAGCTTTTCTCAAGAAGTCCCTTGCTTTTTGAACAGTATTCAATCTATATTTCTGTTGTCTGAATGTAAAGATCACTCCTTCTGGAACATCCCATCTAAATTGAATTTTGCGTTGTTTAAGTTTTTCTGTAAGGAAAGCATATTCTTTTCTCTTACGTAAAAGTCTAATGGAATTTCTTTCATCACCAGTATTTCCTTACCATCAATTTTAAAGGTATTTTTAAAGTGTTGCTGTAATACCATATCTCTGGTTGTCTTCTTTATAAAGTGAACAAGCACATCTCTTGGAATTTTTTTCATTGTTGCATATCTGGAATTAATTCTATACACTTTGTCTATTTCAAATTCCATCCGATCTTCATTCAAATCCAGAAATTTTACTAAAGCATTAACAATTTTATCTCTGATGTCTTCACCTGTTTCCTCAGGGATTGCACGGAATCTCAAACAATGTTCTTTATTTCTCATTTCAGTCCCAGCCATATAGTCCAAGTTTTTTTCTAATTCCAGATTTAATATATCTGTTCTATTCTCCAAGATTTGTACCTTTTCTTTAGTATTTTTTGCATCCTCCTTTATTTGCCCAATTGTCCCTTTAATCTCATCCACTTGTGTTTTAATATAGTCTTTTATATCCATCAATTCAGTTTTCATTTCCTGTTTTATATCATTAATCCCTTCCATTATTTTTTGAAACATATCTGGGGGTATAGCCCCTTCCTGTGGGTCAATAGGACCTCTTCGCTCCTGGGCCTTAGTTGCTTTTTTAGTTGTCATTTTCAAAAGAAGCCTTTAATTTCTGATATTAACCACTGTTCCAAAACCTAGAGGCAGTCTGTTTCTTTTTTTTTTTCCTCCACCAACAAAAGAGTTAATATTCCAGGCCTGTTATTATAGTCCAGCCAGCACAGCACAGTTCTTATCTACGTCCAAGAATGCAAAACAATTCTGGTTCCCAACACCAAACGATTAGTAACATATACGAACAGCAGATTCGTCCAAAAAAAAATAGTCCAAGGAGAAAAATAGTCCAAAATATATTTCCATCAAATAATAATTACCTCTCATCCGTTTTTAAACTTTAAAACTCCAAATTCAGGCCAGCTTTTTGTGGTAAAAAAAATATATAAGTTGTTTACATTTTCTTTCTTCCTTAATTATATTTAAAAGAGAAAAAGTATGACTCACCCAGGTTTCTCAGTTGCTGATTCGTAAACAAATCTCTTTTATTGTAGTAATTTAAGCCAAATGATAAGATTTAGACAGAAGTAGGCTCGCTGGTTAAGGACGTTTTTTTAAGAAGAAAAAAAAACGCTTCGCTTTTTTCCAGTACAGCTTGCATGGAAATCCTGACTCCGTCTTCAGCCGATCGACATGCCTTCTTATCTCAGGGATTTCCTGATCAATTCCAGCCGCCGACAGCTCAACGAAGTTTTGTGGAAAATCTGATCGGTTCGCCTATACCTTGGAGAACATTTAAGCCAGTCAAAGTTTCCTCTTGGCTGGCTTTTAACCTGAAAAAAGCTTCCTCTGAGGCAGAGATCTCTCAGAGACAGTCACCAGCTGAGCACTCACTTCCGGGAAGCCCAGAACTGTACACAGTATTCCAAATGCGGCCGCACCATAGATTTATACAACGGCATTATGATATCGGCTGTTTTAAACAGAAATACCACACATCTTGCCATAGTGGGGCAGACTGTGAATGGGCAACCTTTGTGCCTGCACAATCTGCTACCCAGGTATCAGTTGTCAATGGGCAACTTCAAGGCTGTTGCTCTTGCATCTTAGGTTTCTTTGTCTTAAAAGCAGGCTTGGACCAGCAACCCTTCAAATACAGGACACCCACTACTAGAGGACTGCCCTCTGTAAAGCAGGACACCGAGACCCATTTAAACTTTTTGAGTTTTTTGTTTTGTTTTTTTGAACATTAAAGTGTCAACCAACTATAATCAGAGTTAAGCCCCAGCTGATAGCCATCAGCCTCAAGTAACACATCATTGGCTGGCAGCAGTAGCTGGGAGGAACCAGCCACACATATAAAGTCAGAGCACCCTAGCGAGGGAGCCTGCTCCACGAGCTAGAGGGAGCCCAGCTGACAAAGCGTCAAGGCGAGTTAAGCAGCAGAGCGAGTTCGGCAGCAGGGCGAGGAGGCCAGGGCCCCCCACTCTGCCCGTCTGTTCCCTGAGCTCAACTAAACCGCAGTCTCTAACCCATTGACGTAATAAACCTTAAACAAAACTATGCAGGTAAGAAGCCAGCAGGGGTGTGGGGGCTTTCCAGTGTTTTGCACCGCCTGCAGCATGTATGACTATCTGCCTGTTGGACAGAAGTCGTGGGTGTGCTCTCGGTGCAATGAGCTCCTGGCTCTGCGGGAACGACTTCATTTCCTCGAGGCCAAGGTTGCGGACCTGGAAAAGCTGAGAGAGGCAGAGAGGTGTGTGGAGGAGGCCTTCAGGGACGTTATAGCTGTGTCCCACTCCAACGATGATAGCTCTCCTGCTATCATGGAGAACGATGGTCTCGGGGAAGGAGAGCATCTAGCTGAGGAAGAGGGAAACGATCCCTTAGAAGGGACCCATTCCTTGGGGGATGAGCAGCTATCCTCTCGTGCCGAGGATATATCTCCAGGGACTGGAGGGATCCTTGTAGTGGGTGATTCGATCATTAGGAACATAGACAGTGGGGTGTGTGATGGGCGTGTAGACCGCAAGGTGTTTTGCCTGCCTGGTGCGAAGGTTGCGGATATCGCCCGTCGTTTAGATAGTTTGGTAGACAGTGCTGGGAAGGAGTCAGTGGTCGTGGTGCACGTTGGCACCAACGACATGGGGAAATGCAGCCGTGGGGTCCTGGAAGCAAAATTTAGGTTGGTAGGTAGGATGCTGAAAGCCAGGACCTCCAAGGTGGCTTTCTCTGAAATGATACCGGTTCCACGCGCAGGACCAGCCAGACAGGCCCAGCTTCGCAGTCTCAATGCGTGGATGAGACGATGGTGTCGGGTGGAAGGGTTTGGATTTGTTAGGCACTGGGGAACATTTTGGGACAAGTCGGGCCTGTACAAAAGGGATGGGCTCCACTTGAACCAGAATGGAACCAGACTGCTGGCACTTAAAATTAAAAAGGTGGCAGAGCAGCTTTTAAACTGACTGAGGGGGGAAACCCGACAGGAGCTGAGAAAGGTCCGGTTCGGAATAAACCTCCCCCCTGGGATAAAAACCAAAGAAATGATGAAATTTTAAAAGGGGTAGGCCTAGAAGTAGGCATTGTGAGAGCAGGGGCACAGGATATAAATTCAGAAGAGCAAAATTACCACAGGCCTAACCACAAGTGCCAAAGACACTTGAAGAGAGACACTGCTTACAAGTGCCTGTACGCTAATGCTAGGAGCCTGCGAACCAAGATGGGAGAACTGGAGTGCTTGGTCTTAGAAGAGAGCATTGATATAGTGAGCATAACGGAGACCTGGTGGAATGGAGAAAACCAGTGGGATACGGTTATCCCTGGATATAAACTATATGGGAAGGACAGGGAAGGACGTATTGGTGGCGGAGTCGCTCTATACGTGAAAGAAGGCATTGAATCCAGCAAGCTCGAAACCCCAAAAGAGGCAGACTCCTCCACAGAATCGTTGTGGGTGGTGATACCATGCCCCAGGAGGGACTTAATACTGGGAACAATCTATCGTCCCCCTGATCAAAATGCTCAGGGAGACCTTGAGATGAGATATGAAATTGAGGAAGCATCCAAACTAGGAAATGTGGTAGTAATGGGTGACTTCAACTACCCAGACATAGACTGGCTGCATATGTGTTCCAGTCATGACAAAGAAGCAAAGTTTCTAGATATTCTAAATGACTATTCCCTAGACCAGTTGGTCATGGAACCGACCAGAGGGACGGCAACCCTGGACTTAATCCTCAGTGGGGACCGGGACCTGGTGCGAGATGTAAGTGTTGTTGAACCGATTGGGAGCAGTGACCACAGTGCTATTAAATTAAACATACATGTAACTGGCCAATTGCCAAGAAAATCCAACACGGTCACATTTGACTTCAAAAGAGGAAACTTCACAAAAATGAGGGGATTGGTAAAAAGAAAGCTGAAAAACAAAGTCCAGAGGGTCACATCACTCGAAAATGCTTGGAAGTTGTTTAAAAACACTATATTAGAAGCTCACATGGAGTGCATACCGCAGATCAGAAAAGGTACTGCCAGGGCCAAGAAGATGCCAGCATGGTTAACGAGCAAAGTCAAGGAAGCTCTTAGAGGCAAAAAGTCTTCCTTCAAAAAATGGAAGTCTTGTCCGAATGAAGAAAATAAAAAAGAACACAAACTCTGGCAAAAGAAATGCAAGACAATAAAGGATGCTAAAAAAGAATTTGAGGAGCACATTGCTAAGAACATAAAAACCAACAACAAAAAATTCTATAAATACATTCAAAGCAGGAGACCATCTAGGGAGACGATTGGACCCTTGGATGATAAGGGAGTCAAAGGTGTACTAAAGAACGATAAGGAGATTGCAGAGAAGCTAAATGAATTCTTTGCATCTGTCTTCACAGTGGAAGATATAGGGCAGATCCCTGAACCTGAACTAACATTTGCAGGAAGGGATTCTGAGGAACTGAGACAAATAGTGATAACGAGAGAGGAAGTTCTAAGCTTAATGGACAATATAAAAACTGACAAATCACCGGGCCCGGATGGCATCCACCCGAGAGTTCTCAAAGAACTCAAATGTGAAATTGCTGATCTGCTAACTAAAATATGTAACTTGTCCCTTGGGTCCTCCTCCGTGCCTGAGGACTGGAAAGTGGCAAATGTAACGCCAATCTTCAAAAAGGGATCCAGAGGGGATCCCGGAAATTACAGGCCAGTTAGCTTAACTTCTGTCCCTGGAAAACTGGTAGAAAGTATTATTAAAGCTAGATTAACTAAGCACATAGAAGAACAAGCCTTGCTGAAGCAGAGCCAGCATGGCTTCTGCAAGGGAAAGTCCTGTCTCAGTAACCTATTAGAATTCTTTGAGAGTGTCAACAAGCATATAGATAGAGGTGATCCAGTGGACATAGTGTACTTAGACTTTCAAAAAGCATTTGACAAGGTACCTCACCAAAGGCTTCTGAGGAAGCTTAGCAGTCATGGAATAAGAGGAGAGGTCCTCTTGTGGATAAGGAATTGGTTAAGAAGCAGAAAGCAGAGAGTAGGAATAAACGGACAGTTCTCCCAATGGAGGGCTGTAGAAAGTGGAGTCCCTCAAGGATCGGTATTGGGACCTGTACTTTTCAACTTGTTCATTAATGACCTAGAATTAGGAGTGAGCAGTGAAGTGGCCAAGTTTGCTGATGACACTAAATTGTTCAGGGTTGTTAAAACAAAAAGGGATTGCGAAGAGCTCCAAAAAGACCTCTCCAAACTGAGCGAATGAGCAGAAAAATGGCAAATGCAATTCAATATAAACAAGTGTAAAATTATGCATATTGGAGCAAAAAATCTGAATTTCACATATACGCTCATGGGGTCTGAACTGGCGGTGACCGACCAGGAGAGAGACCTCGGGGTTGTAGTGGACAGCACGATGAAAATGTCGACCCAGTGTGCGGCAGCTGTGAAAAAGGCAAATTCCATGCTAGCGATAATTAGGAAAGGTATTGAAAATAAAACAGCCGATATCATAATGCCGTTGTATAAATCTATGGTGCGGCTGCATTTGGAATACTGTGTACAGTTCTGGTCGCCTCATCTCAAAAAGGATATTCTAGAGTTGGAAAAGGTTCAGAAGAGGGCAACCAGAATGATCAAGGGGATGGAGCGACTCCCTTACGAGGAAAGGTTGCAGCATTTGGGGCTTTTTAGTTTAGAGAAAAGGCGGGTCAGAGGAGACATGATAGAAGTGTATAAAATTATGCATGGCATTGAGAAAGTGGATAGAGAAAAGTTCTTCTCCCTCTCTCATAATACTAGAACTCGTGGACATTCAAAGAAGCTGAATGTTGGAAGATTCAGGACAGACAAAAGGAAGTACTTCTTTACTCAGCGCATAGTTAAACTATGGAATTTGCTCCCACAAGATGCAGTAATGGCCACCAGCTTGGATGGCTTTAAAAGAAGATTAGACAAATTCATGGAGGACAGGGCTATCAATGGCTACTAGCTGTGATGGCTGTGCTCTGCCACCCTAGTCAGAGGCAGCATGCTTCTGAAAACCAGTTGCTGGAAGCCTCAGGAGGGGAGAGTGTTCTTACACTCGGGTCCTGCTTGCGGGCTTCCCCCAGGCACCTGGTTGGCCACTGTGAGAACAGGATGCTGGACTAGATGGGCCACTGGCCTGATCCAGCAGGCTCTTCTTATGTTCTTATGTTCTTAGATAGACAAGTTTTCAATTATATTATATTGTAGTATTTATTTAATTTGTTAGGCGCCTCATACCTAGTGGTCTTTAGGCAACTTACATTTTAAAACATACAATATAAAATGAATTTTAAAACTTACAATATACAATATTTAGTCCCCCCTCAAGGACTAAGACAGCATAGTAAAGGCCTGAGTGAAAAGGAAGGTCATTGCCTGGCGCCTAAAGATGGCTAGAGAAGGCACCAGGCATGCATCCCTGGGGAGAGCATTCCACACTATGTGCACTGAATCAAATTTCTCCACCATCCCTGTTTACACACAAGTCATTGTATGTAAACGTAAGTTATTAGGGTGTTAGAGCAAATAGGGCTGGTGCAAGACTTTGAAGCAGATTACCTTGATCCATTTCAATCTGGCTTCAGGCCTTGACATGGGACTGAAATGGCCTCGGTCGCCTTGGTGGATGATATGAGGAGGGTGTTGGATAGGGGAGAATGCACCTTCCTTGTCCTCCTGGATCTCTCAGCGGCTTTTGATACCATTGACCACGGTATCCTCCTGGACCATCTAGAGAGGCTGGGTTTAGGGGGCACTGTAATGCAGTGGTTCCGTTCCTTCCTCTCTGATAGATACCAGAGGGTGGCACTGGGGGACGAGGTCTCGGACCCATGGCGTCTCACTTGTGGGGTACCACAGGGTTCTATCATCTCCCTGATGCTGTTTAACATCTATATAAAGCCGCTGGGAGCTATCATCAGGAGATGTGGGCTGCAATGTCATCAGTATGTGGATGACTCGCAACTCTATCTCTCGTTCAAGTCTTCACCAGGGTTGGCTGTGGAAACCCTGTCCAAGTGCCTGGAGTCGGTGAGTGGCTGGATGGGAAGGAATAAGCTGAAGCTGAACCCTGACAAAACCGAGGTACTGTTTGTGGGAGACAAGAGGAGGTTGGGGGATGTTAACTTGGTGCTTAATGGGGTACAACTGCCCCTGAAAGACCAAGTCCGCAGCCTGGGGGTCATTCTTGACTCCCAGCTGTCTATGGAGGCTCAGGTCTTGGCTGTGAGCCGGGCGGCATTGTATCAACTCCATTTGATACGAAGGCTGCACTCCTACCTTCCAAACCATCTGCTCCCATTGGTGGTACATGCCCTGGTCTCCTCTCGTCTAGACTACTGTAATGCACTGTACGTGGGGTTACCCTTGAAAACGGTCTGGAAGCTGCAACTGGTACTGAATGAGGTGGCTGACCTGATTAAGGGTAGCCGCCAGCGAGACCACATTACTCCAGTGCTGAAGGAGTTGCACTGGTTACCAGTTGCTTTCCGAGCCCAATTCAAGGTGTTGGTTTTGACCTTTAAAACCCTGTACGGTTTCAGCCCAGTCTATCTGAAAGAGCGCCTCCAGCATCATCAATGTTGCCGCCCAACGAGATCAGCCTCAAAAGACCTTCTCTCCATCCCACCAGTTAAAACAGCTAGACTGGTGAGAACTAGGGAGAGGGCTTTTTCAATCGTGGCACACACTCTATGGAATTCCCTCCCAAATGCCATCCGCCATGCCCCCTCCATGATGAGCTTCCGCCGGACCCTGAAAACCTGGCTCTTCAGGCAGGCCTTTGGGGTGGGTTAGATTTTAGTGTTATTGTTGGAATTTTAAGGCTCTAATGTGAACTATATGTTTTTATGTTGTGTGTCGCCCAGAGTGGCTGGACAACCAGCCAGATGGGTGACTAATAAATTTAATAAATAAATAAATAAACTATACCTGTCAAACCCTGCTCCTGTCCAGTATTCTCTGCCAATCCTCCACCCCATCTTCTTCTCTAAATGAAAAAGGGTAACAAGCAGTGGGGAGAAAAGACTTTCAGAGGAGATGGACCACACATAACCTTTCCTTGGCTGCAAAAAAAGCCCAGAGTGCCATTATCTGCTGGGGATTATGGAATTAGTAGATAGAAAACTACATACCTCATAATCCTCAGCAGGAAATGATGCTCTGCACATCATTTTCTAGTCCTACTACAAGGAGGCCTTGTGGAACCTCGTGGAATTGAATTCCCACCACCTGTTACCCTCTCTCCCTTCCCAAAAGTAAGACCTTTTTACTAGGGGAGATAAGGGGGCTGGCAGAGAAGAGGGAGCTGCACTAACCAATTGGGCATCTGGATCACTCCGTCCTATCTCAAATGCTTGAAAAATGGGTTTTGAGCCTTTCACAGAATCACATGCATAGACATCCCACTGCAGATGTCCATACTCAACATATGGGTGTCGGGCCCAACCAAGTGTGCAACTTTGGGAGTGGGGCCAGAAGCCACAGACCTGTTTCCCTTTATTCATAAGGAGTCCCTGGGTGTGATTAACCTATGGATTTCATGGGAGGTCAGGAAACCTGCAGAATGTGGTTGTACAGCAACTTCCCATGGATCTTAGCTTTTACCAAAAGGCGGTGGCAGGGGTTGGGGGACCTTTCAATCTAAACTCTTCTCATAGCAAAGATGATAATGAAAACATCGCAAGCAATGCCTGGTGGCATCCCAGAAAGCAATTGTTGAATAAGTTTCCAGTGGCCAGTCATGGACTTTCAGTGCTCCATAAGCGGCTTATAGAAGCAGAATAAATTATACAAAGGAAGAAAAATTATGCAAATGTGAAGAATCCAGCTTTTCTTGCTGCAGAATGTGAAAGACCTTGATGAAGTGTGGAATACAGATAAGCTTGACTGTATCATTGGTAGTAAAAGTAAGGGTATCATCAGGACTGTGTATATTCTATGGGTGGTGGGAAGCAGAAACTTATGTTGGGGTTGGAATTCTGCATCTTCACAAGCTTAAGCTTTCATTTAAAAATATGTTTGACAATCTCCAAAATCCAATTTGATTCTTTGTTTTGCAAGGGGTGGGGCTTTTGCATATCTCTTTCCACTTCTTCCAACAGAATAGAATAAATCATGCAAACTAGCACAAATATGCAGCACTGTTTAATTTGCATATGTATACATACCAGAAAATGTCATTTTTCTTAGTACCCAATTTAGGCAAACTATGCACTGAATTTTTATTTTATATTTATTTGTTTATTTTGTTTGATACTGCGGAATACCTATAGTCCTGTGCTTCAGGCGCACTTGCCAATTTGAGGCTTATTTCAATAAGAATCAGCAGATCAGAGATCATAACTCTTCTCATATAACATTTAATTTATTTGGGTTGATTTTCATGCTAACATGCAAACTGCTTCGAATTTATCAAAGGGAGATGCAGCCCCAGATGGATCCAATTATGCACTTGAATTTTTAAAAAGTCTTTGTGTATTCTAGTAATGGGTGCAGCATAAAACTATTGTCCAAAGCGAAGAGAATAAGGGTGGCAAACCAGCTTTCCATCAGTTATATTTGACTTGAACAAATCTCTCCCTTTTTTTTGCCTCCAGGGTCCGCTCTACTGGTGGCTCCAAAAATGTCATCGAGCAGTTCATTAGTTAATCGCCATGAAATTTCTGACCTTCTGGAATTCTGTTTTTCACCCTGTTATCATTTCCATAAGCAAATGCAATCTTGGATTGGTTAGGTAAAACAGGGTGGCTGATATCCAACGATAGTCATACGCAGGGTAGACAAATTGAAATCAATAGACCCAAGCAACTTAAGTCCATTGATTTGAATAGGAGACTAATGTTGGATATCACCTGAGAGATTTTAGCTTTGACAAAAATGAAACTCAGCCCTGAAAAGATTCAGAACCACAGAGGTTTCAGGCTGCAATCCTAAACACACTTCAGAAGGAGTACATCCTATTAATTATAGATGTGTGACCTGTGCTTTGGGCACATTTAGGTGGGAAAGTGCCATATAAATTGAATTAATAAGTAAATTCTAAATCAATGAGGTGGCCAAGGGGTTATCTCTTCTCTGGACACTGCCGAAAGCCATGCACGGGAGCAGCTGCACAACACACCAACCTTACCCAGGACATGGGCCAGCATCTCACCGTCTTTCCTAATGGCCACCACCATTATTACCACCATGGGCGTGGAGGCATGTGGGTCCAGCCCTCGGGCGCTGACTTTCCGGGATGCGGAGGAGGCCGAGTTGCTGGGTGCCGACACCCAGGGCTCTGAGTCCAAGTTCTGAGTTCAAGTTGACCGACTTCACCCTACCCAGCTAGACTCAGATGCTGCCTGAAGAGGGGTGTGTGTGATGTGGGTGGCGGCGGCAGCAGCAGAGGAGGAGGAGGAGGAAGTTCCACGCAAGGTTCCCCTGGAGGCACCCCTGGACTCCCCAGAGGGGCAGTGGAGTTGCCCTCTGTTGCCTCGCTGGGGCAGCTGGACGCCCAAGAAAATCAGGACATTCCCCTCCCAACAACAAACATATGAAACTATAGACCTGGTTGCAAACGCAATTCAGCTGGCTTTGAGGAGACTGGAATTTAACACAGAAAATGCTGTTACTTGTACCACAGATAAAGCCACCATTAAGAGCTATTATGTGTATTGTTATTTAATCTTTGCAGATTGTATTTTGTATTGTTTTATTGATGCATTTTTATATTGTATTTTATATTTGTGTTTTTTGTAAGCCGCCTTGAGGGCCTTTGACCGACAGGCGGGGTATAAATAAACTAATAATAATAATAATAATAATAATAATTTCTCTGCTCTTATATCACTTTAAAATCCTGTGTGCTCACAGCAGCATGAAGCTCTCTGCAATGTCTCATAGGCCCCATCTGCATTATACATTTAAAGCCGCATCATACCACATTAAACTACCTTGGCTTTCCTCAAAGAATCCTGGGAACTGTAGTATGTTAAAGGTGCTGAGAGCAGTTAGGAGACCCCTCTTCTCTTCCCAGAGCTACAATTCCCAAAGTTCCCTGGGGAGAGGATTTGATTGTTACTCTGAGTATTGTTTGTGTGTGTGGGTCTGGAGCCTTTTTTGGTATAGTAAGCTACACATACATAGTGGGACCTGCCATTACCTGTTTCATTGCATGAACATGGCTCCACTGTATAGCTATAGAACATTGAGTGTGGACTTGGGTTCAAAACTCTGCTGAGACATGAGCTGATTAGCTGGCCTTCCAATAGTCTTTTTCTTCCTGCCTAGACTTTTCATTTGTGTATTTGTTTTCGATGTTCAGTTTTGTTGTGTTTTGAATGTAGGGGAGCAGTCAAACAGGCAGTCTTTCTACAGTGGTAACCTTGCAAAACATGCTGTATTCCTTTTTAGAGCAGGTCCTTGTATTTCAAGACCAGAGGGAGCTTTCTAAACCTGAATAGGATTATTTTTATTAATAAGAATATTTACCATTTATTTACCATTTATTTTTATTCATAAAAAATATTTCCACAATCATAGAGTCAAATATAATCACACTCCTTTAATTGTCCTTTGAATACAGTCACTGTATGATTGCACCCTTTTTTTTATTTAGCTGTAACTGCACACTGTAAATGATTCAGGTTGCCCTGACTTTTAGCACTTTGAGGATCTTTACAGCCACAGTTTCCCCACCATATTTTATCCCGTTTCAACTAGGGATACTCAGCAAAGGCTTTTCAGTGGCTAAGGGCTGATCCACATGATCATCTGTTACAGTCTGACATGAACATGACTTGCCCATTTCAGTGAATTATGATGGGCTGAATCTGTCCCATGGAATGATAGAACACTTGTCCAGTTAATGAATCACCACTGCTCAATTTGTCCCACCCTTTCAAAGATATATTTAGGGCATTGGTGAGTTGTGATCTGGACATGCATTGCATCATTCATAACCTTTGTACCACATGCCCAAAATCACTGTGTGAAAATGGTTGTGTAAATCCACCCTAAATGTGATTTTCAAGTGTCAAACTCTGATTTATAAATCATCATACAATTTGAACATGGGAGGAAAAAGCATTTTACACATCACTGCTTCATCCAGGTTGTTTCTTGCAGGGAGAATCTGATATTGCATTAGCGTTGAAAGAACATCAACTCAATTGGAAAAATGGCTATAGATCATACAAAAGAATTATCAGACACTGTCTTGAAACAGCTCACAGGTCACTCAACACTTAGCAGGGCTAAGACATTTACCCTGTGCTTTTCAGTGTTATCACCAGCTTTAAAAATATCTTATCTTTTAACTTCCCTTCACTATTTGTGACAAAAAACGTTCCCTCAGAATTATACTGGCTACAACTTCCTAGCTATACTAAGAGAATGTGCACACATAGCTAAGCACATTATAATGGCCACTGTCATATGTCAGCCTGACTATTCCATCACAGGAACACAGGAAGCTGCCTTATATTGAGTCAGATCATTGGTCCACCTAGCTCAGTATTGTCTACACTGACTGGCAGCTCTCCAGGGTTTTAGGCAGAAGTCTCTCCCAACCCTATCTGGAGACACAGGGAATTAAACCTGGGATGTTTTGCATGCAAGGCAGATGCTCTACCACTGAGTTGTGGCCCTTCCAGTGCATCAGTCATCACATAATGGGTCATGATAGGCAATTGGCTTTTATCATCTGTAGAAATGATCACACAGCACCAGCTGAAGTGTGAAGTGACAAAACTCAGTCAGCTACTGTAGCTATCACCAGTTCCACAATGGCTTTTTCTTCAGTTGAGTTAAAGGGGGTGGAATATCTGAAGAGGAGAAAGCTAGAATGCCATTTTTTATTGACCATGCTGGGTGGGGCTAATGAGAGGTGGCATCCAACAACATCTGGAGTGTCACAGGTTCCCCAGACCTGCCTTTAGGCTGTAGCCACAATGACTAATCTGTGGAGTCCAGAAGCACATTTGTCTCTCATCTACCAGAAAGTTCAAGTCGGTGAACAGGTGTTAATGATGAAGTCTGTAGTGAGCATGAACACCCAGGAATTTATCCTTTCTTCCAACTGCATCATGGCATCTTGAGAACCTGTCAGCAGAAGAAGGCAGCATCAACAATACAAAGATGATCTGTGAGCTTCAAGGCAGCAATATCCTCAAGATTAGACTATGGATAAGGAAGACAGTGGTAACTGGGGAACGAGAGGAGTTGTAATTGTTGGGAGTGATATTAAGATACATGGTTTCAGGTGGATCTGACAGTTCTTGCTCATATCAAAACGTGTGGATGCAACCATTAGGGACTTTGGTGGCATGTACTTTATATTTGGGGATTACTATAACAGTTTGAACTAGTTGTCACATTCACTTGTCATGTGTAATTTGACCAGTCTTTTACCCATTGTTTTTGCACAGTGAGCATTTTTCTGAGTGTGCCTCTAAGTAAAGAAATCTCAGATGTGCCTTATCTTAGGAAAGGTTAGTTTTTGATTGATCTTCAGGACCCATTAAACTCCAGATCTCACTAGGTAAGGAAGGGCATTGTGAAGAAATGATCATCACATGAAAATAACCAGTAAAATAATCTGAAAATAAGCAAAAGCCAATATCGTGACAAGTAAGCATACCATGTTAAAACAGGAATTGGAGATCAGGCCTGAAAACTTGCCATTTTGCCATGTTTATGCATTAAAATGTGTTTGTGAGTGCAATATATTTAAATGTATTTAATACATTTAAATACATTACATTGCAATACATTTGCAATATATTGCAATAAATAGAAATAAATTACAGACAAAGGAAGAAGATATTACAAGTTGATAAAAATCCAACCTTTTCTTCTGCACTGCTTGGTTCAGGAGGAAAGAGAAACCCCAGCAGCAAAAATCGATTGCTGTGAAAAAAAATGTAAATGTACTGCCTTCAAGTCAATTCCGAGTTATGGTGACCCTATGAACAGGGTTTTCATGAGGCTGAGAGGCAGTGACTGGCCCAAGGTCACCCAGTGAGCTTCATGGCTATGTGGGGATTCGAACCCTGGTTTCTCAGGTCGTAGTCCAACACCTTAACCACTATACCACACTGGCTCTTGTTATGAAACAAATCACAATTATTTGCATGTTTGATTGCACCTACTAATTTAAAGCAGCCAATTACACATGATATGCAAATGACCACTAAATGGTCAGAAAATGGCTGTGTCCCTAGAGCTGTCCACTTACTCATATAGTCTTCTGTGTCCCCCCCAAAATGCCCAACAGCTTTGTCAACAGTAGTTGGGATTTGTAGTGTATATTTTGCTTCCATTTGAAAAATCTAAAAGAAAGGGCCTCATTAGGCACAAAATTGGCAGTTTTAGACATGCAACACTAACTTGTCTTTTTGTACAGAGTAGCTCTCAAATCTAACAATAACACTTTCAAAATATTCTCCCAATTAATTTTGTAAGATGAGTAGAAAACTTGTGCTCTGTATTAATCTTCATTCAGAAGAGGAATTCTAAAGTGAATTCAATTCTAGGCTGTATTTTTATGGGGGGGGGAGACTTGGTTTCACACATCACACCACAGAAGGGCCTTTGTGCACAATCAGTTTATTGTGCTATAAATGTGCACTTTGTTTTTCATTTGTTGCACACAGTCAGCTTGTCTGTTTTAAGGCGATTTGAGGCAGAGGTACCGTATTTTCTTAGCATTCAAAAGGCAATTTTTCTATAGATATCTGTGAAAGTGTGCAATATTTCTCCCAAACAGCACTGTGATTTTGTGCACAATGTGTGGAATGTGAGCATCATGGGTATCTATTAGATCTTTCTCTTATGTAATTAGTGATGGGTGACATACCTGCTTCCTCTTCCCTATCCATCCCATGCCTGCATCATTTTGTCATTTTAAAAATTATTACTATTACTATTATTTAGGATGAATGCTCAGTCACTGTGCAACTCCAGCATGGGAGTACATGTATGTATCTCTCTATCTCTCAGGTGGCAAACACCATTAAGACCCTTCGCACCTGATACCATATCTCCTGCTCTTATGATTTCTGTATGGGATGTGATTAAATGAGTGTCATGGGTGCCTACTGTATTTTTTATGTGCGGCAGTAAGCCTCTGAATACCAGTTGCTGGGAAGTAGGAAGGATGCTCTTGCACTCAGGTCCTGCTTACGAGTTTTCCATGGGCATCTGTGGCCACTGTGAAAAGAGGATGCTGGACTAGATTGGCCTTCTCTCAGTAAGCCAACTCCTTCCCCCATGCCTGCATCCTGGCCACAATCAAGCGCATCCATTACAGAGACTGAAAAAAGCCTTTGCAAGATCTTCGACTTTATGTGAAGTGGAAATCCAGAAAGTGTTTCCCAAGAACCACATGACTCTGGTGCCTCTGTTTTGAGGTGGTAGACATGATTTTGTTGTTGTTGTTGAAGAAGAAGAAAGCCTCTGATAATAACCTTTTTGTTGTTCTTTTTGCACTGAAACTCACTAAAGCATAGTGAAATTTATTTTTTTTCCTAATTCACTGGAAAAAAGGGATAAAGGCAAGGACAAAGGAGTTATGCAGAGAATAAGCCATGATTTAATTCAGATAATAGGCTGCTAGCTTGGTTCTGAAAAGAATCTGCATAGCAGGAGAAATAATGTATTCAGAAGCACAAACCCCAAAAGGCATAAACACAATCCAGAGAAAGTTAGATCATCTCAACATCAACTGATTTCAATGAGACTTGGATGTGTACCTAGTTTTCTCTAGATTCTGTCCAGAGAATATATTGTCTTGCATTTCCATTTCTACATTCATACATGTTTCAAGCAAGGATTCTCAAAATGTCATCAAGATGGCCCTCTTGGAATGAAGAACTTTATTATTTGATTCTTCTTACAAGTTTAACAAAGCTAGAACTAAGAATAAAGGCATTCATAATATTTACAGAGAAGTCATAGGGGGTTCTTCATATATGGAGATAATTCAGCTTCACAGTATTCATAGACATCAATTGCTAGGAAAACTACAGCTCAAATAGCTTCCTTTCCTATAGACCCTCTCAGGTGTTAAGACTGGCAGCAGTCTTGTTAGTTAGTTCTACTACCCATTCAGGGATGGCGGCCTGAGAGAAGACATTCTCTGTGGGAGCCTCTAAACTGTGGAAGTCCCTTTCTGTAGAGGTGCATTTGTCACCTTCATTGTATAGCTTTCATCATGTGCTATAGATGCATCTCTTTACCATGGCCTGCAGTTTGGGTGAGACTACAAAAGGCAGAGAGGCAGAGAGCTGATTTTGGTCTCTATAACGTTTGCAGCATTTGTGGGTTGCTGGCTGCCACTCACTAGAGTTCTGAAGTGGGGTCAATCTCTTTGCAGAGTTTAAGGTTTGCCTCCACCTATGCTCAACTTGTATAATTATAGATAAATGCAAATATTTTCACTGTTGAACCTTGGGTATGGAAACCTTCCCCAGAGAGGCTTGCCTGGTGCCTGCATTATGGTCTTTTCAGGGCCACTTGCAAATGAATGCCTTTTTAATTTCCCCAGGCATTTCCTTTTTAAACATGTTGAGTGCTTTTTAGATCTGTTGTACTAATATAATTTTCTGCTGCTAACTGTTTTCATGTTGCATTTTTAATTGTATGGTTTTAATTTGTATTTATTAATTTAATTTAATTTCTATCCCGCACTTCCTCCCAAAGGAGCCCATGGTGGCAAATTAGCCAGAGAACGTTTGTTACTGGGCACTTTAAAACTATTGAAAGCAAATAAATTAAGTATCTCTAACACAGGTGTGGGGGACCTTTGGGGCTCCAGACGTTCTTCAACTACAACTCTCATAAACCCCAGCAAGTATGGCCAATAGCCAGGGATGATCGGAGTTGTAGTTCAGCAACATCTGGAGAGCCAAAAGTTCCCCTGCTCTAACATGCGCTGCAGCTGTTTGTTATGCTATCTGGAAGGGAAACACTTAATATACAGCCAGTTCTCTCCCCCTAGCTTCTCACACCTTTTTTGTGGGCTACAATAGGTCCTTGTAGGCAGTGGCTTAACTATGAATGGACAACATTTGGCCCTCTACAGATTGTTAGGCTGCATCTCCCAGCCAGCACAGCCACTGTTCAGGGACAACAGGAGTTGCAGTCCAACAACATCTGGAGGACAGAACTTCCCCATCCCTAATTTAAACAGGTAAACCTATATAATAATAGTGAACTCATGATCCAAGAATGGATCCTTAATGTAGCCAAAATAATGGCACCATTTTGCTTCGGGTCCTGCCTGAATCTAAAATTGCTAGAATCTAAAACATTGTGGAAAGTGGAGCTTCTCAAGCTAAGAAGCTATTCGATCAGCAGTATTGAACATGCTGGATTTCCACCTTTTGTTATTTATTCCAAGCTTCTCAGAGTTAAACGATTTTAATCATGAATACAGAATTGCACCTCCTACCATTATCTCATTGATGCTCCAAAAAACAAAAAAAAGTTATTGAGGGACAGCTTTGAAAAACATAGGTCAAAAACTTTAAAAACGTTTGCTTCCACTTGCACACTGGTTAATATTTAAGGCTTGCAATGGAATGAATGGGTCACCAGTATCCCAAGAGGGCTGATAAACATATTAAAACATGACACAATTAAGATAAAATCTTGTCCCTCTGTTCTCTGCCTTGTGTTCTTAACACAAGATGTCATTCTTTAAATGGAAGCGTTCATTGTCTGTCATGTCACAAATTTAAAAGACAAAAAATCATAGGGGGTGAAACACAGCTCTGGGGGGGGGTGCACCCATTTTGCCCCACCTGACTACAGGGGTGCATGGGGCTTCCCTTGAGAACAATCTAGAAACTTCAGTGGAGCCACCAGAGCTCTGGAATGGCTCAGGAGATAAAAATATATCACTTCAATTCTTCAACCAAAAGCAGTGGTTGCTCATTTGGTTTCCTGGCTCAATTTATGGTGCTGCCTATGACATTTAAAGTCCTAAATGGCCTGAGGTGAGGGTACCTTTGGAATGCCATCGTCCCTTATGAACCTGCCAGGAACTCCATTCCGCTATAGAGGACCTCCTCTGTTCTCCTTTCCTGTCTAAAGCAACCAGTGGGAATGGGAGACAGGGCCTTCTCAGCTGTGGCATCCGGATTGTGTATCATCTTGCCTAGGGATCTAGGCCCCTAACTACTTGCTTTTCAGTGGGTAGTGAAGCCAATTTTATTCCAGTGAGTGTTTTCCTAATTTGATCAGTTTGATGTGTTAATGGCTATTTTATATTGTTCATTTTTTTGTTTGTATTTTATTATTTGTCTTTATTGTGAGCTGCCTTGATTACCCTCTGATGTAGAAAGGTGATCCAACCATGCATTGGATCCAAAGGCTGCGAGGGCAGAAGGCTCTGGTTTAGATTCAGGGATCATGTTGTGAGCATGGTGCCAGTCAGATGTGGTTACATGATGAAGGCCATTCAGAGTGAGAGCAGGAAGTGTTGCCCTTAATGGGTGGATGGAGCCGACACATAGTCATAGGGTTTCATAGGAAGGAGGAAGGTGTCACTGCAAGGAACATCAAAGCAAAGATTTCCTGCCTGTGATACTGCAGTGGCAGGTCCTCTTCCTGTGTCCTCACTCTCCACCTTCTTCTTTCTTTGCCTCCTTTCTACCTGCACAATATCTTTTCCAGTCTCTAGGTGCACCTGCACAACGGGCAAATGCTTTCACCCAGTTTTGAACCCCTGGGAAAACCTGCCAAACAGGAAGAGCACTTTCTGCAGTGGGCAAGTGTTCACAAAAAAGTGATCACCAGGCC